>NW_004524616.1:8958252-8960658 GCF_000260255.1 Octodon degus
CCTCTGGCAAGATTTTCTGCTCCTGTACTAGCTGCGTGGTTCTATCCTCTACACTCTCTGCAGGTATTGCAGCTACAGGGTTTCACCCCAGGCCTGTATGCCAGGCCTGAGCTGAGCCTGGAGGGGACAAGGTAGAGTAGGGGAGAGAGGCAGCTCTCCCACACACTCACCAGGCCTGGGCTAGGACTGGGTCTTTGGGTTCTCAGAAGGCTGCAGAAATTCTTACTCAGCAGGCGGGATGGGGGAGGTGCTGCGGAATGGTGGGAGCATCCCAAGGGGGTGGAAGAGGGTCTCACCCACACTGCGCCTGGGCTGGGACCCGTAGTAGGTCCCACCAGCGCAGGGCAGCAGGAAGCTCCCCCACACACTCACCAGGCCTCGGCTAGGACTGGGTCTTTTAGTATAATCTTCTAGACCCTAAAACCTGGGCATATTAGCCTTTGGCACAAATGTTTGGAAATACTGAAAATACCAAAGACTAATATTTCATTTTTTTACAGAGTCACAGTAATTACATATCAGTAATGCCAACCTGATAAGAGAAAATGTTTATTTCCTCAATTAGTAATACTTTAAATAAGAATTTTTGAGCCAGATTAAAAGGTTATGAAGGGGATAGTCACATAAGGTTAAATCAAGAAAGATAGGCTCTTTCCAAGGCAAACAAAAGAATGACTTCATTAAAATTGCAGAGTTGTACACTAATGAAAAGTACCAGGAGTGCTATTCCACATGAGCAAAGTTCAAATACCTAAAAAGCAGAAATGGAAGTTATGTCTGTGAGAATGTGACTTAGAGGGATAGACTTCTCCAGAGAAAACTGAATGAAATCCATCACAGTGACAACTGACTACCAAATAGGAAATGAAGTCATATGCATTAAGCCTGAAACCAAGTTCAAATATTTAAGCAAAATTGATTCTACTAAGATGATATCCTGAGTGACCCGAAGACTGTTGCCATAATTTGAACAAGTAAGCTCATGCTGCGGTGATAAGATTCTTTCCCAGTGCTTTGCCTGATGTGCTGTGGAATTTTGGTCCAGTTAATTTTTTCCCAGCATGTTGTTATTAAATGTTTCCTCCCTCTCTCTGCTTAACTCCCAGGTGCCTACACTGCTGTTTTCTAATCTTCCCATAAATTCAAATGTTTTCTGACTTTAATATGTCAATTTGTTTCTAATTTAGGGTCTTTGTATTTTATCTCAGCCATGCTATGTACATCCTCTGTGACATCCATAGAAATCATTAAGAAACCCTCTTGAATGTCAGTTATCTTCTAAAGAGTAACGCATCTGCTGTCAACATTTTTCTTGTGCTATACTGTAATTGGGTGATTTTTTTCTCCCTTAAAAGTTTTTTATCTACACATTATAAGCACCAGGCCAACAAAGGCCATACTTTTCTTCATTTCAGAAATTCTAACATTTTGCGTCGTGAAAATAAAGTGAAAACCCAACACAGATGGGTTCAATGATTAAATTGATACCCTGGTACATCTTAGTGAGACTGAAAGGTACTACTGAGACCTTGCCACTCTTCCACACAGCAATTCCACAACTCATTTTTTAGAATGCAAATATCTGCTTGAACCACAAACTTACCCATTTCCATGCAGAGCACATGGAAATGATGTCCAGACCTGGACTGAGAATAGAGAATGGATTGTTTGAAGACATGGGTCTGGGTCCTGAAATCACTGTATCTTCCTCCAGTGCGGGCACCCTAGAGCATTAACAAAGGCAGTAAGAGTAGGAAAGCTAGATAAACTAAAGAGAAGCATGAGTTGAAGCACAACAGGCCCCCAGGAATATCATGATCACTAAGATACACACAGAGCACAGTTTACATAGTGATATGGACTGTGATCCCTCAGATCCAACTGGTAGTCAGGATTGCCAGACCTGCCAGAGCTCCATTGGTGGCTGCTTATCAACTAACACAACAAGCCACTACAAACGTGAAAGCTGGGGGCATTATCTCCATTTTACATGGAAGAAACAAGGCTCAGAAGTTAAGACGCTTATCAAAGACCTAGCTGATAGAAGGGGCCTCTGAGTTCTGATATATTCAACCTCTTTCCTTTTCCTGCACTTGTGTTTCCACAATGGTCAGATCAGAAAGGAATTTTGAATATTTTCTTTTACTTTCTGAGACAGTGTCTCCCTATGCAGTTCAACCTGGCTTTGAGTTTACTTTGAAGCCCAGATTGGTCTCTAATTCATAACAATCCTCTGGCCTCAGCCTCCCAGGTACTGGGATTACCATATCCCCTTTAAACAACTTTTTTACAAGTGCAGATTTGACTAAGAATGTCCTTTAACTTAGTCTATTCAGGTCTTCTTCTTCTTCTTCTTCTTCTTCTTCTTCTTCTTCTTCTTCTTCTTCTTCTTCTTCTTCTTCTTCT
>NW_004524616.1:8960758-8965329 GCF_000260255.1 Octodon degus
TTCTCTTCCTCCTCCTCCTTCTCCTCCCCCTCTTCCTCTTCCTCCTTCTTCTTCACTATTTCAATCAAGTTAAACAAATCTTCTCAAATATTTATCATTCCTTATGGCAGAAACTTCCAAAATTATTTTCTCTAGTTTGCTGAAATGTATACTACCGTATTATTGCTAACTATTCTCATCTTACTGTACAAGAGCATAGCTGAACTTCTTAGTTCTGTCTGTCAATAATTTAGTATTTGCTGGGCCTTGGATCTTATATGCAACATAAGGGTCTGTATGTTGAAGGTTTCTTTTCAGCCCAAAGTGCCACTAGGAGATGGTTAAACAAAAAAAGAGGTGGAGCCTGGAGGAGGGAATTTAGGTCACTGACACAGGCCCTCGAGGGAAGCATGGGACTCAGGCCTTCCTCCTTATCTCTCTCATCTCAGTCACCATGAGGAGAGCAGCTCTGTGTGCTGTTCCACCATGCACATACACCTTGTGCACTGCCTTGCCACAGGCCCAAAAGTAATGGGACCCTCAATCATGGACCAAAATCTCCAAAAGCGTGAGCCAAAGTAAAACTTTCCTTTTTTTCATATTACCATAACTATGTTGTTACAGTAATGAAAAGTGATTAAAACGGTAGATATTGATCATTCTTTCCCATTTTTTCTTCTATCCTATTCTCCCATGCTTCTGATAGCCAACTTCCTACTCTGTATTTCTATGAAATCAACATTTTAGATTGATATACAAGTGATATCATGTTGTTTTTCATGCCCAGATTGCTTCACTTAGCATAGCACCCTCCATTTCCATGCACATTGCCCCAAAGACAGTATTTCATTTTCTCATGGCCAAATAGAACTCCATGGTATGTATGTACCATGCTGTCTCTATCCACCCACCAGTTTGTGGACCCTTAGGTCATCTCCATTTCTTGCTTGTTGTGAACAGTGCTGCAGTGAATCCAGGAGGGTAGAGGTCTCCTAGATATACTTAAGCTAATTTATTGTGAAGATGTTTCCGATCCAAAAGTTTGTACACAATGAAACGAATGAACAAAATATTCACTAAACTCACATGTGTCCTTGTTGTTTATCATGTTTTGCAAACTAGCCCTGAACTTCCCCCTGAGAGCTTTCCCCCTGAGATGCTCTTAAGGCATCTTCTTAACACTGAAGATGCCATACGTATATGTCATTTCTTCAAATGGAAACTGAATGAAAGGCTTTATTTAAGGTTTATTTCATATGCTCAAAATGAAATGGAAGGTTGAAATTCCATTCTATATTCTATATTTTTTAAAAACAAGCTTATATTCTTTATATACTAAATAATTGATTTATTATATTTAAATTTTTTCCCAGCTGCTTATTTTATTCACTAAAGCTGAGAATGTTTTTTAAACGGTAAAACTCTTAATAAGGTGCTTTTAAAAGAACAGTAAAAGATGAATATGTTTTTTCATCTTTTCATGAACATGAAAAGATCTGTGGCTGGTATATTATCATATCTATTTTCTTTCAGGCTATCGCACACACCTTCTATATTAGAAGTTCTTCCTTGGGTGTATTAATTCTCTCCAAGAAGTGCTTTTCTAAGCACTTCATTTACTGTAGTTCATATGTCACTGCTCTAATGACAGAAAATACTCAGTACTGGCCATTACAGGTTAGCTTCAGATATGAGTAACACATTACTTCCAACGAGCCAGATGCTTGTATTTCATTTCATGTGGGCAGTACTTCCTCACTTCTGTTTTCACTGGATACTTGCCTATTTTCACAGTACCACGCACCACACATCCTCTTTATTAGTTTAAAGGAGTTTAACAAGGGGATTTATTTTATGTTTTGCTCTGTCCACCAAAGTGCAATTTACTACTCTTATAAAAAGCGGTTTCCCCTGTGCATTCACACTGTGCCCCGTTATGACTCTTTCTGTAACACTATATGTGATGTTCACACAGTCACCTCACTTGCCGTCCTCCATGCTGATTTTCCTTTCATGAATGTGGCCCAGTGGAAATTTAATTGTCAACTTGATTTAAAGCTTCAAACTTTGTTCTGTTCACTTTATGAAGGTTCCAAACATTTTCAAATCTTACATTTCGTGGTTCATGTTCTTCAAAAGAACCCCTTTGTATACGATTCTCTTGCAGTGTGTGAATCCATACCCACAACAAAGGTTCTTACTTTCAATTTATGACTCTTAGTAAAAGGGCGAGAACACATCTTGCTGTCATAGAATTTCAACACAGACCTTTGCACGGCTTCTTGAATAAACAACATATCATTATATTGATATTTTATTTACAGGAAGGTCTTACTATTTAGCATTTATATAAGCTACTTGCCTAGATCTGTTAAACATCTATCAACCCAAACTAAAAGTGTGCCCTATCATTTTCTCTGATGTTACCACTACCAAGTCTCTTCCTAATGGTACTGTTGTCTCTTGCTTTTAAGGAGCCCAGAATTAGATGTACCAGCCCACATGATATGGCACATGACTAATGTATTTTCCTGGGTCTTACAGATTGTGTTTTTTAAATTATCATTTTTCTTTTTCTGGAACCAGAGATATGCTGTGAGCCAGTGGAGGACACATTGCAAACACTGTTGAGTTCTTTATCCAAGTATCTTCATCTTTTCAAATATTTCACAACACTAATTCCTGGCTCAGGGCCATGTCCCTAAGAAGCCAATGATCATTCTTAGTCAAAAAAAATTTTTTAAAACTCCTGTCTTCAGATTCATCAATTTCCCCCACTTTGTACTAGAAGAATAGCTTCATCTGGCTCACCACAAGGAATGTTACTTTCCTGGCTCCAAATATCATGAACACTAAATTCAATTACATAATGAACCATGTGATGCTGATGCTGTGTGCAGCCTATGTGGGTCAGTGGGACTGAGCACAAATAGAATAATCAAAACCACAGCGAGCGTGGAATGCTCACTTGGGCTTGTTTAAAGAGGCAGTGGAGGCGACTGTGAATGCTATTAGAGTGAATCATGCTGGTTCTCTTCTGATCCCATAAATGAGCTCTTCAGTAGTGTGAGGAAGAATGTGGACACAGTTTACCTGGGGTTCAAGGATACATGGGAAAGTAAGGAAACAGTCAACCATTAGCAGAGAACTCCCCTACCAAAATTCCTATATGACCACTCATTTTGGGTCAGGCCCTCATTCCTGGGGAAATCATCTTTTCCTAGGAAGGCAGGGTTAAACATATACATTACAATGACTATGGAGTAAGACTTGCCTGTGATGGTTCTCATCAAAAAGGACCCTACTAACAGCAAGGCAGCATGTTGTAACAGCAGAACAAATAGAGTTAGTCGGACTGGATTCAAAACTTGCATTAGTTATTATTACCTGTGCTTTGAGTAAAAGTACCTAATGTTCCTAAATTTTAGCTTCCTTTTCTATTTAGAAATGAAAGTAAAATAAGTATTTTGCTCAAAGTGCTCTTATAAAGATACCCATTTAAGTTGCTTAAGCAGATTATAGTAAGGAGAGAGATTTAAATTGTAGCTTTGTTTAAGTCTTCATGAAGAACTTATTCCGAGGTAGGTGTAAAAACCATCCAGGTTCGGGCAACTAACCACTTGGGTTTGTCACCTACTGAAGGGTTTTATGGGCACAGGCTTCATCGTGCTAAACCTGGGAAGTCCTGCACAAACCAAGCTGAGGTATCCACACTTAGTCCCAGTTAAGGTACTAGCACTGTCACTTGTACTCTCTGTACTGTTATACAAACGAGGATTTAGAAATATAAATACTAATGAATACAACTATCTGGGAATAAATAGAAACTTCAGAACAGCCTAAAGCAGTCTCCTTTCTTAATAAGAGAACTCTTTGAGATAGTGACTGATTTTTCTTTCCTTATTAAATTTATATACCATTTCCTTTTGCTTCATCATCAACAGAGCAGTTGCTAAGATAACCCTTCTTGGTGGCAAACAGAAACACGATATTGAGGGACTGTTACTACTCTCCACCACCAGCCATCAGCAGGGGCAACTGTTTACTGACAGGCATCCCCTGTGTGCAATCGCAGGAATAAAAGGAAAACCAGTACCGACTGCTCTGGGCCAGAAGGTGGGAGCTAAAAAAGGTGCTGTGAAAATATATTTGCCAAAGGCTGATCTTTGGGGAAATTAAGGAATACCATTTTTGTTTTGCTTGTGTTTCATATTATTATATTTATATATAACAGAAGGATTGACTAATATAGTAACATCTCCAAAACACAATTTCAAGAAAACTTAAGTTCACAGTTCAAAGGTTGCTTATTTTCTATGATTTTCTAATTGAAAGATTTCCTGGTTTCTGTCTCTTGGTTACTTTGTACATTATATTTTCTGGATACTTAAAAGTGCTTATACTAGATGTGATAGGTGTATAAACAAAATGAAGCACTGTGTCTTCTATAGGACAAAATACCCTCTTTTTCCTCAAAAGGACTTCAGTCTAAGGCTCTGCTCCCAACTTGGACTCTAAGTGCACGGGTTACCCTCTCACTTTGGCCTTTCTCCAGTCTGAGCCCACTAGACTGTTCTCTTTCTCTCTCTCTG
>NW_004524616.1:8965429-8967730 GCF_000260255.1 Octodon degus
GCAGGCCCTTAAGAGGCAACATTATGATAAAGCCCTTCTTTAGAAAAGCATCATTTCTATCACTGTTATCACAGATTAAATTACATTTTCTGCCACCTTTAAGTAATAGTTGAGGCAGGAGAATGCAGAGGCATCACTGCAAGTCCCACTTAATACAAATAACTATAGATAGACCAACACTTCCACAAGCTGTTTCCTTTTTCTGATTGCCAGTTAAATATAGTTTCGATCCATAGCTTAGCAGTGAAGGGTCACACACTAAAGTCAACATACATATCTAGAATTTCAGTCTAAGCTTGTCCATGTATACAACTGAAATCAATTACAAGGCATGGCCTAACAGACACCAGGGTTAGGTACTTTTTATGGCATGAAACTTCATCTTGCACTCTGAAGTCATCATACATACAGGGCAAAGTCAGAGCTTTTGTATTTGTGTTTATTCTTCATTTGACTTTTAAAACACTACTGTAATTGAATACTGAAACAAAAACAATAGCAAGTAGTGAGTATATGATGATTTTAGTCCTTCACACACTCACTACTGCATTACATGCCAACAGTGAACAATGTTCACTGGCCCCATTAAGAAGTCTGACATCGAACACCACCTCTGGGATGATGTTCGTCATCTTCAGAGGCTTCCATTATAATGGTGTCATCTCTCTGGATTTGGATCAAAGTCCACCAGTTCTACCTGCTCCATTTCATTGGTCTCTTCTACTTGCTTCCTCTCAGGTAAGAGATTTTCCAGCAATGAGAGTTTATCAGGAGAGAGAAAGCCATTTTCAGGAAAGCTTTTCTTAAATTCAATGGTTAAACAACACTATTCATATGTTCTATAATAAATTGGCATGCTTTCATTTAGCACACACTTGCTGTCTCCATGCTTGACAATTTAATCTGGATGAGAGATGATGACTATCATTCAGTTGTCAAGGGTGGATATTAGCTTTTGGAAGCCACACAGTGTTTCAACTAGCTGTATATATATCCATACACATGAAAATATCTCATTGAGTAAAAACCGCATGGTTTTTCTGATTTAACACAATAATATCTTCTGACTCCAGCCCTGGCTCTTTGTCTCTTTCACCATGAAATGTTAACTTCTGGCCATCTTTCATGCCTTTGTCAATATGAAGTTCTAGAATCTTCTTTTCTTTAACTATCTTCCTTCTGTTTCAGCTGCATTCTCCACGGCCTTGGCACTCCATGCACACAGACTGAATTTGCTGAACCATTCCAGGTCCTACCTGATGAATTCTTATTTGCATTCCAATACCTCGATAGTTGGGACAGCCTCCACAGCTCCATTCTTACCACCTCAGCCTTCATATTTGTCACAAATCACGTTCTTTTGCAGAGCCAATTTCCTTGTGGTACCATTATATAGATCTTCTAAGGTAGCTGAGAGCTGGTGCACCACATTTTTACCTCTCCTTTCTCTCTGCATACTTCCTACTCCTTCTCCAAAAAGCATATCAAAAATATCCATGGTGGAGCCAAAACCACCACCTGCTCCACCCTCCTTAATTGCCTGTTCTCTTCCTTTGTCATATAATTCTCTTTTCTTGGCATCAGAGAGAATTTCATAAGTTTGTGAAGTCAGTTTAAACTTTTCAACTTCATTTGGCTTCTTACCAGATGGTACTTCAAAGCCAGTTTCCTATAAGCCTTTTTTAGTTATTTTTGGGTAGCATTGGGTTTGAGACTCAAAACACTGTAGTAAGTCATTTCTTTCACCATTTTCTATAGGCAGTGAGTGGGCTGGGCCACAGTGGGGTAGGCAGGAAGGAGCATATAGCCATGTACAGGTCCAGCAGCCACCGCTCCTCCACCTCTCAGTATGTTCTGGAAAGTTCCTCAATTTTCTTGAGGTATCTCCATATTGATTTCCATTGTGCTTGTATAAGTTTATTTTTTAAATTTAATTTAATTTTTAATTTTAGAAAAATATTTCTGACATGAATGCATAACATTAGATTAATAATAAATTGCACTTTGTAAAAAATATTTACAAACTTAGATGAATACAACAATAAAAAATTGTCTAAAATAAACAAGAGTTTACAGATCAGTCATGTAATAGTTCTCTCTGTGCCAAAATCAAGAAACTTATATTTATATAATTAGAATTCTCAAAGTAGAAGGGGTAGGCAATAAATATTGAAAGATTTAAATTTATGAACTTAGTTAAAATTAGAGCACCACATTTACAAGAAAAATGAATTCCTTTTGCACAAGAAATATGAATAAAATCATACCAAGATACATAAAACTTAAATTGCCCAAAACTAA
>NW_004524616.1:8968432-8969332 GCF_000260255.1 Octodon degus
TTGTGAGTCCAACTAAGAGGCAAGAATGTAGTGTATCATATGTGTAAATCTGTGATCAATTCAGAGTACTCACATACTATCTGATTAGGTTAATATAGAGAAAAATACCAACCAAGAAAAAATTTTCATGGTAGTAAAGAATTACTAAGAATAAAACATAGCAAAAATACTGGAATGGCAGATATATGAGCACCACTTCTAACAGTTTGATGATAGGATATCACACAAAGTTCTAGTATGTGATTGATGTGGACAGTGTCCAGAAAGCTTACTGGTGGCCAGGTATTACTTGTGAGACTGAGCTACTGCTATTTCCTTGATATCCACCCTGTATACCTGGAAAGAATCATGACCCATAGGGTGCCGAAGTCCATTTGTAGAGTATGCTGATGGAAATATTTTGCTGCTACATACAAAAGAATTGTTTATTTATTTATTTATTTGTTGGTGGAACCGGGGATTGAATTCAGGACCCTGCGCTTGCCAGGGAAGCGCTTATTCCACTGAGCCATCTCCCCAGCAACAAAAGAATAATTGAAAGACTGCTGTTATATACCTCTTTCTCTCCTGTGTTTGTTTGCCCTATTCTGTGTGTTCTTTCCATTCTCATTCATGGAGTTGTGCTTATTTTGATCCCTCTCTAGAATATCTTTTAGTAGTTTCTGTAGAGTTTGCTTTGTTGTCATGAAACTCTTTAGTTGTTCTTTGTCATGGAAGTATTTAACTTCTCCATTAAACTTGAAAGAGAGGTTTTCAGGGTATATCAGTCTGGGTTGGAATTTGTTTTCTTTCAAGACTCGAAGTACTTTGCTCCACGTTCTTCTTGACATAATGGTTTATGAAGAGAAATCTGATGAGTTTTCCTTTATTTTTATTTTTTTATCATTTTATTTATTTATT
>NW_004524616.1:8980948-8992966 GCF_000260255.1 Octodon degus
TGCTCCCAACTTGGACTCTAAGTGCACGGGTTACCCTCTCACTTTGGCCTTTCTCCAGTCTGAGCCCACTAGACTGTTCTCTTTCTCTCTCTCTGTCTCTCTCTCTCTCTCTCTCTCTCTCTCTCTCTCTCTCTCTCTCTCTCTCTCTCCTCCTGTCTCTTTCTCCACCCCCTTTTTCCTACTGTCCCCATCTCCCTCCATTTCCCTTTTCTGTCCCCTGCCTTCTCTCCATCCTCATCCTTTTCCTCTTCTTTCTTTCTTATAGTTGTCCTCAGTGGTCCACAAGGAAGAACCCCATCAACTCCTTAATTACATTCTCAGATTGTGAATCTCAGTAAACTGTTTTCCAATTTTTACATATTCCCATGTATCCCAGTGCCTTTTCCTTTTTATCTAACCCCACTCCATTTCCCATCATGTACAAACCAAATGTCATTTTTCTGAAAATTTCTCAAATGTAACAAAAGAGATAAAATATCTTCATCCATTGGGATACAGGAGCTTTTGGAATGCAATTTCCTCATAGCACTAACTTTTTATTATAATTATTTGCTTAAGTGCCTCTTCCTTAAGGGAATGTGAGCTCATTAAGAAAAACAAAAATAAAAAACAAACCTCAACTAGCTCTGTGTCAGAGCAGTCCGCTAAGGAAAAGCAAGTGTCTTGTCTGTGACAGCTGCTTCCTTGTTCCTATGCAGTTAGCCTCAGAGAAAGAGCAGACATTTAAAGAAGAAAGCAAAAACCCTCAACTGAAAAATGTACCTGTGATTCTCTAGACAGTAAAACTCTGCAGCAGGAGCATAAATAGGGAAAAACATAATGATATATCCTCTCCATAAAATACTATACCATGCAGCTATTACAGCAAATGAGACAGATACCTATACCTATCATCTGTCTATATATGAACTGATGTAAGAAGTCACCTTACATACTGAGTGGAAAAAAGCAACAAAGAATAATTCTTTGAGCATGATATATATGACTTATAATGCTTTCACATCCAGATTATTCTGTGCGAATATGCAAAAGAAATGACAAAATAACTATGCCTATAGCTTAGTTGTAGCTTTAAAAAGGAGTTTGAAAAATGTAGTTTTAGCTTTTGTACTTCTGTCTCAAATATGTTCTCAGGCATTCTTTCATACCTGTGCATAAAATACAAGCAGATGGTGTTGGCTTCCCCTTTTATACACAAAAGGACTGTGGAAGTGAGTTAATCAACTTACAGTCCTCAACAGTTTTCTTATGAATGGTAGTCATGTGCACATCCACTGGTGCTCTATCCTGACACTATGAATGCCATGAATTTCTCTTCTGTGACTCCAGGAATGTCATTTAGTCATCTATGTTTTCATCAAATATTTTTTAACATGCAGTGTACACTATACAAAGAGTGGAGGAAGAATGGCAATGAACAAAACATAACATTGTTTTCATAGAACATTTTCTATCATGGCAAGAGAAATAAGAAAAAAATCAAAGTAGAATTTAAAATGCAGAGTAAGGCTGATGATATAGCTCAGTGGACTAAAGCGCTTACTTAGGTTAGCATAGGTAAATGTAGGGATTGTGGTTTGATCCCTAGCACCACATGCCACACCAGCCCCACCCCCAACGTGGGCTGAGCTGGCCAGAGAGACTGGGCATAGTGGTGCACACCTGTAATTCTGGCACTGGGGAAGTGAAAACAGGAGGACCTCTATGAGTCTGAGCTGCATAGAGAGACCCCGTAACAACCAAATACCCTTTTTAAAAATGCTGAATAAAGGAATACTATGTGGCCAGAAGTGATTATTTGCAACAGATTAATCAAACTAGAATTCTCTGGCATTTAGAAAGGGACACAAATAAAATGGGGGAGGCATTTGACTCCAGACATTTCCAAATAGAAGAAATAGCAGCAAAATTACAGAAACAAGAAAATTCTTGTTATGTTCAAGCAATACCCAGGCATTCCTTAGGCAGATGCTGAGGGAGAAAAGTAGGGTTTGATGTCAGGAAAGCCCACAGCTTGGCTCTCCTGATCAAATGACTCACTGTGAATCTGAGGCTAATGTTTGTGGCTAGAAATTTGAAAGAGATAGTTAGCAAAGTTGTCACTTTTTCTCCCACCATATTCTACAAGATGGATCTGTGCAGTAGTCCAACCAGACAAGGTGGTCATGAAGAGGTTTTTGCAGCTATAAGCAGGAAATGCAACCTGAATGTGGGTCAGGGTGAAATCAATAGGAAAAGGCAGGGGATGGAAAATTAAAAGCTGCTAAGGTCAGTAGACTGAGAGTTTTGGTAGGGCTAAGGAATTTGCTGTTGGATTTGTTCTTAATTTGTGTACATTAACTATGGAAATACTGGAGATAGTCATTGAGGAAGAGGATTTTTAACATTAAGCCTTTTAGGGGGATAACATTATTTGTAATAGAACTTTCTATGATTGATTGAGAAAATTCTAGATGTATAAGCAGCATTGATTCTAGGTGTATAAGTAACATTGATGGTTGGATTTCAAAATACAATCATAATCCCTTGTGATTCCATAAAAATACTATAAGGTATATTGCTTATACAAAACCAGAAATTTATTTCTCACAGTTGTGGAGACCAAGAAAGGTAGCACCTCCTCCCTGCTTCTTCAGATGGTGGAAGGCCTGAGGTACCTCTCTGGGATGTGGCACCTTTACAAGGGTACTTTACAAGGGTTCCAATCCATTCATGGGTGCTCTTCCCTCAGGAAACAATCACCCCCAAAAGACCCCATGTTGCAATACCATCATTTTAGGCCAAAGTTTCCATAGTGGGATTTGGAAGGAATACAAACATTCTGACCATATCGGATCCTAAGTGTGCCTTCAAGGGTGCTTAGGGAAACCATAGATTTGAGGTGGAAAAATCATAAACTATAGACTAAAAGGTTGAGAGTAGAATAGAGGCCACGCAGGCCCTCTCTTTAGTTCCAAGATCAATACCAGCATATTGGGTCAAATTTTTTCAGATTCCTTCTTTGGGAAATCCTTACTCCCTACACCTGAGCACTAGGAAGACAGATAAACTCATAATTCAACATAATCGATGTTTGTCTTTCACACTTAGAAACTGTAGAGGACTTGAAAACTTGCCATTCAAGACAAACTCTGGCAGTCTAGTAGCATTGATGGTCTTCCTCAAATCACAAGGAAGGGCTTCCTGCCAGCATAGCCCAACACACTTAGTTATTAAAGCTTTCGATGAGAAGTAGCTTTGTTTTGTTTTGTTTTCTGTAGCATCGTTTCCCTCTTGAATTTCTCAAAGAGCAGTGATTCTTCAGTAGAGATTAACGAAACAACAATGACATAATACTAACATAATAATAGCCTATATGGACCATTACAAACACTAGGCTAAAAACTTAGCATCTATTACCTTACTTATTTCTATAGTAGCTAAAGAATGTAGAAATAATTGTCATGGGTTGTGCTGCAGATGGGGAAACTGAGGTACTAAAACTTTAAAATTTTTGCTGTCTGTACAATTATCCAGAAGCAGAATTTGAAAATAAAATTCAAGATGTTTCACTCTAAAACCTGTTTTCTTAGCCCACTCTTTCATGTTAAATTCTTCATAAATAAAGTAAAAGCAACAAAGAATGCCAAAACTCATAGTTTGCACATTTGGGGGCTTAATCAAAATAATAACCAGGTATCAAATAAATGATATGCTTTCTAGGAAATTAGCAACCATTGTGGAGGACAATCATTCTCTAGAACATAACACCTAGTATTTTTTAAAAATACAAATATTCTTATAGGATTATCTTAGAGGCAATATTTTCCTGGCAGTGCAGGCATTGTTCCCATTTCCCCTCAAATATCAGGAGCATGTGCCCATCGTCAACAGCCATACAGGATATATGGCAAAAAGATTTGGGTGATTCATTAAATGCAAAGCTTTGGCAGCACGTATGGGGAAGTGTTCATAAAGCACTTCGGGAAACAAGACTGCAACAAATTCAGGTTAATATTCTTCCCAGAACCTGTTGGTCCTCATCCAGATCAGACTATAGACAGATGCTTTATTTTGGAAATGCTGGAAACATAGAGCTGTTATTCTTTGTTTCATTGGTGTGGACCTGATCTTTCCTTAAAGCAATACGTCTAATTCCTTTTTATCAGTACTGGGTCTTTGCGTGGGTAATTCTAGAACATACCACTTTATGAACAAAGAAATCATACATCCTTCATTTTGAACTCTGAAACCAATATTTTGAACCAGGAATGAATAGTACCCATACTCAAAGCTGTAAGGAAACTGCCAGGACAGGATTACTAACTGAAGTGGTATTAGATGGAGTTTAAACTGTTGTTTTAATAAGGCAGAATCTGGACTGCTCATTGGTTCTTGACCAAGAGCCTTTGCCAAAGAATCAACTTTATGTTTTGCTTCCAAATTTTACCTCATTTTATATGAGAGATTGTTGTTATTTAAATTATACAAGCTATCCTGAGTTTGCCAGGTGTTCTTTTTCATCTCCTTTATGAAGAACTAACTGCATGCTGGTAACATTTTAATAAGAGAAAATCATTGCTTTCTTCTTATAACACTGGAGTAAATAGTATTTGTGAACCATGAAGACTAGCTAGTCCTAACCCAACAAATGGTTCCACAGTGTTTTGAATGAACCTTGGGAGCTCTTCTGGGCTTATCCAGACTGGCCAAAGTGAGTGCTGGCAAGTTCTGAGAAATACCAGGTGGTGCCTCCACTCACAAGCCAACAGCAGGAGGGCCACCAACAGCCACACCATCTCTCCCTAGCACTGATGAAGTCTTTGGTCATGAAAACATAGATCAGAAGTCCTTGGAAGGGAAAGGTTTCTTTTGTCTTCCCAGTGCAGCTGCCACTGCAGTTTAAAGGCATGTCTGAGGTCCACTGTCTCTCTAAAGTTGTAGGCTGCTCTGGCTCCAGCTGCACAGTGACTGTGGTTAGACATCACCATTACTGCTGTCAAGGAAGCAATGCCTGTGGAGAGGTCAGCTTGTCTCTGACAGTGTCTGTCATGCACTGTCAGCTTGTCTCTGACAGTATCGTACACTGTCAGCTTCCTAGGAATCAATCTGGATCCTACGTCGAACACTTCTGAACGGCAATGAGAAGATATACTAGACAATGAAGGAGGTGCCACGTGTGTGGAATCTTAGAAAGAGAACTTTGACATAACATGCTTATGGGGTTCTTAGCTTAGGTTAAGCTCTGTGTTAACTGCTTCATATCAGTTACTTAACTGAAGCCTCACAATGACCCTAGGAAACAGGAATGATGAGCCCCCTTTGACAGCCCCACCAGACATGTGCTAAAATTAGCAAGGCTTTAAAACACAGCTTGACTGAAATCTGTCTGGTGAGATTGCTCATCTGTTAAGCAAAATTCTATCCACTGGAGTTCTGAACAGACAACTCAGGACTTCCAGGAGCTTGGTCCCTTGTGCGCCAGCTGGCCCCAGAGGCAGCCAACATTCTGTGGGCTGCACACCCGTGATGGGAAGCTGGAGTCCAGCCTTCTGCACAGCTGGCTTACAAGCAATCCTCTATTTTCCCCCCTGGAACTCCTTCTGTCTGCAGATTTAGGATGCCCAGGCCTTGTGTTAAATCTTGCTGGACTGTAAATGAGAATAATACTTTGCACTACTACCAAGACTGTTATCTGAAAGTCTTAAAGGACTTGACCAATTATGTCAACTAACTCCTTCTCTCTTTAGCTTGGGTATGTCAACCATGTGGAAAGCAAGTAACTGGCAAAGTAGAGTTAGTCATCTGTTTGAAGGTTTTAACTATTATTTAATAAATTGATAAATTGAGCATTAATGATTTACCAAGGCAGTTAGTGGCAGAGCCACAGATTTCTTGAAATTAAGCAAGCTTTAATAGAAGCTTCAACAGAGAGATGGTTCTTTTGTTTGCCATATCAAAAGCTGTAATCTAACATAGTACCATTCAAGCCATATTCCCCCTGTACACCAATTATACAACTTCTGCTGGGAACAGAAAAGACAGTGACAGTGGTAGCTTTTATGCTTGCAACCTAAAAATTCCATGGCATTAGTTGCTTTGCATGTAAATAAACATATTTGTCTAATTTTATGTTCACACAGATCACCAGGATTTCTCCATGAAAACTTCATCATTTTCATCTGTGCATTTTCCCCAAGACAGAAGGGCCACCAACTGGCCAGACAAGCTCTCCCTGGTGATGGATCTGGGACTAAACACAGATCAGAAATCCTTGGAAGGGAGAGGTTGCTTTTGTCTGCCCAGTGTGGCCACCACCACCCAGTGTGGAGGTAAAGGGTATAATTATTTAGGGTCTATTAAGATACAAACCCTAAAGATGACCTGCCTGATCTTAAATCTCAACTTACTGTATATTGTCTTTGTATCTTGGATAATTGTTCAACCTTTTTTTTTTTTTGTATTTTAGTACAGGGTCTACAGGATCTCACTACATAGATCAGACTCATAGTGATCTGCCTTTGTTCAGCCTGCCATGAGCTGGGATTACAGGCACACACCACCATGCTCAGTCTCAGTCGCAGTTTCAGCATGCCCTATGGACAGGGCCAGCACTGCAGGTCCGGGAATCGAACCTCCAACCTCTGCTTCTGCCTAAGCAGGTTTTTTAATCTGCTGAACTATTTGGCCCAACCTGTTCAATCTTTTTGTGCTTCAGTTTTTCCACCCAAAAACTTGGAGTAATAAAATAGTTTCTACCTCTAAAGATTGTTGGTGAGGATCAGTGCATTAAAATTTCCTGGAACTGGGTTGGTGAGATAGCTTGGTGGTCTAAATCGCCTGCCTAGGTGAGCTTAGGCAGATGCAGGGGACTGTGGTTCAATCCCCAGCACCACATGCTGCGTCATCCTTAGGGCAGGCTGAGCCAGCCAAAAATAAATAAATAAATAAATAAATAAATAAATAAATAAATAAATAAATAAAAATTAAAACTTCCTGGACCAATACTTGGACTACAACAAGCTCCATACAACTAAATGAATAACAATGTCATGAAGTTATACACAAATTAAACCATATTGTAGTTTTAGTAATTTTTTTTCCTGTTTCCTTATGATCCCAAGAAAACATTTATAATATTTACCTTTTATAGGCAGTGGATATATTTCAAAACACTCAGTGGATGGCCTAAAATCACAATTACTTCCAAACCCTGTATGTCCATGACATATCCTATAAACACACTCTTATGATAAAACTTCACTTATAAATAAGACACAGGGGCCAGGTAGACAGCTCAGTGGAATAAGCACTTCCCTGGCAAGCACAAGGGCCTGAGTTCAATCCCCAGTTCCACAAAAAAAAGTAATAAAATAAATAAGACACAATAAGAGAGTCACTATAACAAATATAATAAGTGTAAAAATATTCTGTAGTGAAAGTTATATGAATATACACATCTATAATTCCTTCTTTAAAGTAAAAAAAAAGTAAAAGAATTTTTCTGACACATCCAAATTGTCATCTTAACTACACTTGCTCCTCTGGGCAATATTTTTTTTGTAAAATAGGAGTTATTTGTACACAGACAATTGGCACACCATGCCAGTTCATCTGACAAGAAAAGTGTCTGTATTTTATGTTGCTATAACAAAATACTTGATGCTGGGTGGTGGATAAAGGAAAGAGGTTTGTTTGGCAAAAATTCTGATGGGTGTACAACTTACAAAGAATGACACCAGCATCTGGCAAGGATTTCTCCTGGCTACATCACTGCAGAGAAGTGGAAGAGGCAGTAAGTATGTGCGTGTCTGACAAAACCCCTATGTTGTTTGTGCTTCATAAGATCCAACTCTAATGGTAAGTAATCCAACCTAAGAGATGTTGTACATTCTTTCAGGATAAGCATTAATTCCTTATATGTTTGGTGCTCTCATAATCCAAAATTCCTCATAAGGGAATCGCAATCTATCAGTACTGTTGCTCAGGCACCAACCTTAATGTGAGTTTTGATGAGGACAATCATATTCAAACTGTAGCAGCTATTAAATTTCTAATGGGTAAGTAGTATGGATGAGGTGATATGCTGCATAAAGTATGAGTCATATTCCAGGGAAGACAGAAAGGGATGATGCACGATTCCTCCACATTACTCAGATGACTGTAATTTAAGAATTATTTATTCCTAGAATTTTGCCATTTAATATTTTCAGCTCATCGCTGATGGCAGGTAGCTGAAACCACAGAAAATTGAATTGTGGGTAAGATGGCTATACTGTATCTCCACATGGGTATTCTCATTTCCACTGAACTAAGAAGAAGACCAGTCACTCCAGTGAAAAAAAATGCAATCTCTGATATTATGGGTGAAGACTGTATTCTCAAAATCAAGGTGTGAATTGATCTTTGGAGAAAATGTCATGATTCACTATATTTTAATGCTTAATTTAATTTAATTTGTTAACACTAATTTGCACTTGCCTGTTTCTTGCTTGATGAAACTCTCTTCCTAATTTCTCCTAGTGTTTTCTATTACATTATCTTTTTCACTATTTCAAGTATTCCTTTCTTATGTCATAACATTTTATTCCAAAAGAAAATTTCATTTTCTTTACTTTTTTTCTCAAAGCTCACATTTATGTCACCACAAACATTGTGTTTTCTCTTGAATCAACATAGTTTTATATTCAGTAGTCTTTCTCCCATTTCACATTCTATTTCCTTCATCACAATTCAACATCTTTTCTCTGTCACTGTTACATTGTCTGGTTCCTTCCCACTAGATTTCAATCTTAATGTATTTATCCACCAAAACATATTTCTCTGTAAATTTTAAATCCCTAAAATGTTAATTTCCATGAGCAATTCTACACATCCTTATACTGTGTTGCCCCCTTAAAAATACCTTCACCTTACCTTCTCTTGAATGTGTAATCCTGTGAGACTCCTAGGGGAAAGAAATCAATGTTTTAAGAACAGTTCAACCAAGAACACAGCTCCTGTACTATCCTAAAAACAGCACCAAGAATACTCCCATTGGGCTATATAAATCCCAATCTTTAATGAGGAGTTTCCTTGTTCATTTCAAATAGACAGACAAGTACAGTAAATTCCTCAGAATGCAATGTGACTGACAGATAAACAGTGCCCAGGAGGATGAACACAGAAACCTCTAATGGCCTCTAGATTGTGCAGCAACTCAGGCAGTGTTTTCTGAACAGCCCTAGAGCCACTGATGGGTCAGCACAGTTAGCAGAAGAGACTGCCAGAGAGCCAGATGTTACGGCTGGAAACACATCAGCAACGCCCCGAGCGCACGGCCACGGTCTGTAGAGGAGGGACAGAGATTAGACAGCAAATAAACTTTGATCTTTTAATACAGTCATTCAAATGACAATTGCTAGAAAATATTGTCGTGCTGGGTGATTTTTTTTTTCTCCTTGAGGAATCTGCATCAGTCAATGGAGATTAGATATAAACAGATGTTGAATTCTTGGTAAAATAAGAAAAAGACTGAGGCAGAGTGCGAGACCAAACTTTCACCACACAAGGAACATGCTTTTTGTTCCCCCCTAGAAAGAAATACACTGTGTTCCATATTTGACTTCAATAACCATGTGGAGCCAACGCAACTCCAGTATCCACTGGGAACATTTTCCTTGGCATCAGCCTCCACTTTTTGGATTAAACACTGTTCTTTCTGAACTGACGAAGAACTTAGGTAATGTCTTTTTTGTAAGAACTTAAAACATATTGGCAATGAAGCTAATCACACTTTGAATGCTCCTTTTTTTTCTAGTAATTAAAAAACAATTGACAAATACAACTGGGAAGAACATTTTTGTGCAAAGTAAAAATTTACCCACTGTTAAGTATTTAACCATCTGTTAAAACCATTTCATACTTGCTAATAGAAGGTAGCATTTTAGGACTTTTACTGAAGAAAGATGATGTTTCTAGCACAAGAAAATTTGTTACAAAACAGAACTGCCCTGTGAATTTTTGACCTGAAGCCATACATATGGCAGTGGATATCAGTCAGGGATGACAGGAGTCTTTTTCCACCTTTCCTTCTTGCCAACAAGAAGTTTCTTTTTGTCATTTCATGACAGAATCAGAAGTGTCACTGAAGAGAAACAGTCTGCTCAGCACCATCCCTCCCACCTCTGTGACACTCACCGGCACTGTCACTGCCAGTAACACCCACATGATAGGTATGACTACACCACCACTATTGGTTTGTAGCTCCCCACTGAACTGGCACCAAATAACCACTGTAACTATAACTACAACCACATCATTCTCATTGTCAGCTCCACCATTATTACCCTAAGTACCACATTCCCTGCCACTGTCACCCCTGATATTATCACCATTCTCTGTACCACCATCACCCCTGAACTTTTTGAAGACTTATTATTATAAACACATGACATAATCCAATATAAAGCTACACTTCTATTGTTTTAAATAACAACCAAGCATAACTACTATTCTTAGCTATATTCTGTCAATGTCATTACATTGAAAGCTCTTAGATATACTTTCCTTGCTTTAGTTGTCCCTCCACTCATTCTTTCACAGCATATTACCATCATAGGGATTTCACAGGAAAGTGAAGACTGAATAAAGAAAATAGAAAAAATCTCATGTTTTGTTCCATCTTCAACTCCCATTGGAATACCCCGAAATTAACCAAATGGTGGGACTTGGGGCAAGAGGAATGTCAATAGAGAAATGATTACACAAACACTATGACAAGATCCAGCCCAAGCCCGCCACATGAGTGCAACTTTCTGCTGTGCTTTCAGGACCCCTCCACCCAACCAGAGCCAGCCCAAGCCAGGCCCAGTGAGAGTGTGGGACAGCTTCCCTGTTCCCCTGTGCTTACTGGACCTCTCTGGATACAACCCAGGTCCGCCACTTGAGCGAGACTTTCTTCCACACTCTTGGGACCCCTCCACCCTCCAGAGTCAGTCCAAGCCCAGGACCAGTGAGTGTATGGGAGAACTTCCCTGCTCCCCTGCCCCCGCTGGTTCCCTCCCGACCCAGCTCATGCATGGCATACAGGACTGGGGCAAAACTCTGCAGCTGAAGTTCTTGCAGAGAGAGTAGAGGCCAGATCCAACCAGCTAATCCAGGAAGAGAATGACTTGCCAGAAGAACACAGTAGGTTCAGTTGCAAGGGCTGTAGCAGGAAAGAGCTGAGCACAGTAGCCAGACCCAAGCTAGGCACTATGGGATGAATTCAAACTTCATAGATCTGCACCTGAATATCAATATGTGCTAAGGTTACAACTGCAACAAAGCTCTACAACAAAGGTCAGAGGACAGTGCTACACAAAATGACAATGAGAAGGAGCATAATGCAATCTCAGATCACAAGCCCACCCAGAACAAGTGCAGAGGACACTAGCACAGAAGAAATTGGGAATCACACAGCTGAAATGTCTGAATCAATAGCATTTGAACTAAAGAAAAAACTGCAGAAAGGTATAGAGGAACTGAGTTCAGCAATAACCTCTGAAATGAAAGAAGAAATCTCTGAGTTAATGTCATCTGAAGTAAAGAATCAAATGTAGAAACATATGCAGGAAATCAGACCAGAATAATCTCTGTAAGAAAAGACTTAATAACAGCTTCTAAAGAAGACACTGATAGAAAATAGAGGAGATTAGATAAACGATAGATTCCTTGAATGAGCAATACAGGAAAGAAATAGATGACATGAAGCAGAGTCAAAGAGATACAAAGGAACTTAAGATCTCTATCACAAGCTTGCAAAAGAGTTTGACTGAAAGTGAAGATACAGTTTCAGATCTTGAAGATGCCATCACAGATAGTGAACAGGTAAGAAAAGATCTCTTAAAAATAACTAGGATGCAGGAAAAAATAATTCATCACCTGCAAGATGATGCAAAGGTGAACAAGGTGAGGCTAATAGGTTTCAATGAGGAAGAAGGAGTCGATACAAATGATATAAAAAGAATATGGACAGAAGTAATAGCATAAAATTTCCCAAATATAGGGAAACAATCT
>NW_004524616.1:8994381-8998554 GCF_000260255.1 Octodon degus
AATAATTGGATATCTTCTGGAGTCTATTGCTAGCCTGATACCATTTTCTATCATTTGTAGACAGGATGTGCTTTTAGAAACATGAATCATGATTCTAGCTGCAGAAAAGAAACATTCCTGGAAGTACTGTGTCTCAGCCATGGCCTCAAGGCTGCCCTTGCAAAGTCTGTTAAATCTAATGGGATTATGGGTCAGGATGGAAAGACGCTGTCAGCATCTCTCTCACAAGATAATAGCAATAATTCTAAAGATGTTTGTCTTATTGCAACAACTGTCATCAGAAGAGGCTCACATGTTCCTCACAACAGCAGCATCTTCAGATAGGAATAACAGTGGAGAGCAGAAGCCCAAGGCAGAGAGGAAGGGCTATGTGACACAGCCCAGAGGGCTTAATTACTCAAGCCATACAATGTGATGGTCGCCTGGTTTCAGGGATTAGGAGGAGGTTATTTGTTCCATGTCCAAGTCTTTCTTCCCTAATAAACTTCTCCAACTGGGGTTTGGTTAATCATATCTGCTCAAACTGTTAAGATTAATTTCTTAGCCTATGCAATCATAATAGAAATTGTACAACTTGATTCTTGGTTAATGTCATGCCAGAAAAAAAAAAATGAAAATCTAGTGAGTGGACTCCCAGCCTAAGAGCTAAGCTGATCTGAATTTTTTTACCAAATCCATCCCTGACTGACTCAATCACTACTCCTAATTAACTGGGCTCAGTAGTGAGTTCCTCAGATACTTTCATGAGTAATTAAACAGCTCTGACTTTAAATTTCTTATCTCTAAATAGAGGGATTTCTTATGTTGTTATGAAGCTATAATCTCCTTGTAGACCAATCCCTCCCTGGGAGGGAAGAAACCCATGAGTTAAACTGTCTTTTCTGTGCCACTGCACACTGAAGGTATAATTAGACTTATTTTGACATACATTTCATTTATTCCAGAAGTATTTATTGATTTTCTACAAATTGTTTGGCATTGTGTTAAATAGTAGGTATTCAGTGCTCATCAAGCAGAGCCATAGTTAGTAGCTTTATAGAACCTATAATTTTGTGAGAAAGCCATATACAAATAAAGTAACCTCTCAAATAAATATATAATTACAACTCTGAAAATGACAAAGAAGAGCTGGTATTTGAATACCCCTGCCCTTGTATATACTCAGACCAAATGTGATAGCAAGGCTGATTAGGATGAAAGAAATTGGGAGGAATGGAAGAGAATAAAAGAATTGGTCAGGGTTTCTAGAGGTCTATGGCAGCCAAGCCACAGTGCATGCTGGTCAGTTTCTGTAGTGTAGTGGTTATCGCATTCGCCTAACAGTGCATGCTGTTTCAGCTTTGAGGAATATGAGAAGGGAATAAGTATCTAAGTAACAGCCTTATACAAACTACTAAATTTGAACTCTTTAATAAATGCGATGTGCTTTATAATTATCAGATTTCTCAGGAAGCAAGCAGCCACTATGTTATGGTCTTAGTTACTTTTTCATCTCTGACACATAGTGGCTGACATGCACAACTTTAAAGAGAAAAAGTTGTTTTGACTCATAGTCTGCTGAGGTTTTAGTTCATAGCTGGCTATCCCCAAGACAGGGTGTCATATGAGAGGAGGAGAGTGATTAAGGTTAAAGGAAGAAACATCTACACTTCCAGTCCAAGTATCCAGTAACCCACTTACTTCCAACATCATAACCATCTGAAAACTCATCAGTGGACCAAACTCCATGGATAAAGACCACACACATGACCCAGTCACCTCCCAAAGCCCACCTACAAGCACATGAGGCTTCAAAGAGGTATCTAGATATAAACCAGAACAGTCATCAAAGCCCCCAAAGAACATGCTATGACCCTAAAAATCATCTCTCCATCCATCTAACATACCACTAGATAGGGCTAAAGACCTGAGAATACAAATTCTTTGACAATCTGTTCCAACTGTTACTGTTTGTTGTCACATCTGTATGATTTGTTAGTAAGGATAACATTTGAAAATGGCATTGCCTTTCTAGAATTTACATTTACTGAGAATCTTTTCTCTAGTTTTTTTTTCTTGGAGTTTCATACTCAGAAGTTCCAAATTCAGCTCTATCTAGAATCCATGAGAGAGACAACATGGATGAAACTGTAGCTTCAGTAATCAGCTTGCCACTGTTGACTGGCAGATGTGGACAACTAGTGACACGGATAGCATCTGTAGAAATTGACTTCAGCTCATGCACATCACAAAAACTGGTTTGCTCATTTTGCAAAAGTCACACACACACACACACACACACACACACACACACACACACGCAGTTCTACATACCCACTTCCTTTTTCTCCTGCACCTCATCCTACTCAATCATTTGTCCATTCAGCCACAGAGGGAAAAAAAAATGATAAGAAAGAGCACTACTTGCTGTTTTCTTCCCTCACTTGCATCTGCAGTTATACCTTGTGAAGACCAAAAAACTGACTATCTCAACTTCAGTGCATTGCTTCTAACTCAAATCTCTATATTTTCCTTCTTGTTCTTGAGATCAAGTCTCATTGTGTGGCTCAGTCTGGCCTCAATCTCACAGTGATCCTGCCACAGCCCCCTGAGTGCTGGGATTGCAACATGCACCACCATGCCCAGCTCCACCTTCCCTTTAGATGTGTCTTACCTTCTTCCCTTTCCTAACTCCATCCATTTAAGCATTAGTCCATTTATTACTGACGTGGTTTCCAGCCGCAGCTCCCAAATCCCACTTTGCTGCTCCTGGTTTAAGGCTTTTTCCTGCCTGGGCTCCTTCTTCCCACTATGTGGCTCCTTATCCCTTAGTTGCCTGTCTCTCACCACTGGAGAATGCTTAGGCAACACCAGGACTCTCAACTCTCAACATCCAATTTTCATCAAACTTTTTAAAAAGATGTCTCTGGTCTCTTGCTTCACAACTTTTCTGCCCTTTAAAATTGTTTGTCACTTATGCAAGAAAGATTGTTAAAAGAGATAAACCAATCGGATACCAAATACAAATGTAAAAATAACCCAAAATTGTAATACATGGGGATAAATGTACAACATATTGGCAAATATGTTTAGAGCCACTTTTTCCTCTTTGCTTCTCTTCCCTCTTGCATAAATGCTCATATGATTTATGTCATTAATTTTACTCAAACAGAAGTATAAACCAGGATGGCTAATAATCTACATGCTTTACTATTTGCATAAGTCTAAATCAAGATTCACAGCCACCTAATAAATGGCTGCATATGCTTGTATTCTCAGAATGTGAGAGCATGTGTCACTGGGAAGCACTCGATTCTTGGATACAGTTGGGCATAACCACTCAAGAAACCAGATTATAGAGTGTGGCAGGGGCTGGTGATTGATGAATGACTTTGTGTGATCTATTCCCCAGTAACTCCTCAAAATTACAAGAGAACACCAGAGATATAACTGCCCTAAAGCAGGTAAAATAGAATTAAAATGTTATGTCCATGTACCAAGTCACATGATGAATCTAGTCATGATATGCTTTAAACATGTACTAATAAAAGTATATAAAAGTCAAAATAAAACCAAAATGGTGTCTACTGCCTAATCTCTAAATCTATCAGTACATTATCTTACACAGCAATAGTAACTTTGCAGTTTGAAGTAAGACAATACATGGATGTTGCAATAAGGCAGTAAATTTCTGGTAACTTAACAACAGCAGCAGTAGGAAATGAACATGGAGCTTGTCCTCAATTTCCTCTCTAATACTTTTTGACATTCAAGGAAGCTTTCATCATCCCTTCTGGGTCAGTATTTGAATGTGAGCCTTAATTTCTCCTTCACAAAAAGTCTCAGAATTGTATAGATTATCAGTGTAAGGGGAATCTTAAATTTGGGGCACTTCTATCTAGAAGGTGAGGAAGAAACAGAAAAAGATACTGTTTATAGCAGGACTATGAGTCAAAAGTTAAAACATTTTAAACAGAAAAGGGCATTATTGATTTGAGGCAAGACATAACCATATATAAGAACTGGAGTTGTTGGGTTATGAAACCTCATTAAATTTAAGAATTTGAGGCAAAACTATCACTAACCCTATGAGGTGCCATTCACTGTACAGAGAAGAAACACAACAAACTTTATTACATTCCAGTAATGGTTAATTTAAATAAAACAGATTTTATTGCAAGATATGAAGTAGAT
>NW_004524616.1:8998944-9001237 GCF_000260255.1 Octodon degus
CAGGCACTGGAGGGAAAGCATGACACTGGCTACCCACATCTGGGCTCATTTATGCTGTCCACATCTCCTGGGACCAGCTAGACGTCCACACATGGGGTCCTGAGAATCAGTTGGCACTCTCCAGGGATCCTGTAATTGCCAGGTCCTGCTCATTTTTCTAGCCAGCTTTACCATGCCCTATGCCCTATATCAGCTCTAGAAATTCATAGCAGGTTGAAGATGGAACCAGAAAGGTCATCAACCAAGACATCTCTGAAAACCTACATAGAAAAACTAACAGAATTACACAGGCACTTATTGTTATTATGTGTCTAGCTCTTAGCTGGGGAGGGAGGGTGAAAGTTTCCAAAATAACAAATAGGCACCATCTCACATGCCACACTTTACAGAAATTAGCTCACTCAATGCAACAAACTTATGAGGCCACTTTGGTGATTGGCACTACTTTATCCAAGAGATATCTTGAACACTAAGCCCATTCTGACCAAGGCCACAGAGCTGGATAACAGACATGCTAGATTTCAGCAGAGGCAGTGACTCCAGAGATGATCATTTTACTGCTGTATTCAGAGTCCCTTCTGAATTTCCCAAGAGGAACTTGGGGTGAAAATATTATCAGAAGAATGTCAAATAACTATAGTTGGAAAACAGAATTGGTAGCCAAGCTTCCATTAGCATTGGAATGGAATTATTGGACATTCACTTATTATATGTCATTAAGCAAATGCAATAAATTAAACACAGGAAAATAGAGCTTCTACCCTAGCATAGACACCATTACTGTAAAGCAATAAGACTGAGAAATAAGCTACATGAAGATAAGGAAGTTAAAGACTTATTCAACAATATATCCTGATTACTGAGATCCTGGAGTCCGGAAAATAAGAGGTACATAATAAATGAACACAACAAATAGACCAAAAAATATATCCAAATATTTTAAACAGATTCAATGTGTCATCATAGTATATATCTGTAGGGGAGATGTTGAGGCAGGATGAGGATGCCAGAAAAATCACGGAGATATTCCTGAATGAGGAGACGCTGTTTTTCACTTGTTAGCTTGTGATAAACTCCAGTAGGCATGTGGAAAAGGAAAAAGTACAGCGATCTTCATTACTAATTCACTTGAAGAACTTTTTCAGTAAAAGAGCTCTAATTCATGTTTGAATACCATTTTAAAATGAGCACTAAAGAATTTTTTTAAATAACGCTGATAATGTTTCGTATATGGTAATATACTTTAAAAAGATCCCCAAATCTAAGCATTTTGAAAGAGATAAAGATGATAAAAGAGAAGATAACACAAAAAGAACATTTTAAGATATGAAATCTAGGGGGGCAGTGATTTTTATTAGGGAATGGAGAAGATTGAAATAGATCAGAGGGAACATGTTTCTGATTTTTCAGTTGGTTGCAAAATATAACATTGCCCTGTGCCTGCTGGAACTCTGCAGACCAAACCCAGGCACACCACGTGAGTGAGACCCTCTGCCATGCTCTTGGGACACCTCCATCCCTCTGGAGCCCCCCAAAGCCCCCGAATGAGGGAGAACTTCTGCCATGCTCTCAGGACCCCCCAGACCCAGCCCAAGCCCAGGTCTGACAAGTGTGTAGGAGAGCTTCTGCGCTCCCCTGCACTCCCTGGACCCTTCCAGACACAAATCAGGCCTAGCATACAGGCATGGGATGAAACTTTGCAGCTGAAGTCACTGCAGAGAGAATAAGGACCAGAACCACCCAACCATCCAGGAGCAGAACATCTTGCCAGAGGGGCACAACACGTTCACTTGCAAGGACTGCAGCAGGAAGGTGTTGAGCACAGCAGCTAGAGCCAAGCCAGGCACAAATGGATGAATTCAAACTTAATAGATCTGCACCTTAGAAGGTGCTAAGGCTATAACTGCAGCAAGGCTCTATACCAAAGGTCAGAGGACAGTGCTATACAAAATGACAATGAGAAGGAATAAAATGCAAACTCAGGCCCAGAGCCCACCCATAACAAGTAGAGAGGACACTAGCACAGAAGAAATTGGGAATCACACAGCTGAAACATCTGAATCAATAGCATCTGAAGTAGAGAAAAAATTGCAGCAAAGTATAGAGGAACTCAGATGAGAAATAACCTCTGAAATGAAAAAAGAAATCTCTGAGTTAATGGCATCTGATGTAAAGAATCAAATGTAGAAACATATGGAGGAAATCAGATCAGAAATAATCTCTGCAGGAAAAGACTTAATAACTGCTTCTAAAGAAGACACTGATAGAAAATAGAGGAGATTAGATAAACGAC
>NW_004524616.1:9002712-9037283 GCF_000260255.1 Octodon degus
CTGACCACAGTGCAATGAAACTGGAAATAAATGACAAAAGAAACCAGAAAACCCCATAAATACATGGAAGTTGAACAACACTCTACTGAAAATATAACATGAAAACTGGGTGTGGTGGCACATGCTTGTAATCCCAGCACTAGGTAGGCTGGGACAAGAGGATCACTATGAATCTGAACTATGTAGTGAAACCCTGTACCAAATAAATAAACGGATGATAAAAATATAACATTCTATAGTATTGTGTACCTTCATGTGGTGGGAGGCATATGGCTAACACTGAGCCAGCATAACTGTAAGAGAGCTGTTATTCGAGGCCACATCCCTGGTGAGTATTTGCCATAGCACCCAGTGGCAAAACCACAGAAGAGAGCTCTGTCAGGAAGAGTAACTTAAGGCCAGGAATGAAAGAACTAAAATAAGCAGAATTTTTTTTTTCAGAACTGGGGATTGAACACAGGCCCTTGCGCTTGCCAAGGAAGTGCTTATTCCACTGAGCCATCTCCCCCTCCCCCCAGAATTTTCTTTGATGAGCATCTTATTCAAAGATAGTACTAAAACTCATTTTGCGATAGTCTAACTATTGTGCTACAACAAAAGGGACACTTCAGGAAATACTGTGAGTGAGGAGTCAAGCAAGATATATTAGCAGAACCCAAGAGAGGGACCCGAAAGGTTGGCCATGCCAAAAAGATTGAAACATTTAGGATTGGCAAGGAAAACTTATATTTTTAAAAAACAGAAGCTAAGAGACCACATGATCAAAATCTACAAAAGCCTCTATTGAACTGATGAAAGATTTGTTCATTATGAAATTTCTGAAACAGACATCTTTGGCATGAGACAAATCAAAAGCTAATTTTAGAACGTTTTGCTTTCTATAGCTTAATGAATATATGAAATTCATACTATTAAGGGGCTTTTTAAGGAAAAGGACTGGTCTTGCTCATTAATGTATCTTAATTCCCCACTATGGAACCTGGAATAAATAAATGCTTATTAAATGCTTCTTAGATGAATGATGAACAAAAAACTGTGTGTAAGAATTTTTTTTTTTAGTTGTTTCTTTAAAACCATGGAAAGTGTAAGGAAAAGATAGAAAGGGTGAGGGAAGGGGGAAAGGAGAGGCAGAGGAAGAGGAAGCAGCAAGGGAGAGTGTAAACCAGAATGAGGAGAGAGAGAGAGAAAGAGAAAAAGAAAGACACTTCTTGCATAACAATATACAGATGATGTAAACTAATTCTTTATGGCTATGTAAAATTCACTGTGTATACAGACTACATTTTCTTTGTCCATTTTTCTTGTCTGTTGGTAGGCATGTAGCCTGTTTACCTAGTTTAGTTATGGTTATGCATGTATCGTTCTAGAATGATGACTTTAACTCTTTCAGGAAAATAGCTGGGAGAGGTACAGCCAGGCCAATGCAGTATCTGTATCAGGTTTTGGAGGAATCTCCATACTACCTTCCACAGTGGCTGTACTAGATGACAGTCTTGCCAACCATGTGGGAGAGTTCCCAGCCCCCCATCTGGCCAGCATTTTTGCTTCTAATGTTCTTGATAGCTATTCTGAATGGAGTAAGATAGGATCTCAGAGCTGTTTCGATTTCTATTTCTCTAAATGCTGAACATTTTCCTACGGGGCTATTTGTAGTTCCTTTGTGAAGAAGTGCCTATTAATTTATTTTCTAATAATTTTAGGTAAAATAAGTCAAATACAGAAGGATAAATATCTTATGATTTCTCCAATAGGGAAACTCAAAAGATAATTATAGAGCAAAGTAAAGGAGGGATGGTAGCTAATGTAGAGATAATGAATATCTCAAAAGAAGGAGAAAGGGAAGGGAAATAGATATATATTCCCCAAAATGAGGATAATTATTACATATTACAAATATATACCAATTTTTTAAAAGATAAGCTTCTTAAAATGGTCATAAAATATAGTATTTTCTCATTCTGACCTTGCTTCATCAATAAAATCTACCTGTCATGCCCTTGGTCTCAAGCATTCTAATTTCTGATTTATAGGTTCCCTGCTAAGCAGTGTAATTCATTAGACCGGGTTGAGAGTCCATTCTAGTGCCCATAAAGACAGACTGGGCTTCATTTGCTTCTCTAGCATTTTCATGAGAGAGGCCATCTGTTCTAAAATACTGTCTATGCAATCCAAGAAAGAACTTGCCAATCCTTTGTGCAATTGCTCAGTTCTGCTATCATACAGTAAAAGCAGCCATGGACAAAGCATAAACAGAAAGGCATGGCAGAATTGACCTGTGGAGCTCTGATAGAGAGGCAAAGCACCTGACTCTACCTAGTGAGTTCAAAGAAGGCCACAGAGCACAGCAGTAAGTGTACTGAGCCTGGGTAGGAGAGTGGAAGGAGTCAAGGTGCAGAAGTGAAGCACGACACACTTTGGTGGGCACTGTCAGTGTAGAGGAGCCCTCTGTGGAGAGTGTGAACAGACCATGCCAGAAAGATCAGCCCCACTGGGTGAGGGAAGTTGTGCATCCTGCCCTTCATGCCTGACTCAGCCTACCAGATTGCCAGGGCTCCATATGTGTTCATTCCCTCTGAACAAAAGACAGACAGGATCTAGATCAAGCAATGGGCGATTTGTTTGTCTAGGACCAGAAAATGAGAAACCTACCAGAGATAAAGCTCTGAAACTTTAAGATGCTACCTCATATGACCTGTGGTTATAGTAGCTGTAGGTAATTTCCTTAACCTCTCTGGGTCTCTAAACCTGCATTTTAGTGAAGGTAAATCTGAAACAGCGATGCTTACCTCATAGTATTGTTACAAGGATTAACTGCAGTGCAGTTTTTGTAAACTGCCTACTACCAGACCTGGCACCCAGTGGCACTCAATAAAGTGCTGCAGTTATTGCAAGTCTGTTTTACTGCTAAGTTTGGCAACCTCTCAGTATTTGATAATATATCTATTTTGGCAAGGAAAACTGAAACAGGCCGAAGCCCGCGATGGTGAAAGCAGCGCGCTGATTCTGTTGCGGCCTGGTTTCGGCCGGGATTGTTTGTTCAGTCCTAACAGCTAGCTCCAGCCCTCCTCTGGGAAATCCCCAGCCACCCGGTAACCAAAAGGCAGGCAGAAATCTGAGCAGCCGTGAGGGAAGCAGAGGCAGCCTTTGTGGAGAAAACATTTGTTCCCCTTAAAGAAATAGGATGTTTGAAAAGAAAACATGCAACACTAGAGACGCCGACTCCAACACACACACTGCAGTTACCACTCCCTCCAGATGGGCCCACAGATCAAGCCAGCTACATGACCTAGTCCTTCGCCAGGAACAAAACTCACTGCAGAGAATGCTGTGTTCCCACACAAAATAATTTTTGCGGTGTATTGAACTATATTTGTTTCCAATTGCCATTTTCCAGAAAGCAAGCAATCACTTAATTCCTTAAGTTCAAGATGTATTTAGAACTCTTAATATACCATAATTAATTTGTGGTTCTGGGTGCTGTTTATTATACCTAAAGAATGCCCTGGAGCTGTTCCAAGCTTTAAAAATATTCCCCCCCCAAAGTGTGTTGAATTAAACTAATCTAGACCTGAATTTAGAAAGCTGTCTTTGCTAAGAAATTATCTACATCCAAACTTAACTTAAAAGCCCTCAGTTGGTGGGACACTTGGAACAATACAGCTCCAAGGAAGAGACAAGTACAACATAAGCGAAGCAAACCGAAGACACAGTTGACAAAGCCACAAGACACTTCCGTGGCCATTTGTCCTCTCCTGAAAAATATTCCCTTTGTGAAGCAACTTTTCTTGAACAATTCACTCCAGGAATTTGGACCACCACTTTACCTGCCACTCATTAGGTCTTATCTTTGTTTCATGGACATCAGTAATACCTAACCAAAGCCACCAGATCCTTACATACAATTTAATTCTTAATTTGAAGCTGGTTCGAATAACTTCTACTACAAGTATCAGGTGATAATATTTTCTATTTGTCTTATTCTTCTTCCTTTAATTTTTGTATTTTTGACTTTTTTTTTTACTCAAACTCACCAAAGGACTATTGAACTTGAATTATTATGTAAGCTTTTTATCACTATCAAATATTAGAGACTTAATGATTTAGGAAATATTTCTATTCTTAATAAACTTACATGTGCTTATACATGCAAATGTTCGTAAATGTTTAGACTTTTAAAAGTTACTAGATATAACTTTTCCCACAGGTTTTTGTATATTTATACTAGACTTTTATAGGCATCTAGTGCTCACATTATTTTACCATTTTGTCCTGGCCAATTCCTCTATTTCCACTGTGAATGGTTTTGTCTAATTACCTTTTGAAAGAGTCCCCAGTGATGGACAGCAGCTTCCAGTGCAGTGTTTAGGCACAGAGGAACAAAAGAAGAACTTAAGAGTGACAACGCTAAACCTGCTTGGTGATAAACTGGCCCCGTGCAAGCCAGACTATCTGCTCAGATTTCTTTCTGAAAGTTGTTCTAATATTTTCTATTTGTCTTATTCTTCTTCCTTTAATTTTTGTATTTTTGACTTTTTACTCAAACTCACCAAAGAACTATTTAACTTGAACTATTATGTAAGCTTTTTATCAGTATCAAATTTTACCAGTATCAAATATTTAGAACATAGAACCATCAAAGTGGTTATATGCAAAGCACATACAATCTTCTACCCAGCCGCCTTCTATTCAACCTTTTACTTCACTGCTTTTATTAATTGTTCCTCTCTATTTGGATCTCATTGTGAAGCCTCTCTCCATGTAAGAGACAGTATGATTTTAGGATAAACACACAGACTCTGTTCCCCGGTCTGGATTCAAATTCTTGGTCTGCACCTCACTCACTGTGAGTGCTTAGGTGCCTTACGACACGTTTGGGGCTGTAGTACAACACCCTAAGCCAGATAAATTAGAAACTGTAGAAGTTTATTTAGAACATAGTTCAATAGGTTGTGAAATATTGCATCACAACATGTCAGAAAGACAAGTATGCACCCACAGAGCAGAAAGGAGAATTCCGTGAGCCCTTCCTTTCAGAGGCCTGCAGCAGCTAACCTACTTTCATAATAACTGAATTAATTCACCTATGAAGCAGAGCCATTGTGACCTAGTCACATGTTGAAGGTTCTACCTCTTAATATTACTACATTTGAGCATGAGTTTTGGAAGAGACATTCAAATCATAGCACTAGGTGAGTCTTCAATTTCTCACTAACAAAATTCATTTCACTTAGAAGAAAAGCACAGTAGTTGTAACTCTCTACATTTATGAAATTGCTTAAAATTGCCATGGTCATTAGACAGGATTTATTCTGCTTACATCTTCAGCTGTCTATGTTCCCATAAAATTCTTCTCCAAAACTATAACAATTGACCTATCTATAATCTCACTATTATTATAATCTAGAAATATCACCATTCTAGAGGCCCCAGCACTTGGTGGTGATTTGTTGGAAACCTGCATTCACTGTCACATGAATCTGCCATCATTGCCCCACTACAGTATCCAGAAACCTACGTAAATGTCCTGTATTTCTTGATAAGGTTATCAAGATAAGTCTAGGTAACAATATGATTCCAAAATGTCTTGCCAAGTGTATTGTTTACTGGTATCAATTCACACATGGATACATAATCCTATTCATCTGAGATTATAGCATTTCAACAATGAAATAATTAATTCTACATTCATTTAGACAGTCAATAAGTAAAGAAAACTTTGACTCAATGAATGACAATATATATCACCGAGCCAGCTCACAACTACTTCTTCCAAACGTGCTTGCAGCCTCCACTCCCAATTCTTTCACATTGCCTATAATTTTCTCTGAATATAAATCCAAACTCAGTTCATAAATTTGTCATAATTAGAGGTAACTGTCTTAGGTTACACATCGTATATGACTTTATGGTATTAAAAGGTAATGTACACACACACTATTGAATTTTTAGGAGGAAGATCAGCTTTGTGGGTTTTACCCTGAAAACTCTAACATATTTACAAATGGGAGTATACCTTGGCTGTGTTGTTTCTGTCTTGATATTAACCCCTCAAATAATTATCTTTTTGGTTTCTGATTATGATGATTTGACTCCTGATGATAGTAATATTAATTACCTCCATGCATGTACCTCTTTTTATCTCTCATAGCATACTGCCTCTATTTTTTTCAGTCATCATCTTTACTGTTATCTGTTCCACTAGCTTCTTCTTGTAACACTATCTTAACCAGTTTTCTTTTTTTGTTCCCTAAACAGTCTTAGTAAAAACCACAATTTTGTGTTACATTTTTGCATAGGTTTAATTAAGGTGAATTTCTTAAGGTATACTTTATATCTTAAACATTTTGACTTAGTTTTAATACTAAGTTTGAATTTTTATTCATAAAATACTGATATTTTCTTTATTGCTCAGACTCATAGACTAAGAATTTCTAAAGCTATTTTATATTATTTATAATTATATATTTAGTTAAATGAGCAATTCATGATCATATGAGTATTCATGAGACTATTTCTCATATATTTAAAGAAAAACGATAGTTTATTACTTCAAAAATATGAATGGGCCACAATTTATTTATATCTCTACTGACCAACATTTAATGTGCCCCATTTTTTGATAAGTGAACATCAAGGATTCAATAGCCATTTTTTATAGACTGAATTTTTAAATTCCCTAAAAGTTCATATGTTGGAGGTTTGGACCCAATTATAGCACAGTTAAGGCCAGCAAGATAGCTCAGCAGACTAAGTGCCTGCTTTGGCAAGTGCGGGGATCAGGATTTGATCCATGGTCCAACATGCAGCACCGGCCCCACCCCAGGGCCCACTGAGCCAGTGACCAAGTCTAAGCGTGGTGGCGCACACCTGTAATCCCAACACTGGGAAGGCTGAAAATGGGATGATCACTATGAGTTTCAACTGTGTAGTGCGATCCTGTACCAAATACATAAAATGAAAAGAAAAAAAAAAGTTAAAAGTTTGGCTTTTGGGGAAGCGTTTGGATCCTGGGGCTCTGACCTCACCAGTGGCTTAATCAATTGATGGATTCAGAATTTGGTGGGCTGTTGGGAGGTGATAGAAGCTTAAGAAGTGGTACCCAGTTGAAAAGAATGGGGTCCTGGGTCATACTGCTGGGGCTGTGTCTTTTCCTGGTCCCTTCTTTCTGTTCTAGCTGCTTTGCCCCACCACAAGCTCCCAGCTATGAAGTGCTGTTTTGCTACGGGGACAGAGCAGAGTGACCATGGACTGAAACTGTGGGCCAGAACAAATCTTTCTTTTCTAGTACACTACCTTTCTGCATGTATCCTTTTTCAAATATGGAAAGCTCTTATCTAATAGTTTTAATTTTTGGAAAAGTGGAGTCCTCTGAATCAAACATTTCTTAATTAAAAAGACTTTAGAATTTGAAACTTTTTAATGTAGTAAAAAATGTTATCTTAGATTGATTAAAACAAAGCTGCAAAATTAACTTTATACAGATATTATTCAAGATTTTTTCTGAGATATAAAGTAGATTGAATAAAATTCACTAATTTGCTGAACTTTGAAAATCATCCACAGGTATATAAGTGCCACCAAAATCCACTTATAAAATGAGTCTCTCACCCCAAAAGACTCCACACACCCTTTTGCAGTCCATCCTTCTCTATTCTAGGTGGGGGAGAAAAATTCAGAAACACGCAGACTACGTCATATAGTTACATGCCCTTTGGAGCCTGCACTTTACCGAGGCCAGCCTTGAAGGAACAAGTACAGCAATCAGAACTGGCAGAAGCACAGAGGCTCAGCTGAGAAGCACAGGCTGGGCCAGATCAAGAGGGTATCACAGGGATTGTAAGGAATCTGGCTTTGACTCTGACTGAAGGAGGAAACCACTGAAGGGCTTTAGCATTCCATGATCAGATGTTTCAAATAGTTATTGTGGCTGACTGATGAGAACAGAGACCTACGAAAGAGAAGACCCAGGGGACAGAGGAGCTGTGGCTTATGCAAAGATTAATAGGGCAATCATAAGAGATCCTGTGGAGAAATAATAGAGTGCAAGTTAGAAAAAAGGTGGAACAAAAGGAACAGATTAACAGTATCTAAAGACATAAAAGATAAATCATGATGACAATATTAAGAAATGAAAGAAGCTAAGCAAGAATGAAAAGCAGAGTGAGGCTGATGGGGTTCAATGTTTCACAGGGAGCAAACAGCCCTGGGATGAGAAAAGGCTGCTCATGGGAGGTTACCCAGTGATCTCTGGTACGGTGTCTCTACAATGCTAGGATACTAGTGGCTCATGAGAAGATGGACTCACACTACAGAGAACATTTTTTAAGGAAGACAGGATAATAGTACATGTTAGACAATGACGGAAAGTAAAGATTGATCTCATGACAAGGTAGGCTAAAAATATCAGGAGGTTGAGGGAAAAACTCAAGGTACTAGGGGTAGGAGAAGGCAACAGAGAAAACAGATTGGCAGGCTCTTAGAGGAAGTAGAGAGCTGAGGATGTGTCAGAAAATCAAACTTTGTAGAGCCTTCTAGCCAATTGCAGAATTTGTTTCGAAGGTGCCCTTTCTTGTTACATTTCTACAATGTTTGACTTTTTCCTTCCTAAAGCACTGCATTCTGAAAAGCATCAATTCCTCTCGAATTTCCCTTAAGTCACCTCAAATGGATTTCCTCATCTATCAGCTCTCACCCTGCTTAGATAAGTATATGTGACCGCAAGTTTCAGGAAGAAGCAAGTTAGTTTTGTAGAAGGCACCCACCAGATAGAAGCTACCTGGCTGGATCCTCTCCTACAGCAGGTATTGCTGAGGCAGGCTGGTTAATACACTGGCTCGCCTGTGATACCCTGTCACTGCCTGATATACAACATCTGGGCCTTGCTGAGCAGTTTTCTAAGCGGGAGGTAGGCAGGATCAACTGAGCAAGACTTGGGAATTTCACCCCCCACATCCACATCCTTCTTTAATTTTTCCTTAAAGGACTCACACCCAGTTTCATTTTCACACACAAAGAAGGCCTTTGTATTTCACTATGACCAAGTTACAAAAGTAAATGTTTTCCTTTAAAAAGAAAGTGGGTGTGGATAATGGTCAGTGGAATGTGAATAATGAACCCCCCCCCCAGCAGGCTAAAGTCAAAGGAAAATAAAGCTATGTTGAGCTCCTAATTTGGCAACAATGCTTTTATTTTAATTATTTGTTAGTGATTTTGGTTTTTTCTTAATCTGTAAGGAATTTTGGAAAAAATTTTAAATTTAACCATATTGGGTTAAAAGAACTACTAAGTCTCTAAAGTAAGTAATACTGCTGACTAATAGCAGCAGATTATTCTCCTTTATTTTAGAAATGGACACACAACTGAAATTTTCAAGTATGTTTTAATACCACTGTTTGTGGACTACATTCTCATTTTCTTTTCTTTCTTTTTTTTTTCTTTTTTTTTTTGGAAGGGGTTAAGGGGATAGTACAGAGATCAAACTCAGGACCTTGTGCTTGCCAAGCAAGCACTTACTCCACTGAGCTATCTTCCCAGCCTTACATTCCCATTTTCTATGAGCCAGTTTGAAGGGACTCGCTCATAGAAAAGTTTGAAGTGATGTAAGTGGGTACAGCTCTAAGAGAGGAGGTAGATTGGCTCATGGAAATAAAACGAACCCAGAAGCTTCCTTCCCTTAGGGTAGACCACAGCGAGCATTAGGACCCTGCCTTTGCTCATCATGAAGTCAATAGAATGACAGGTGCATTCATGGGAACTGTGTTTTTATATGTAAAGTGCCCTGTCCAGTGTCACTCCCAATGTTCTCTCAGAGCCATGATCTTCTCTCAATTGAAATTTCCACTGAGAAAAACAAAAAGTCAAAAATCTTTAAATACTACAGGTCACAGCAATTTGTTATACTGAATATGGGAAAACACAGTAAAACATGAAAACAAAACAAGAAAAGAGGGATTCCTAAGCAGGGTTAGCTAGAAATCAGCACAAATTCCATATCTTGAACACAGGGGCTTTCCAATATCTCTGGAAGGATATAAGGACATTAGCAACCAATTGAGAATAACTAAGTACAGGAAGTTTTGAAAAGGATTTTTGTCTGGGAAAAATTATTAATTGATAGGTTTTAGAGGCTACAGCGATGGCAGCAGTGGTGGTGGAGCAGCAGATAATCAGAACTAGAGGGAGGGAAAGCCTTTATTAACTCTAAACACACAGAGAGGACCAAGGGCAGGGAGATGGGCTGATCTTCTGACCCTGAGACAGGGAGCCTGAGGTTTTATGGGGGCAAAGCTTGAGGGGCGGGTTTAGTGACATGTAAGGAGCTGATTGGAGGCTCCCTTGTGTGGGCGGGAAAGGTCAAAGGAAGTTGTAACCAGGGCTGGAGTGGGGAAGCAGGAGGAAGTGGTCCTTGGGAAGACAAGCTGTTGTGTTAAGGGCTTCAGCCATATCAGATGACTACCATAATTCAGCAATTCATACTAGGGCCATAACCTATCATTAATTCAATAAATATTTGTTGAATTTTTTGCCTGAGGTGCACAACTTATACCATGATGCTCCATTTCCACATACTTACTTACATCTCTGAAATAATAGTTCCATCCAAAGGTATTTGTCTACCCTGTGCAATGTGCTCTGTTCTACCCTATTCTGTTTGACTTTTTTAATGCTCCTTATGTCTCACAACAGGATTTGATGACCCAGTAAAAAATGTAGAATATTCAGGCCCTGCATTAGGCACGAAGGCCATGTCTCTCTGTCACCCTTCACTGTGTAGACAATCCTGAGTTGGAGATATTCTAGAACAAACAATAATTATAATGCATGATGTGTTCTATTAAGGAAACCAGCATGAACTCTGGTGAAATTAAGAGACCTAGTTGAGAAAATCTTGTCAGAGAAGACCTCTTTGAGAAGGAAGGTAAGACAAGAGTCATAAGAATGGAAAAGACAGACTTACAAACAGGGGCGTTGCAGAGAGACAATTGCATTTTATGAGGCTGAAAGTCTTGCATCAGACTGGCAAAAGGCCAATGATCTCCCCATGGGGATAGAGGGGGTTAGGAGATGAGGTCAGAAGGAGAAGCAGGACTGTGGCTTGCAGGGCTTTGTAGGCTATCATCAAGTTGGGGTTTAATTTTATCTGAATGGATAGCCCTTGAAAGATGGGCAAGTCAAGACCCTTGAATTATGCTAAATCAGGTTATATAGTTAAAATTATAAATTATTCTGTGTCTTGCTTAGCATTGTTGAAGATCCTACACCACACCTGCAGAAAGAAACATACCGGATTCCCCAAGTGACTGGCTCTGCAAGACTTCTGGAGACAGCCTATTGGAGATGAACTTGTCTAGCAAACTATGGAAGGAATAAATGAAAGATTCACTTGGAGGGCCAGTGAGATAACTCAGCAGACTAAAGAGCCTGCATAGGCAAGCTTAGACAGGGGCAGGGACCATGGTTCAATCCCCAGCACCACATGCTGCACCAGCCCCACCCCCAGGGCAGGTTGAGTTGGACACACACGCACACACACACACACACACACACACACACACACACACAGATTCACTTGGGGAATAGTAATGGCAAAAGTGACAAAAATTTCTATTAGCCTCACCCCACTAGAAGAGCATTTAGGAAATTGCTATTTGGAGGTACAAGTTTTTAAAACCGTTACAAAAAAAAAAAAAAAGTTCACACAGAACCTTTCCAAATGTTGTATACAGTTTGCTAGCCGCAAACTTTCACCTTCCCAGCCTGTACACAGACAGCTGTGCCTAAGAAGAGAGGTGAAGTGTTACATTTGCCAGTTCTCTTGGTACTCGGAGTTTATTGCTTTTGTGGGAATGCAGCTCAAGCTAGCCTGCTATTTTATTTAATATGCTTCCTTGTAAATTCCAGTTCTTGACCATGTAATTAATCCCTGTATGGAAGAAATATTGGGCTTTGTTGCTGAGGTACCTGTGTTTCATACCAACACCAGAGTGTACGTTCATTGTAGCCCTTTCTGCTATTCTACATTTGTAGTTCAGAACCATTTTACATACCACACAAGTCATATCCCCATAGTCTATGAAGACAACTTTTGCATAGCTATTCAAATATGAATTACTTTCTTTTTTTGGGTGTTTAGCTTCTGAATTACAGGATTTAAAATAACAAGTATATTCAGTATTCTAGAAAAAGCTACAGCTCCACTTATTGACTTGTGAAAGAGTATGGCCATCAGAATCTGCATAATGAATTGAGTTTGATAACTATAATTGATATAAGATTTAATATTTTACTCCTTTATTAGGTTTCCTTTAGCTGTACTTGGCCCTTTATAGTTTTTCAGTATCTGTGCTCTCTTCTTTTGATAGAAGCCTCAAAGTTTGCTTTCCTTTATTACAGTAAAAAAAAAAATGACCGATTATCTCAAGCACTACCTTTCTAAATAGAAATCAAAGCTTTTTTCACCTACTTTTTGTCTAGTTGTTAACATGAAAAAAAATTCTAGAATATCTACCTGTATCTGGCATGTCTTATACTTAGTTCTTATCCCATGCATACATAAACCAGCCCTGTGCATTATCATATGAGGCACCACATAGCACATGCATTATTGACATTGATTTGACAGCAAAACAAATCCTCAAATATTTTCAAAAGTTCAGGTTTGGATATGGAAATTGATGAAAGAAAATCAATTTTCCAACAATATTTAAAAATCATTTTTAAGAAACTCTTAGAGGAAAAAAACGGCTAAATATTTTTCTTAATTGTTACTATCTGGAACTTTACCCTAATCTGATGACAGTCACTTATTAATGAATAACACCTGGGTTTGAAGCAAAATTATGAAAGTAAATCACATGTTTGACTAGTTCTGCTTTCTTTAAGACAGATCAAGAAGACATATTGCTGACCAAACTGCAGATGGATTCAAATATGCTTTTGTTATATATATTTAAAGTTTGTTTTGTAAAAACTGATAATTACTTGTCAAATGGAAAAAATTTGGAGTGAAAATAAATCCTTAATTGGAGAAAAATGGAAAATTTTATGAAGTCTGTGGACACAAAATTTTGAGAAAATGTTGATGACAATTTCTGACAGATCTTCTAATTTTACCATGTCTATTATTTATAGTTCTGTCTTTCTTCCTAAGTCTCAGAGAAAATTACAACTCCATATGCCTGTAATTTAGACTTCTACAAACAAATAGTAGGAAGAGTCCAACCTGATTCTTGGCCCCAAAATATGCTTCATTTACAATATCCAGCTTGAGAATTACTTAAATAGCAGTTTATTTACTTTTATATAAAGATTTTAAAATGACTTAAAAATTAAGTTATCTTCACTACAGTAAATTAACAGCTAGGGTGACCTCTGTGTGTGTGTGTGTGTGTGTGTGTGTGTGTGTGTGTGTGTACACCCTGCTTAGATCCTCCCCTTCATCCTGATTTGGCTTGATTCTCTGTTGACTCACAGGCATCAGCTCTAGGATGAATTCTCCTGAAAACTGGCCTGAAGAAGACAATGAGGATCCAGGCAGCCTTTAGAACAATATCAACTACCTGCCTTCTCTATGCCAGTCATTGCTTCCTTTGCTTGTAAGCAGTCTGCCAGAAGTAGGTAAGTGTTATTCCATGTGTAGGTGCTATACTCAAATACCATGAACTGGGTAATTTTAAGAAAATAACAATTTTTCTTATGGTTCTGAATGCTGCAATGTCCAAGTTGAAGGGCTGAAAGTGTGTGTAGACATGCAACCCTCAAGGCCTCATGCAGTCATGGGAGATGGATTTTTTAGAGGGTGCTTAACTTAGAGTTTGCAATAGATTCATGGTCCAATGTTGGGATTAAGAATGTAAGTACTACACCCACCCTTGGGTATGTAATCTGCATACAAGATAAGTTAAAGAAATGGGCTTGCCCCACTCCCTTGTTGCATTTTCTGTCTTCATGCCATGAACTCTTCTCTGCCCAGCTACCCTTCCTTGGAACCAGCCAATTATGGACTGAAATCTGTCCAAACTGTGAGCTGCATAAACCTTTCCCTCATTAACTTTATGAGTAAAGTGTTTTGTTCCAGCAATGAGAGAAAAGGAACTAAAACAAAGTAGTAATTTGGTACGAGCCTTTTTCCCGTATAGACTGTCTACAGAGTTCCAAGATGCTACAGGGCATTGCAGAGTGAGACTGAGCCAGCTTGCTAGTTTGGCTCTCTCTTCTTCACTGTACAGAAGACCCTTCAGGACCTTGCCTAATCCTAACGGGTCCCCAAAGGTTCTACCTTGTCCCACTTGTTTAACAATTCACAATGAGGATTACATTTCAACGTGAGTTATGTGGGCACAGTCAGACAAAAGCATGATCGGTATTCCTCTTCTTCCAAATCAAAATGCTTTGCCATGTCCCCAACACCACAAATGAAAAGAAAAGGAAGGAGGAAGAAGAGCAGGAGGAGGAAGAGAAATGCCTCACCATGACAAGAAATCACAGCTGGTACAGTGAATGATGAAGCTAAAAATCTCCTTTTTTTAAAAGAAAGGCAACAAGTAGAAATTATATATATATATATATGAATTTCTTTCTGAGTAGCAAACAAGTAATACATGCTGGAATTTTTGGAAAGTACTTCAAGATAATACCCATGAAAATATCTTTCTTCAACCAACAAAGAGCTTGTGTTAAATTGTTTATGATCTAATTTTAGTTAAGTGAGATGACAGTTGCAATGTCATAGTCTGTTCTTTTTTAATACCATACAGGCAGCCAAAAATGCATGTTCCTGATGGGGCCTACCAAGGTCAGCTGGTCCCTCTGCCTCCCGCCCCGACATGCCACTCCCCTCTGGGGGAGGCTGCAGGCTCTGAATTCAGTCACCTCCCGTTTCTCCTTCTAGTTTAGCTGCCTCCTCTAAGAGTATGTAATGCACACTCTCCTATTTTTATACTGATGGAAGTGACTCTGAGCAGGTGTAAGCAGATGAAAATGTACTATCTATCTTTAATTTTTACTCTCCAGAAAATGGAAAATAGGAATACCCTTCTCTGACAAAAGTAAACAAAAAAGGGGGATACAAATGAATGACCATTTTGTATCGTATGTTCAAAATAGTTAAGACAGATATACAGCTGCATTCTCTTGGATCATGTCTGCATCTTGTACAATGAATAACCACTAAGACAACAATATACAGTGTATTAATTAGTGAAACTGTGCTAGTAATTGGTTTTGAAACTGTCTCATTGCTATTTGTTTCTCAATAAAATTATTAAAAAATAAATAAATAAAAATAAAGTAAAGCAGGTGAGCAGCTCTTCCACTTTCTGTGCGGTAGAACTCTGGTCTGGTGAAAGCCATAGAAGCCCTGTACTGTTCCAAGAGTGGTACAACTTGTGTTGCCTTTCATATGATTATTTTCTGAATTCTATGTCCATCCCCAGAAATCCTAACTGAAATTCCATGGCTCACATTTTCTATGAATAGTGTTTGTGGCTGAACTTACCCCACTCCCATCTCATAGCAGTTAAAAACTCTTCTGATAACTTTTTTAAAGATTTCTTTCTGCATGATTTATTTCTTAGACTCCAAAACAAAGAAGTAATCCTTCAAAATAAAAATGTTTTGGTGCTGTTGGTTCAATACAAATAATTAGAATAAAATTTCAAAATTATTAAGAGAAATAACAATGTGAGGCACATTACACAAATGCAGGGTTCTGGCAAGTAAACATCGAAGGATGGATTTCAGGATGTTTTAGTGCAGGAAAAAAAGAATGCAATGATGGTGAATATTTTCTTACTTGGGAATTGTGAGGAAATACAGGAAAAGCATTAGAAATTCTGGAATTTTAGAGGAATTCTCCTGTTGCACATTTGAGAGATTAGATTGGGGGAAGGGAGATAGAAAGGGACGGAGAAGTAAGAGTCCTTGGGGACTTGGGCTTTCCAATCTTGCTGCATTTTCATCTGGAATGCATTATTCCAAGATCCTTCCTTACTAAATCCAGAATCTCCTTTCTGAGCTTTAAACTGTATCTGTTTTCTACTAAGAAAACTACTGTAAAATTTTCAATTAATTTTAAAGAACTGTAGTTTTATGTTACTTGAAGAAATCATTTTTTTATTGAAGACAGACAAGTAGAATGCCTAGAAAATGTCTACAGTCCACACATGCAGAAATCATGTATGAACAATGAGAGAAAAGTGAGCAAATTGACTACATGGAGTGCCAAGATCACAGAACACATTTTTACTTCTATTGGTGCTCTTTCATGGCTTTTAGGCAATAAATCAGAATTTTTAAAATGAATTCTCTACATTTTTCTGTCATTGCTGGTTTCTTTGTTACTTCAGTCAAAAAACACCTCTCATAAACTACCTACTGTTTGCCATCATAAGCCCCTGGCTATGGGACTCAGCCATTATCCTTGCTTTCCTGAATTACTGGAGTCACCTCTCTGCGCTGCTGTCCCCATTGTCTACTTGAATTCCTTCAAATCTTTATCATCACTTTAACCACAATAAACTTTTATTTTTTTATTTTTTTATAACTTTATTGAGAAACAAATAGCAATGAGACAGTTTCAAAACCGATTACTAGCACAGTTTCAATAATACATTGCAAATGTTGTGTTAGTGGTTATTCGTTGCACAAGATGCAGTGATGATATTTTTTTGTTTAGTTTTGTCAGAGAAGGGTATTCCTTTGTTATTTGTAGGTGCACGAATTCAGTAAAATACTCCAATATAGTCCAGTAGTCCAAAGTAGTAGTGGGTTTTCCATAAGACTGACAATGTCAAAAGTTGTTGACTTGAGCCTTTTACAGCTCAGCATATTAATATGGTTTTATTTTTTATACTTTGTGTTCATACTTTTTGCTGGATGGTTAAGACCAAGATAAAGCAAGACCTATATAATAAGAAATGTATCTTTTGTATCTGGTAAAAGGTCAGTCAAATCCCCTCAGGATTTATCCTGAAACCCTGTACCACAGTTTGTAGATCCTTTGTCAGTGTCAGCCATATAAATGAGTCATGGCCATTGCTTGAGCAATTTGCTCCCTGTGAAAGCCTGAGAGAATGTTTTCTCTCCATGTGACTCTCCTTAGGCACACACTACATCATCAATCAGTTTCTTCTGTGGCCCTATAATCTCCTTGATCAGAAAATTTGGGACACATATAATAAACTTTTAAAACAAGAACTAGTGTTATCCTGAAAGCAAGACTGTCCTATCCTGCTTACATTACTCAGTGATAACCACATATCTGATAGCATAGCCTCACACCAGCACATCCTGGCCTCATCCGCATCTCCAGGTATGTGTTGTTCTCTTGCCTACCAGCCCTCTCACCTTTCCTCTTGGCCCAGACCATCACAACAGTTTGGCAAACACTTTTCTGACTCTTTGAGCCTAATTAGCACTTGGTCATTTTTAGCAGATCTCAATTCAAATATCCCTTCCTCTGGAGAAGCAGCTGTCCCCCACCTCGCAGAGCAGACCAGAAGCCTGTGCAGTAGCTCACAAGTCCACATCTGTGTGTCCTCTAGTTCCAATAAATTATGACTGGTGCACTCTCTTTTTGTTTTGTTTTGATTTTAGATATTTTATTTTTAAAATAATACAAAATAGCAATAAGAAAAACAGTAACAGAAACTATACAAAATTTCACTAAACAAAGTAATAAGAATTCAACAATGGTTGCTGTATTGCATGATGTTATCTTCAAATTAGTTGTTTAAATTACTATATATAACCATTTAAAATTGGTTTAAACCAAAACAAAAAAATCAAAAAAGTTATAAGAAATTAAAAAGAAAATAAGAATACTAAGCATTACTAACTTCTTAAAAAGTTAAGCATTAACTGCCCCTTTCAAAGGTGCAGCAGACTGTAGATTACATAAAATCAAACACTCTATATTGTTCAGTTATATAAATTATGTAAAATACTGACTGGGGAGATAGCTCAGCAGCATAAGCGCCTACCTGCCAAGCACAACGTCCTGCGTTCAATCCCTGGTACCATAAAAAAGATGTAAATACAATACTTGACAACACACAATGTTGAATAAATAAATGGAAGCAGAATAAACCACTGACTAGTGAATATCACCAATATAAACATTAAAAGATATTCTATTTTCACTCAATATTATTTAAAATAACAGGGACTACTTTCAGTCTATCATCCAAAAATTTCATAAAGCATTTTTGTCAACTTTATTAATTTCAGACCACTTCCCTTCTTGCAGTGACTTCATGAAATTTTCAATTTTTTACAGCTATACACAAACATGAATGAAAATTTAGTCAGATGACATAGTTCATGCGGCTGAATTCTTTTTCCACTTATGGTCTTCACTTAAACATCATTTCTTCAAGGGAATCTTCTGTTATGTGCTTTTCTCAGTTAAGGCCAGTATTAATATTCCTTGTACACAGGAAGCAAGTTTCCTGCCTTCCCAGCATCTGTCATATGCTGGGCTCTCCTGATCACTATGTGTAACCAGAAAATAGGCAGAGAGGTCAAAAGAGGCAGACATTCTTCTTCAAGAACCCAATTTATTCCTTTATTTTTATTGGTAAAAACCTGTTACGTGGTTACACACATGAAATAAAGAACAAGACTAGAAATATAACTTAGCTCCACAGCAGTTTGAAAAGAAATAGTGTTGAAGACACCCAAGAAGTATTTGCCTATCTGAGCCCTAGCATTCACTCAGGTATTTCTATACTCTATGACATAAAATCATATTGGAATTTGCCTTTAAAACTTTCTTCTTAAAACTTTTACCTGTGCTGGTATTGAGACAGTTCCTGTGAGAAGTGTGAATTTGGTGCACCGGGTTTGGGCAAATCTGCCTCAAGGCTTACTTATTTTAACTTCCAAATCAGTTGAAATGTACTGCAGTATCTACCTGCTATGCGATGGCGCAGAGCTGCTGCAAAGCAAAACAAGAGCCAAGATTACAATCAATAATAAAGCTAAGTGCTGGGGAAGCAGCTCAGGGGTCTAAGCACCTGCCTGGAAAGTGCAAAGACCTGAATTCGATCCCTGGAACTACAGGCCATGCCAGCCCAGGGGCCTCGGAACCTGGGCTTGTCATGTAGGCCACCAGGACTGGGCATAGTGGCGCACACTTATAATCCCAGTATTACAGAGGCTGAGACAGGAAGATCATTATAAATCCGAGCTATGTAGTGAGATCCTGTACCAAATGAATATATATATATATATATATATATATATATTAAGGCTAAGATTTTCAATATTGACTTTTATTTAGCTTGATAAAATACTTCCAATTCATGCTGCTGCGCCAAGGACAGGGCCTCTTCAGGGACACCGAGCACAGGGAAGGAAGCCGTTTTTCTAGCACTTTGAGGCTAGTAGATGTAGGAGTAAGAGATGAGCAGACTAATGACTCCAGATCAGGGAGATTAAATAATGAAGTTGCTTGTGCCCCAGAGGCAGAGAAGCCTGTTTCAAATGGGTCTCCAATGCTCTCTATTGCAATTCCTTTATCCTTACTCTGACTATAGATATTCTTTCAGGGATTTTTTATGGTTTTAACAAAAATATACTTTAAAATACTGTATTTTATTTCAAAAATAAAACAAATACAATTAAAAACAAAAATATTTTTAAAATTATAAATAAGGATATATTCATTATACAGGCAAACTATCTCTTTTATACCTATTTTGCCTTCTACATTTATAGTCTTTAATCTCTTCATCCTACCAAACATCATAGCAAGAAGCACAGAAATAATTGTTTTACTTATTCTTGGCTCAACCATATCCACTCTACCAATTTGTGATGTTTAGCCAGCATTCTACTTTTACCTACTACTTTCTTGCTCATCCAGTACCTGGTAAACAGCTCATAGGATTTCTCCTCAGACCTCTACTAAAGTCTTCTTCCCACACAGGCAATCTGGGCATCGCACACCCTTTGTTCTGTGAGCACACTCTACATTCTCCCAGTGTTTTGAGCACATTCCACATCGCACCACACCTGACTTCCCCAACTTCACCCAGGTCCCCATGCATGACAAGGTGGCTGCAACAGTGTCAAAGTGACTGGGTGATTACAAATAGTAAATGAGAGGGATTAAGATTTTTCTTCACCAGTATTCCTTGTAAATATTTCTTAGGTGTTCAAGTTCCCGCTCAGTCTTTTACCTTGTCAGTAACAGCAGTTATCTTCATCATTGTGTTGCTGGGGCTTGCCTCTGTCTCACTCAGGGAAAGCCCTCAGCAAATGTACTGGGTGAATAAACTAATAGCAATGGTATGAAATCAGAACATACACAAGTAATGTTAAAAGCCCCATAAGCATTTTTACACATAAACATCATTAAACACAAATCACTTTTTGAAAATTTCTGCATTTTAGTTTTAAGAAAATATCAAAGGAAATCAACTTTCATCATCACTTACAGAATATCACAGACATCAGGAAATATGCAAGCTAGAGTTGTTATAATAAACTCAAGTTCACCCATATTGAACATAATGTGTATTAGGGAGCCTCATTTAATGGTGATGCTAGTAATCACAAAAATTGTAGTGTGGGTGAAGCACAGTGATTAAGAAAACTCTACCCCCTGTACTGCTAGACTTTTTAAAACATTTTTAGGATGACATTGTTTCTACAAATTAGCATGCTGCATATTTTCAAGTAAGTTAGCAAAGGAAATGCAATTTAAATTTGGGGGTAGACGTTCTTACAGAGACAATTATACTTTTGCACCTGTATTCACAGGTCTAAGTCTCTGAGGGATATTCAAATTAGTCACCAAGAGTCGCAGACTGAAGAACCGAGTCTGTTCAATGTACAAACCTCAGGACTATTGTTAAAATTCCAGGCAAACTAGAAATTACTTGAGCCAGAAATTACACAACTGTGTACAGACCTCCAAACCAGTGGTTCTTCCCTAGAGCACTTTTAATCATTTTAGGAGAAAATAGTTTTACTTTAAAAAGTATAAAACTTGGAATTGTATAGTGCTGCAGGAAAATGTTGGGCAAAGTGACCCTACTACAAAGTAAATGCCTTATCTACAACTGACCAGCACAGGCAGATTCCAGAAAGCCTTAAGTCCATACAGTGAAAAACCTGGAGCAACAGACACAAGAAGTACATTGTGTCTTGAGGAAAGATCAGCTTTGTATAATTGTTATTTTTGGATTAAAGCATAGAAGTTTCTCTTTTTAAGCAGTTATAAACTTTGAGAACTGAGATATGAACAGTCAAGCTAGCCATTCTACTTTGAATATATTATAATAAAATGTTCAATTGAGATACCAAAAAATACAAAAATTTCTTAGAGCTTCAAAGTCTTATTCTAAAGTTTATAGGGGAAAATAAGCAATGGTATTCAGTGAAACTATGCAAAGGAATAATGGAGGGGATTAGCCTGACCAGACAGTAAGACTTACTGCATGTACTAGTGATAAAGCAATGTTGGACTGAGTATACATGTCCAGGTAGACCAAAAGAACAAAATAGAAATTCTAGAAGAGACTAAAACATTAGAGAGTTTTTATATTAATAGGCCACAGATGAACTTTTTAATAACTGAGATTGGGATCACCAGACAGCCATTTAAAGAAAAATGAAGTTGCACTAATGCCTCACTACATTGCCCAGAAAAAAACTTCAGAAAGAATGAATATGTTCTGAAAAAAAAAATTGTTTGAAATCATGGTGAATTTTCAACTAGGGAAATGTGCTAAATATGTTGTAAAGTCCCAAAGCTGGAAAACACTGAATAAAGACAGTATAGAAGATGAGATATCCATATATGGCAGGAAGGAAAATCTGTAAGAATTTTGTAATATAAATCAATTTAGAAAAAATCTTGGAACACTTATTATAGATAAAGAAAAATTTCCCTGATATGTAAAGAGCTACTTACTGGAAATCAATAAAAGGAAAACAAAGAAATCTGATAGGTCTACAAGAAAAAGAACAGAGGTCATAAGACAAGAATGCTCATAAACAAATTAAAGATATTACTTCTATTGCATATGAAAAGATATGAGGTAAAACTATGCAGTTACTATTTTTTACTTAGCCACATGGCAAAAAACTATAAGTTTATATTGCTGGAAGGAAAAATGGTAAGACCCTTGTTCAAGCATATTTGACATTGTCTATCAAAATGTTGAATAGATCTTTGCCCTGTAACTTCATTCCCAAGAGTTTAATCTTACTGATCCACCCACACAAATACAAAGTCAGTTACTCATCTGTACACAAAGATATTCTCTGGTGCATTCATTGCCAGCAAGAGTGAAACATTGGGAACAACCCAAGTAACTGGCAATAAATAGTTGAAAAAATTATGATACAGCTACTCGAATTAATAGCATGTAGTTTAAGAAAAACACAGGGAGAAAAATGATATCTATGTTCTGAAAAGGAGAGAATGCTTCCTTATTCTTAAGTAATTTCAGTGCACAGGAGTGCATATATTTTGCAGAAGATACAGGAAGAACGTGCATCTATGTGCACTTGCAAAATGATACAATTGGAGAATAAATAAGAAATTAATAAAAATTCTTGCCTATGAGGGGATGGTTATAGAATAAGATGAAACAATAAGTAATATGCAAAGAATCTAAACAGAGGGATGGCATGGAGTAATAAAAGGGATGCAATACACTGTAAGTATTCAGGTGGTCCACAGCTTACCATCATTCTGTTTTTGCTTTTTCAACTATATTATGATGCTAAATCAATCCTCATTTAGTGGAAACAGCACTTCAAATTTTGAACTTCGAGTTTTCCCTGGCCAGGCACATATGAATGACATACTTTGTGTGGCAGTAGGCAGCAGTAGCAAGTGCCATCTCCCAGCCAGCCACCGATCATGGAGTGAGCAGGCAAGGTTCTGCAATGCCTTGTGTCAAAAAGCCGTGATGCTCCACAGATTAAGTGTATTAAGTACTTTTTGACATGAATCAGTACAGAGGATTTACTTGGAATCAGCTTCAAAATTGACAATGGCATTTAATTTTAACTTTTGAATAGTGAAGGCTGATTGCTAAACTAAACAGGAAACATTGCCCTAAAACTTAAATTGTTGACTGACACCCTAAAGGAAATATCCATTTAGTAGAAATGAGCACCCCTAGTAACAAGATTTAGTATGTATTTTCATCTGATGAAAGATCAGGTTCTTTTATGAATTACCTATTTTAGAAATAGGATAAAGAAGACATTACATAAGCCTGGACAGTCTTGGGTTAGAAATGAAGAAACTTCTCAAAGTCAACAGGGCCAAATATAAAGTACAGAAAAGACATTTTGAGGATGTCACCTGGCTGATATTATGGGTTGAATGAACAAAAAAAGAATAGTGGAAAGGATTTGTAATAGACTACTTATGGAAATCCTCAAAAACAATAACAAAAAGATTGACTTTAATGTAAAGATCTGAAAGCAAGATGCAGCATGTGAATATCAAGAAAAATATTCCAGGGTTGGGGAGAGAGCTCGGTGGTCTAAGTACCTGCCTGGTAAGCAGAAGGACCTGGGTTCAGTCCCCAGTACTGCATGCCATGCCAGCCCAGGCATACCATGCTGGCCACCAAACTGAGGTATGGTGGCACATGCCCGTAATCCTAGCTGTGGGGAGGCTGAGGCAGGAGTCTCACCATGAGTCCAAGCTGTAAGGAGACCCTGTACCAAATAATAAATAAATAAAATATTTTTTTAAAAAAATATTCCAACCTCTGAGAGATGATAAGAAACATAAAAGTATTGAAGTAGGAACCTATGTGCAATACTGAAAAGCACAAGGCAGTTGCTCTGGCTGGAGGACCATGAGTTAACAGGAAAAGAGCAGCAGTGGCTTCAGAATGACAGTGAAAACTTGTGGGATAATCTTCATGGACAGCAATGATGTATGCTTGATGTCCGAGAGACGGAGGCCCTGCTATGTAGTGAAAAATCTTTTAAAGACTGACTTCACTTATTATTTGGAAAGCAGATTGACCACCTTTAGAGCTTTGGCTCTAGGACAGAAGGTCTATGGAATGTGCAGCAATTGCATTGATTTTTATTGAATGAACCTAATAAGTATTTTAGAAGAAAGAAATGGACTCAGACCAGAATTGCTTGTTTAGAAACTACACTGAGAAGGAGAGGCAAAGACACAAAGCTTGTGCATTATGTTCTGGAAAGGATGTAGCTGTGTTTACTGACACAGAACTAAATGAAAGAAGATTAATCCATAGCCTTTTAGATTTTAAATGCAATGATACTATTAAAGAAATGATAAACCTGTTCCCCCCAAAACCTTTGACTGTTAGGGCCACAAAACAATCCTAGGGGCCTCAAATCTCTGCCAGAATGAACTAGGCTGGGAAACTTCAGAGCCCCAGAAATCATACTCTCTCAGATTGATTTCAGTGATAGCTTGGAAGACAAGGCAGTGGTAAACCTCACAGGAAGTAGACTCAGAGATGATAAACACTAGGAAAAAAGAAATCCCTGCCATATAACAGAACCAGTTCTATTCAAATAATTCCATTCACTGAGGATAGAAGACTTTAATGAGGCTTGCCCTGAGGGTTTTCATCACTGTCATGAATTCCCTGTGTGTCCAAGAGAAAATCTGAATTACAATTACCCTGACCCTACTCCAGCATTGTGTAGAGTGTGTGTGGGTGCATGTGCAAGTACACGTGCGTGCTGAGTGATCAGAATGCAAAGAGGTCATGTACCTCTCTCTAGAATAAAGTTCTCAGGAGCCATACTTAGACTTGATAAATAGTGCACTTCAACACCTGGTGGCCCCAATGTTGAGGTGGATGCAGGATGAGCGAGAATTTTGGGCAGCCCCTTCTAGAGTGCATGAGTGTGAGTGTATGGCAGGAAGAATAAGAAAGCTGAGGCCAGAAGAACAGATGAGGAGAGCCCTTTGTTGACTCATTTCCTTCTTCCCAAGCACTCTCATCCCAACTACCTTCCCTTCCCAATAAAAGAAATTTTTATGATCCTATAGTCTGTCTATCTTTCTTAGGACATTTCCTTCCAGCATTACTCTGCAAGTTGTGTGATGAAGAAGAAAGAGCCTCCAGCAGCCCAAATCCCTGATATGTTCACATCCCTGATCCACCTCCTCCTTACTGCGTACACATGAACTCTGAATAAAACATAAACAATGGTTTTGTTAAACCACCAAGATTTAGGCTTGACACTTACAGAAATCTGTAGATACTAAGGCACAAAGATGGCAAGTCTGAGCCCAGCCTGAACTTCTTGGCAATTTAGCCAGACCTTGTCTCAAATTTTAAAAAGGGATGGAGATGTAGTTCAGTAAAGCCCTGGGTTCCCATTGAACCAAAAGAAAAAAATAAAAGACGAATGCAGACAGTGAGCTGAGAGCTAAAATTTTAAAGAAATAAAGGACTATGTCCTTGAGCATGGGACTGTGGATAGCTGCACTTAGTTTAGTAGAAGATGGTTAAACCTGATGAACAGGGATTTTTGGCTGAAGAAGAAAAAGTGGTTTGTGAATTATCAGTGATGATATGATCCTTCTAAAGAGCAGAGTGTTCATTCAAGTCATTCCATACTGACTTACACATCATTGTTATCAGTGTTTTATTTCATGTCCACGAAGAAATTATTTTCATTTTCATAAGCAGTCAACATTTCTTTGGATCTACCCATCCACGTGCCATTGTCTCTGTTCACTGTAACTTTCTGCAGCTCAGACCCTTCTGGGATCACTTTCATGCTTCCTCCGGCATATTCTTTGAAAAAAGTTTTAAAAGGATTTTTTGGACTGCTAGTGTTTGTTTGTTTATTCATGGTTTTATAAATAGACTTATTAAATGCTTATTTCTGAAATGTTTTTCAGACTGTGCAAGTCCAGATTGACAACTGTTTCTTAGTAAAATTTGACCATATTGTATTCCTATATTCCACTTTTGTGGATTGGGAAACCAACTATCTAATTACTTTTTTTTTAACCAGGGATTGAACTCAGGATCTTATACTTGCCAGGCAGGTGCCTGGCATAAGCCTCTGACTATATCTCTGGTTCTACTCTTCCATTTCAAAATTTTACTTATCAGCTAACACCTATCTATCATTTTCATGCTCCAGTCTGGGTTTTAAGCACTTAATGAACATTAACTAATTTGATTCTTATAACAACCCTAGGAGACTAGGACAGATATGGTTATTGCCATTCCTGTTCTACAAATGATTCATCATAGGGACAGAGAGCCCATTCTTTTGGCAAATATCACAGAATGGCTTTAGCCACTCTAGAGCACTGACTTTGCTGGCTCCAGAGTCACTCCTTTTAGTTGTTTTCCTCTTTTCTTTGCATTTGCTTACAAAATCATTTTATTGGGGGATGGTGAGATAGCTCAGTGGACTAAAGCACCTGCTTAGGCAAGCTTAGGCAAGCGGAGGGACCATGGCTCGATCCCGGGGAACAACACACCACACCAGTCCCACCCCCAGGGCACACTGAGCCAGCCACTGAGTCTGGGCTTAGTGGTGCGTGCCTGTAATCCCAGCACTGGGGAGGCTGAAAGCAGGAGGATTACCACAAGTCTGAGCTGCACAGTGAAGCCCTGCAATAACCAAATACATTTTTTAAAAAATCCTTGCCATTGTGCATTTTGATGAGGCTAGATATACATTCTCCCTTTCTTTCATTAGTTGTAGGACTTGTCTTTTTTAATTTTGAGGGGGGCATCTTTCATCAATTCTGAAAATATGTTAAACATTTTTTATTCATTTATTTTTATTTATTTATTTTTGAAGCAAGAATCAAACTTAGGACCTCACACTTTCTGGGCAGGCCAGGCACTGTGCTGCTGAGCTAGATCCCTAGCCCTGTTCAACTATTTTTAAAGAAAGCTGTTACATTGTCAATTAACTATTTCTTCATCTGTAGTAAGTAGATGTTTATTTAATGGGCTTGTTCTGACCGTATTTTGTAGCAATTCCTCCATCCTCCTTCTCTCTGCACTGTGTTGTGGCTGCTTTCTTCACATAGGTCTTCAAGTTCATTATCTTCAGCTATACCAAGTTTGTGTCTAGCCATTCCAGTGTCTAAATTACTTATTTTTTCATTAAAAGTTTTATCCAGTGAATTTTAAGTACAAGTACCCAAATTCTATATTCTGTTGTTCCTTAACTGAACTTTTAATTTTTTCCTTTATTTTTAAAAATCTCTTCCTTTATTCACTTATATGGAGTATGTGCACTTTCTATATTTTACAGTTTGTATCTCTACTATCTGTATATTTAAGTTTATGATTTCCATAATTCTCACTCTTCTTAGGAGTTTGTTACCCTGTGATTTTGCATTTTTTTAGTAATGAGATCATGTATTTCTGAATCATAATCTGAAAGAACTCCTTGAAACCTGGATTTAAAATTTATTATCTCTCAGGAGGCTCTGCATTTGCATCTGGCAGGCACTCGGAAGCACTGTCAATCGAGGACCATTTCAAATAAATGCTTCCAACTTGCCGATTTTTGTTACTCACACAGACCATGAGAATATTAAACCCCAACCTGCCGAATGCAGAGCTGAGATGACAACTCTCAAGAGAGATGTTCGCCTTACTTTGCTCTAAGCAAGGTAAGCTGAGTGTGTGCCTTCGCTTTCTACTTCAGTGAGGTTTTCTCTTTTTAGAGTGGGGCAGGGGATTAACCAGTGAAAACATTGCAATTTTTTTCCAACGGCTGTTACATTCAATAATGGTGTCTTCAAATTAGTTGTTTAGATTAACAGATATAGATATAAAAAATTGGTCAAAAAAGTTATAAGAACTTAAAAAGGAGAAGAAAAAAAAATAAGCATTAACTGCTCCTTTCAGTAGACCAGCAGAAATCAGCAGTACAATTAGGATAAGACACTGCATTTTGAAGGACCTGGTTTTATAGGAGCAAGCTCAGTGAAATTTTACGTTATTACTTGAGCTCTGGGCTTTAAAAAATCAAGGTATAATTTGAGAGGAAATCTTACAAACTCTTTTTGTTTCCTTTCACTTTCATTACATAAAAGATTTTCTTTAACAATGCACCAACATTCTCATTTATTTTGTATATTGAAAACCCACCAAATGGTTATTGCCATCCAAAGATGTTTATATTAAATAAATAAGCTATTTGAACATATGCAGATGCTGAGCTGAATATCAATAAGACTAGAATGGTTGACCAGATATCCTATAAGAATCATAACTACTACATTTGAGATGTAATAACAATATCAAATCACCTGGGTAATGTCTACAAGAAAAGACCACGGGGAGCTTACAATAGAACTCATGTAATTAAAGGTGAAACTCTCATTGGCAACTGTTTCAAGCCAAATGGCCTGAGTGACCAAATACCTACTTTTCTCTGAAAGCAGTGCTCCAAGGTGCTACCATTGTGAATATTTGATCACAGCTGATGGAATTCTACCGAAGAATCTGCAAACATCTATGTAGTTTCAATGTTTTAACTTCTATTTTCAAATTACTCTTCTACAATCTCTGTATTTTTACTTATTTTTTTAAAGAATGGTTTGTTTATGACAAAAAGAAGTGTTTAAGGAAATTTCACATTTCTGTCCCTATTGTTTGGTGATCCTGATGGTTTTTGGATTTCTGTGGATTAGAGATGGATAAAATGTTCAGAATATTCAAAACTGAAAAATATGGGCATATATGTATAGATGATAGAGCAGATATGTTACTGCCCAAGAAACTAATAACTTTAAATTTATTCCTAAACAGTTCTTGCATTTCAAAACCATTCTAAGGACAATGTTGTATACATTCTGATAACATTGTTTACAATAAGATTAAAAGAATACTTGCACTGAAATTTTGTAGCAAAATTTTATACAGAGGTGTTATGGGTGTGTGTAATATTACTCACCAAACATTTAGTGGCTAGAATTAAAGGAGGAGAAGGATGAATAGGGATCTTTTCTATGGCCACCCTAAAAGAAAATAAAAAGTTTTCTTCTTGATCGTGGATTTTGTGTTGACATGGAAATGAGGACCTCACACTTTCCAGGCAGGCCAGGCACTGGAACCTATACTGACTTTAAATAAAACCACTAACAACAACAGTAAAGACAACCACTGAAAAAAAGTTTCAGACTCATGTTCAATCATCTTTTAATCCAAATGCAAGTGTTTAAGGACATAGGGTTAGAACTCCAACTGGATATTTGGTTAAACACTACCAAATAGAAAAAGTCATCTCAGAAAGAAAGAAAACAAGGACATGCTAATAGACTTCACAGATGTGAGCCTCTTGCCTTGCCAAGAACATACTTTCCAACAATAGGATGATACCGGTGGTCCTTGCCATGGTGGCAATCATCTGGAATTAACTTATCAGCTCAGCCAACAAGGAATTAGATCAAAGGCATTTCCATTTAGCATTCATCAGATAGCTGAACTGCATCCAGAATGACGCTATTACCTTTCTGTGCCAAGATTGCACTCCAGAAATTAAAGGAAGATTTTCAGCATATATTTGTAATCATTTTCTTGATAAGATAAATAATAAAACACTAGGAATTGGTACTGTGCACTCCCCTCAAACGCCATGATGAAATATTTTTACTATCAAAGACTGAATCATTTATTGGGTCACCTAAAAGGAAAATATGGATATAATTCTGCTTTAATTTTTCTTTTTTCCTTTCATCTGGATTTCTTTAATGGGAAAGCTAAGGTCTCTAGTACTTAAAAAATAGACTTTGAAAAACACAATTCATGTTTGTAAAAAAGGGACATAGTTTATGATTGGGTATTGCTATATAAGTTCCCCATTTATAAAAAATAATTACAAAGAAACAAATCTGAAATATGTATTGTGGAGACATCACTTGACTCTTGAATGATTAAGCAAGAATGACTTTTTATAAATTACAATGCATCTTATATTAAAAGTATTTGAGCATTCTGCTTTATTATTTTAATAATAGGGAAGAAATCCTTTCAACAACCACAACAACAAAAGTAAACAGAAAATTAAGACCTAATGCTGGTCATTCAACTTTTCAGTCTTCCTCTACAATTATGCCAAGACCTAAATTATTCTACTATCCTCCTCCTACCCTCCTACCACCAACTCCTAGAAGTCATAATATACCTAGACCTATTATCTTGGTACTAGGAACAAACAGCTTATTGTATGACTCATGAAATCAAAGGCTCATAACGTTGGAGAGAAATGACAGGCCAGGGCTAGTTTTAAGTTTGATGAGTCCACAACTGTTTTTTTTTTGTTTTTGTTTTTGTTTTTTTTAATGCATCAATATTTCTAACACTTCTCAGCAGAACTGCTTACAGTGTGCTCTGTCATAGCTATTCCTAGAGCAAATCTTACCAAGACAGTAAATATACCTACATCAGCTGAAGGATGGGTCACCTTTTCCCAAAATCTGGCAAGGGAAAGTAGGCTCAACCTCTCTTTTGGATAGTGCTTAGGTGACTCAATGTTACACATTACCTTATTTCTTAAATCCCTTTGGCTACCACCTCAAACCTCCTTGAAAATTCCATGTACTTATCCTGTTTGGTAGCCAACCATCCCTCCAGTCTTACTTTTCTCCAAAAATTACAAGCTCATTGACCACTCAATAACTTTCTGGGAAGCTTACCCCTTGTTTCTTTAAAATGTTTGAAATCATATTATTTTGAATAGTCTCAACTATATTTACTTTTTAATTATAACGGATAAATAATTTTGTAATTGTAAAACATAAAAATACCCCTGTAACCAAGAAATCACCAGTAAAATGATATTCTCTTAATGTAGATTTGCAGATAAGAACACATCACTTCCTCTGGCGCGAAAGCAAAGCAGGTGAAAGGAAAATCCTTAGTTGCCTGTCGCGGGAGGGTGGACAAAAGAGAAAGCAGAGAGACAGAGGTTGGAGTTTGGTGGGATTGGGCTAGGGGCGGGGTTCACGTGGGCAGTACAGTGACGCAACAGGCGCTGACCCTGGGAGGGCTGGCGCGCAGGGAAATCAAAGGAGAACGTTCCAGGTTTACCTGGACAAAGGAAATGGAAGACCATCTGGGAGCGGCCGTCCTGCTCGATTCTGGGATTCCGGCGCTCTGCTGACTCGCCGCCATGACACCCCGGGGGACTGCTGCGTGGGCGCAGACCCGTGGATCACCTGTGTGATAGTCTTCAAACTAATGATGACAATACACCGGAAAACTCAAATTATGGGACACTCCTCAAGATAAATGGCCAATGTTCAAGAAAAACACTCTAGAAATTTCACCCATTAGAAATGCAAAGGAGATCTAATGATTAAACGTGACGTGGTATGCTCAATTAGATGCTTGGACAGATTAAAGGAATATTGTAAAAATATGGAGGAGGTATAGAAGACCACCATCAGGTTTAATGAAGGTCTCAGAAAGCTCCTGGATGTTATGTAACAGTTTGTGACGGTGAAAGAGGTAGATGAAGAGGAGCAAAAGGAAAAAGCAAGTGAGGCTGCGTCCAGGAGAGCTCAGGAAAGGGCCTCCAGCAGAGAGCGCAGACAGGCTTAGTTTTCCCACACAGTGGTGAACTGGGTGCTCATCTAGCTGTGGTATCCATATATCAGAACCTCCCAGAAGTGTGAGCTGTCCAAAGCTCACACATACAAAAACAATTCACCCTAAACCACATCGTAAGAATAAACTCAGTGGTCCATTCTGTTGTGGTATGGCCCAAAGCCTCACGCCAAATAACTTAAAATGCTCTCAACAGGCAAAATATTCCAAGACTCAGAGGTTACCTTTTAGAAGCCAATCAGGAATTGGTTTCTTTTTTTCCTAAAAAGAAATCTATATAGAACATGCAGGGTTTGACCAAGAGGACTACTATGTTAATGTTTCCTGATACAATGAAAAAACTGGTCATATTCAAATAATATATTTTATAGTATTATACCAATGTTAATTTTTGTTATATTTATAACATGGTTATGTCACATGTTAAATTAGAGGAGTCTGGATTTCATGGGTTGAACAATACTCACTCGAGTGTGTATAAGGATGACCTCATTTGACATTCATGTTCTTGTAAATATAATTAAGTTAAAGATCTGGACTTGAGGTACTGTAAAATTTAGGATGAGTCTTAATTACAAGGACTAATATCTTTATAAGAGAAATAAGAAGATCTAAGACACTGATACAGAAGGGAAGTCCTGGAGAGATTATCTAGACCCAAAGCAAAGATCAGAAAGCTCTCTCTACAAATCAAGATATTCCAAAGATTTCTGATAGTCCCCAGGAGCTATCATAGAGACAAGAAATGTATTTTCCCTCCGAGCATCTAGGGGAACTGCCCCTGCCAATCATATTTTCAGACTTCTAGCCTCCAAAACTACCATAAAACAAATTTTGGTTGCTTTCAACCAAAAGATTTGTTACAATACTCATAGGAGGTATATCTACTGGGGGAAGGGTCAGAGAAACACTCCAGTCTATTTCTGCTACTCTTGTGTAAATAAAAAATTAATATATTTCATTAAATATTTGTTTATCAAGGCAGATAATTTCATGTGCATTATTTTCAGCATTTCTGAGAAAAAAAACAAACAGGAGTTTCTGGTACTGCCCAGCTTGTTTTCAGAAATGGCAGTGATGAGTAAGAGTTGAACAGTAGATGTTTCCACTAGACAGTCCCTTTCCACACGACCTTGCCATTCCCTGCTGTATTATACCTACTCTGCCTTCTTTATCTCTACAACCTCAAGAACTCTGCAACGCTGTGAAACCAGGACCCCAGTCTTTGCTATACATGAATTAACAAAGGACTGCAGCTAACTTGTTATCTCAACAAAAGACGGACACACCACATTTCTGTACAATATCTTTGTTGACAATCATTTTGCCCACATGATTGAGATGCCAGGCCAGTGGTTCACCTGAGTTACCTGGAGTTGGCCACAAACACAGAGAAGTTCTAGAGAATGTCTCAGCCACACCTCACTTCTCCAGTGCCTGACCTCTCATGGGGAATCCCCTTACCAGGTCCTACCCCTTTTTCTTCTCCTTACACTGTCCTGAACTTATAAGACCTTACTGCTTGCCTCAAACATAAACCTCAAAGACTGAGTGTGGTGGCACACACCTGTAATCCCAGCTCTTGGGAGGCTGAAAATGGGAGAATCACTACAAGTCCAGTCTGTGCAGAGAGACCCTGTAGATCCTGTACTAAATAAAAAAAAAAAAAAGAATATCATGTGTGCCCTACTTGTGTGAGATGATGAGAATCACACAAGGCTGCATTTGCTTATACATAATGAACAGAAGCTTATTTTGGTTTCTATAGACATTTTACTATGCTTAACTTTCTATAGACAATTTACTAAGAAAGGAGAAAAAAGATATCACTATGTTTTACTCATGTTTCATTTAACCTTTTAAAAACTGTACATTTTAATTCAATTATTAGAAATAATGTAACTGTTGTATGCCAATATTATATGAATTTAAATGTGTAGTTTTATATAAACCAAGAGCACATAATATCTGTGTATTAATGTACCAGTAGTCTTCATTTATAAAATAGTGTGGCAAATTTTTGTAGAGAAAAGAAATACAAAAAAAATATTCTCAGCAAAGTAGAAGGTACATCTCTCCACTCATTATATGCTTTTGAAAGAGCCAGGCCATCTCTTGATTTTAAGCTTTAGAAATTTCAGTAGTAATTAAAAAAATATATGCCATTGCTTATTACTTGCTGAGAAAGAACTTTTTCAGGGGAATTCACATGAAAATGTGGAAGGAGAACCAAAAGTTGTGTAAAATTTAAACATGCAGCTGACCAAATTTAGGAGAGGTGTATTTGGATGATTTTGTTTGCTTTGATCACTGTCAAAAAGATTGTCACAAAATAAAGAAAAGGACATTATTCTCCCCTGCTGGTGGTACTTTCATCGTCTGCCTATGGTTGCTGCTGCAGCTGGGATGCTGGTTTTGGAGAATAACTGTGGTTTGATGCAGTTCAATGATTGGTCAAAGATTTTATTCATTGTTGTAATTCCCACAATGATTGTGTCAATAATAGTTTACTCATTTATTAAACAAGTATTTCTTCTTTGATAACAATGTGCCAGGCACTGTTCAAAAAGTAAATACCATGGTCAAGGTTTCCCACTTGCCAATTAGGGCAATACATTTAAGAAAACTAACAGGATCCAAGTAGAGAATGGAGATGAGGATTATTACTTTCCTTATTCAAACATGAAGTTGCAACATTGAAAAGAGATTTAGGCAAATATTGGAAGTATGAGAAAGTTTGAACTACTTAAAAGCAAATAAACAGGGCTGGTGTGATAGCTCAATGGACAAAGCACCTGCTTTGGCAAGCACAGGGATTGGGGATCAGTCCCCAGTCCTGCATGCCATGCCTGCCCCACCCCCAGAACACACTGAGTCTGTGACAGAGTCTAGGTGTAGTGGTGCATGCCTGTAATTCCAGAGCTGGGGAGGCTGAAAATAGGAGGATCACCATGGGTAGTTTGATCTGTGTAGTGAGACCCTGGGCCAAACATACAAATGAAA
>NW_004524616.1:9037410-9053379 GCF_000260255.1 Octodon degus
AAACAAAAAAAAAAAGCAGGCAAAAAGATACCAAGGAATTTAACAATGAACAGCTAATACTGATAATGATGATAAAAATAGTAGCTAATATTTAGTGAATAACAAGCACTCTACTTTATAATTATATTTACTATATTATTTAATTCTCCCCAAAATTCTCAAGGAGAATTATTAACCCAATGTCAAATAAATTTGTGCCAGTTAGGGGGAAATAATCTAAAGTAGTGATGCTGGAATTTGAACCCAGAACTACCTGCTCCCAAACATTGCCCAAAAATCTATGGATTCCAAGTTCAGATGAAAACGTTTAGCTACTGACGTTTGCAAACACTGCCCATATTGTCACTTTCTGAAATGATCTCTCATTCTTCTACATTTATTTAATACTATCCACACTCTAAACCTAGAACTATACCAACCTTCTGTTCTGCCCTCTTGTGATAACTGTACAGTAGCTACCACGTCTGGATCCCACTATTGTACATCCTGAGCATTTTTATCTGGAAAGCATCACATGAACAATAAAAAGCATGGACTTGGGTTCATTTGTAGTTTTTGATGTTAGAGTGTATCAGTACCCCTGGAAGGATATGAAAATTATTATCCCCATCTTAAAGGCTTCTGACTCAGTAGCGGCAGAGGAAGGCAGGAGAATTTGCATTTCCAACAAGGTGTAAATGAGCTTGCTCCAGGTCTGGGGATCACACTTTAGAGAACCACAGCAGTAAGTAACACGTCCATATTTATTCAATTAAGATGACAGTCTTCTGGAGTTTGTACTCAGACACCCAGGTGTCCCAAACCTATCTTCTTTCTACCCTATCATGACTGTATTATTTCCAGATTGAGTTTTTGGCACTGCTCTAGTATTTGGCACTTAATGTAACTTCATATTATTTATTACTTTAATTCTCTTTCCTCTCTAGTCAGAGCACATATATAATAGGGTCCTCTTGGCGCCTCCAGTGCATAGGAAAGTACGCTGCACAACCATGATGATCAGCAAAGGTTGCTTTGTTGACAGGGGACCTCCCTTCTGCCTGATTTAAATTATATTAGCTACAAGGACCCACAACTCCTCTGAGCCATTTCTTGAAATGGACATTGATTGTGACAATACGTGTGCCAATGAGAAAAAAATAATTTTGGCAAGAATTTCAGCCTGACCTCAGTAATACGGGACTTAAAATGTTATCTGGACCACAGGCAGCTCTGGTTACCTCAGTAGCACTCCCGTTCTGCAGCTATGCTGAGCAGGTTTGGCTTCCTCTCTATCAATCGACTTTGATTCTTATTGCTGCCTACCCTAATTATCTTTGTATTCTAGGTCAAATTCCTGAAGAAGGAGCAGCTGAGTGTTATATAATTTCTAGTCTCCCTTCCTGGAGGAGGCTTTTCATACCTGACGAAGTGGTCTGCCAGCTGTGCTCTGGCAGTGCCGGGATGAGTTCCTCGCTCCATGTCCAGTCAGCATGCTCACCTGGAAAGGTTTCGTGATCCGGAATGTAGCGGTCGTGGTGGAATTCTTAATGAGATATTCCCTGTGACTGACAGGTCTGGTACAAAAATCACTTTGTACTGAAGTCTCCTCCTTGTATTCTAATTATATAAAGTATTTGACATTAAAACTCTTGTAAATGTATTCTGTGGTTCATAGGGTCTTCTTTTCTTATATCTTTTTGTTCATTAATTCTTTGATGCAATGTTGCCTGTAGTTTTACATGTAATATTATATTCTCAATGGAACATGGTGATAGAGCTATAAAGAATGAGAAATAACAGAAAAGAACCATTACTCCCTTATCCCAGAATGTGAGAATAGCGTCTTACTCCCATATCTTAGAGGGTGAGAATAGATACAGGAGGGAAGTCCTGTTTTAGGTAAAATGACACTGACAGCCTCATAAATTCAACTGTCTGCTCGTGTTTGCTCTCCTGGCAAAGCCAAAATGTAATAATTGAAACCTTTTATTCTTCAGATATAACTTATATTTTCAGAAAATCTTGGACAGATACTTTGTTTTGCCTTGGATAGTTTATACATTCCTTTAATTTTTCTCTTCTTTTTTTTCTACGCATATATTACATTTCCATAGTCAAGCAAAAATACAAAATTTTAACCAATCTTATATTTCTAAAAGCTTTCATCTTAAAAATTCCTACCATTACTAATCTATTTTTAAATATCTAGATTCTTAAGCAAGGGTTCCAGCTGTGTTTTTATTTGCTAGCTGATGTCTCAAAATTCTGTAAGACCTATCTCAAATTTCAGAAATGCATTCATCCACAGTACAAGGGTTCAGAACAGCTTGTCTCTTGAAATCAGTTACTAAAGTAATATATTTTATTAGCTTTCCTACTCAGACTTCTTTTTTTTTCCTTGTCTCTTGTTTTCATTTATTATCCCCTTTTTTTGGACAGACATTTACTTGAGAGACAGTATAGCAGTAATTGATATGACATTAGAACAGACTTCTCCAATATAAAAGTGAGCTGCTTTGGGACTTGTCTCTCTATCCTACTCTATTCTCTGAGACTCCTTAGAGCTTCTCTTACTTGTATTTGTGATTTTTGTGGAGATCAGATTAGGAGTCCCTTCCTTTAGCAGTCTGTGATAAGAATTTAAGTTTTTGAAGTCTTGCTTATTTTTACTGTATAAATTGAGATGTTTTACTTTATAAAAGGAGATTCACTTGTTCATTCAGTTATTTCCCTGTGGGGTAGATTCATAGGAGAAAACACTTTGTGGTTCTATCAAATTGTTATGCATATAGGGGTCTCATATAATGAATGCTTTTGCTCATTATAAAAATATGTGTATCAAAGTTGAGAAAGTGTCCTACTTTTTCAGAAATTGTCCTATTTTGACCCTGAGATATAGTTGTCTAAACTTGGCCAAGAAAAAATTATTTGCTCCAAGTTCAACTAAGTCCTATCAAGATGAAATCTTACTCTACAATGTATCGCCTTATGCTAGTGACAATTCCAGTGTCTACTTCCTTGTGTAAATGCAGAAGAACAGACCTATGTGCTCATGAAGCTACCCAGAGGTATAGCCACATAAACTTAAAGAAGGAATGGCTGCTCTTGCATGTTTTCCTTAAACCACATCATACTGAGATTATGTGTTGATGAAAATGTGCAAAATCTAGCCTGTATAAATCTAGTCAGAGTAACAAGCAATTTTATTCTGCAATTTGAAACAAAAGGAGGAAACTTAATTTAATATTACCTGTAAAACTTCAGGAGGAAACCCTCTTTTAGGAAGCATATTATGACTAGCAACAAATTCCATGAAAACTTTTATAAAAGTTGGGCAGGGAGAACATCTGGATTCTCTCTTTATCATCAAAAGGCCTTGATTTTGGCCCCTTGGGAATTTGTTTATTCATGTTTTGAGTCTTTTTAATAAAAAAGAGGGAGATTAAAAAAGAGTGAGAAAAATTACTTTGATATGATTAAAATTTCTTGCCATTAAAAATGAATATAATGTGATCAAATAAAAACAAAAAAGAGAACAAGGAAACAATATTAAAATGCTACAATATAACTGTTAACAAGCTTTATTTGTTCTATCATCCAATAAAATGGCCTTTTAGTTTTATATTTTGGGGCCCATCCATGAAACAAGACCAAACACAAAGAATCATTTTAGTTACAAAAAAAAAAAAAATCAGGATTTGCACCTCCCACATGTTCTACACCCCTATCCTTTCCTAACTGCTCTTCATCAGACTTGAAACAAGAACTCCAGTCAGAGAGGAACTTTTTAATTTGTAAGAGGATGCATTGTACCATGTTGCCTTTTTTATGACCCCTATTCAGTTCTGTAATTCTGAAAGTCAACCTGTAGAGAATGAGTGGGAAACATTTTCTAGGAATCTCACATCTAAGCTTGGCCTGTGTAACTTAGCTTCAGTTAACTCCAGGAGGCTCTATTATTTTCAGTGAAGTTTCAAAATAAAAGGTCCCAGACAGAAGACTTCTTGACTAATGCTTTGACTTCTCCTAAACCTGTCAAAAGACGTTATTTCCTCATTGCTGCTGCTTTTCCATAACAGTGTGGCAAATATCTGAGGCTTAAGGAAGATCCAACTTTACTCTGCTACTGACTGCCCAGCAGTGGCCAGTAAATACTTACCGCTTCAGGAAGGCGTCTTAGTTACTTTTCTCTCATTACTGGAACCAAATACCTGACACCTAAAATTAAGGAAGAATAGCTCAGCAGATTAAAATGCCTGCAAGCTGGCACAGGAGTTGGGGGTTCGATCCACAGGCCTACAGTGCCGGCCCCACCCCCGGGATGTGCTGAGATGGCAGTTAAGACTGGGCGTGGTGGCGCACTCCTGTAATCCCAGCTCTTGGGAGGCTGTAAACAGGCAGATCACTCTGAGTCCGATCTAGTAGTGAGACCCTGAACACCCTGTAGACTGTTCCCTAAAACACAAAATAAATAAATAAAATAAAATAAAGGAAGAACAGGTTTATTTAGCTCACAGTGTGTGGAGGTTCCAGTCCATTTTTGGCTGGCTCCAAGGCAGACTGGCACATGGCACAGAGCAGCAGTGCATGTGGGCAGAGGACAGCACAGCGAGGAGCAGCAGCTGCAGCAGCAGAGGCAGAGAGCAAGCCTCTCCACCTTCCTTATACTACCTTCAGGCAATCTGCCCCAGGCTGGGCGTAGCACTCACACCCAGAATCTCAGCCTTCGATCATGAATTAATCACTAACTACAAGGCCACCCCATGACTGCATGAGATTTTGGGGGAACAACTGAACACAAACCATAACAGAGATTAATTCAAAAGTATGAGTAAGTTCAGAGTAGAAATGGGTGAATAGTTACATGTTAATTTTAATATATTTAATCTATAAAAGAGTATGCATTAAACATTAAGGTTCTGTCATTTTTGTTTCACAGCAGTATGTTTTTACATTCTATCAAAACTTCTGTAGAATCCATAATTCAGAAGTAAGCACTGGAAAACATGACAATGCTAGTAGTCACTTACTGTTTCGTGTGTGTGACAGAAATTAAATTACACACTTTACAAGACTCTCCCAACTCTAACCTATGCATTATTGCCTGTTTATAGGTGAGGAAATTAGTGGTGAGGAATTCGGGGACTTCCCCATGAGGCTAACAGAGCTGATGCCCAGCTCTGATTCTCTACAAAGTTGAAACGATTGTCTGTTTTTGCTTCAAAAATTAGCATATGGTTAGCATATGAGGTCAATATGCTAATAACCTGCGTTAAATAAGCATGAATTTCATTGGTGATTAAGCCAATCTTGATGAATCTGGGCATCGAATTTCTATACACTTGCCTACCATGTGGACTAATACTACTTTTACCTTCCTATTAGAGGCCTTGCAAGAGATTGGATTATATTCTCATTACTAGAGGTTAGATCTGCTTTTAGAAAAGATGCAATTCACTTGTGTAAAACATCAAAACATAAGAGACACTTAGCCTTTGCTAAGACTCACTAAACTGTGAATATACAAGTGAAGTTTCAATATCTAAAATCTCTTCAACCTATCCCAAAACTCTTCTTTACCCAAACCTTTCACCCTACCTCCCCATATTTTAGAAAAAACATCAGCTTCTAAGCAAATTCAATTTACTTTAGACTACAGAAAACTTCACTTTGCCTACACCATTTTCTCTCCATAATAAGAAGAAAACAACAAGAATGCAATTCCCGTTCAGCTTGGCTTGCATCCAGCTTAGTGATCTTTTCCCTAGCTCTTTTTCCTTGTTGTTGAATTCAGTAGGCTCTTGTGTAGCCAGAATTGGCCAGGCAATGCTGCTTCCAATCTGAAACAGCTGTAGAAATGTAAGGAAAATTCTATTTTTAATGATTAATAGCAAATTTCTGAAAGGACAGAAGATTAACCAACAAATCCCTGGGATTTCTTTGGATCCCCCCAATTCAACAATATCAGAATTCTATATTTTCTTCTAATAGTCTTTTAGGCATGTGTGTTATGAATAAGACAGAGCAATAAATTATGTTCTCTTTTAACCTGCGTTAAATCTTGGGACTTACAATTTATAAATCTGAAGATGATTGGACTTTGACTTTTATTTGTGAAAATACACCCAGTATTGAATACAGCTCTCAATAGCTAGAACCTTATAAGTCTATTTTCCTTAAAATAAGTGGGTTGTTTCAGTCTTTCATTTTGCTAGGCTACAAGGAAATCTATTAATACTTACTGAAAATGCATTTTATTTATTTTTATTTTAATACATCAAATTTAAAGATCCTTTCCTGCTGCATACTATACTGATGGGGTAGGCAGTTAGCAGAGGTGCACTACAACAGTGAGACTGGTAGATGAACATGGAAGAAATTCTGCCAAAAGCAAGTTGTTTAAGTTCCTGAGTGTGGAGTCCCTAAATCTCTGCAAAGAGCACGCTGAGCCCTGTGGATGTTCCCCCACCTACCAGTCTCACTACTCTGGAGCACAAAACACATGTTGACCTATGTTGATCCTGACTCAGCTACAGGCCTCATCCACATGTACTTTGTACTATAAATTTGACCCCACTGCCCATTGACTTTGATTGCCACACTTTTTCTGGTTAAGTCCATGTAAGTTCAGAAGTTCCTCCTTTCAACTTGAGGGCTTAGGCTCACTGTCTGTTGGATAAAGCCCAGTCATAGAATGGGCTTTCTGCCATAATTCTAGGAAAATCCACCTGAGTCCTCAAGGCAGTTGCCATCTCTGGGCTCTCTTTGTCCTCTTTTCTTGAAGGTGTCCTCTTATTACTGGCAGTTCCAACTCAGCTTCTGTCTTCCTAGATCTCTCCAGTGGGTACTATCCTCTCCAACAAAGATTAGTCTAGCTGAGGAGTAGACTTTGCTTTTCACACATAAAGAGCTTGCTGAAGACCTCAACTTTCTGGCTCTAAGTCACTTTCATAGACTTCTTCTCAAATCTTTTCTGCAGTGGACCCAAGATCCAAAATACCAACACAATTCAGTGCATTACACAGTCCTGGTAATTCCCAAATTCCAACACCAACAACAACACCTTGATTACTAATATATTAATAGATTAATAAAACATTAATGCTAAGATACATTGCAATATTTTATAGGAGATGATTGAAACATATCAAACCCTTTCAAATACTATTAAGAGAATTTTGTTGAGCAGAAACTATACAAGAACCAAAGGCCCTCTAATAGGTTAGCAAACATGAAAATCTTGATTATCCCAAGGACACAGAGGGGCTAAGTAATGAACCTGCGATTTAGACCTTGTTCAGTCTAACTCCAAATCTATGTTTTAATGTATGAGACAAGGCATATACATTACGCATTATGCCAAGAGACAAAAGGATGAATAAACAAACTTTATAAGAGAAGTATGCAAATCAGAGAAGGTCACAATGATTTGGAAGGAACAGACATCATAATATTATGAGATGGACATGGAAGGCTGTGAGACTGGTAGCTGAACATGGTAATTGCGATTTTGAAGAGTCTGTGTGGTATGAAATCCAAAAGAAGGGTGTCTCCAAACACCCAAGGGTGGCAAATGCTTGAGAATCATGAGTTTTTGCCTCTTGAGGCCTGCCAGTCAGCAATGGTAGAGGGAGTCTCTGAAGCTTTAGGAAAGGAGGAAAGTATTCATAAGGCCTGGTGGGGCTGGGGAGATAGCTCAGTAGAATAAGTGCTTGCCTGGCAAGTGCAAGAGCCTGAGTTCAAGTCCCAGTTCTTAAAAACAAAAAAGCCTGGTGACATAATTCAAGTTTAAAAAACTGGTTGTGGAATTCATAGAAATAAAGAAATAAAGGGTAAGACTTGTAGGGAGTGGCTGAAGCTGGAAATCAGTCACATGGGGTGCTAAAACAAAGTTGTCCCTGAGAATAGGGGGAACATTTCCAGCTAGGGAAAGAAGCTGCACCAGAATGCAAACAGGTTGCTAGCCAAAGAGGTTGAAATTGACATCAACTTCCTGAGTGAATAAATAAATACTCTCCAGTCCTTGGGCAGTTTGTTCCCTTCCACTGGGAGAAAGGTCTCCACCTGACCTCAGCTTTCCTCTCTTCTCTTTATTTCTCACCCCTCTCCCCATTTTTCCCTGAGCAAGGGGTGTTTACAGCAAAGATTCACATTGTTGTAAAAATAAAGACTTTGGGATACTTTCCTGCATGCTATTTTTCACCTAGTATAAAAAGTCTTGACCTTGTTACCAAGGTCAAGTTAGTGACTGTATAAGTCAACTTCCCCATTGTTGAGTTAAAATACCCAACATCTTAAAAGGGGAGACATGTAATTTGTACACACTTTTTGGGGATTCAGCCCAGTTTTGGCTGGCTTTGAGACAGAAACTTCATGGTAGAATTGTGCCACAGACTGAAGATCCTCACTTCACAGCAGACAGGAAGCAGAGCAGAGTGACAGTGCCAGATAGGAAGGGAGAAGGACCATTTAAGGTATTCAGAGTGGCACCACCAAGAATCATCCAGACACCTAAAGAAGAATTGCCTGATGCAAGCAAAAATTTGTCAACACTTTGCCCACGTTGTGAAACTATGTGAGAAGGTAAGTCTCAGGATGGTGGACTAATTTGGGAGAGGAATCTTCAAGGTAGCCCAATATTAAGGCCATGCCTTAGGTACTGGTTGCTGCGTTTAGCCAGATTTATAGTGAGAATTGTAAGTAAAAATTAAGTAGCAAATATTGGAAGTTTAAATCTTGGCTCAAAAGAACTTATATCATAGTTGGGGCCCAGGTGATATAACTGCTGAGTTGCTGAAGAGATTAATACTACTAAAAAGAAACTAAGTACTTTTTACAGGAACAAGAGGAAAGATCTCTCTCTCTCTCTCTCTCTCTCTCTCTCTCTCTCTCTCTCTCTCTCTCTCTCTCTGTGTTTGTTACAAGGTCTCACTACTCAGCTTGCAGCTCAGACTCAGTGATCCTCTGTTTTCAGCCTCCCCAGCACTGTGATTACAGGCATGTGCCACCACAGCTGGTCTTGGTAGCCAGCTCTGCATGTCCAGGGGCAGGGCTGACTCAGTGTGTGGTGCTGGGGATCTAACCCTCGTCCCTGCACTTGCCTAAGCAGGCACTTAGTCTGCTGATCTGTCTTGCCCACTCAGAAGAAAGATTTCTTGAGGGAATCTCACAAACAGCAAGACTCCACCCATCAAAGGCTCAAGATTACAAAAGGTCCAAAATTTCATTCGGGAAGAAAGTCCAAAGATCACTCCTGGAAAATCACTTAATAGGCAATTGGTTCCCTAGAATTCATTTCACTGTATTCATCTATCCAAGCACTCAGATATTTCTACAGCTGTGGACTAAGGACCTCTCATTGTTTCCATTGACAACAAAACTTGGTTTCATGCACATAAAGCTGGTTTCACTATAAGGTTTCCATTCGATTTCAAAGGAAGGCCAACAAGGCCAGACAAGGAGTCCAAGAGAAGGTAATGTGTGAAGCTGTGAGAATAAAGCTCAAGGTGCACGGAGAACCCCAGGATGTCAAAGACACCAGGAATTAGAACTATCTTTGAAGAAAATTCCACTGGCAGGAATCTAAACCAGCCCAAAACAGAGGTCATGTGGGCTATAGGTAGCAAGATCATAAGAAATGACTGTCCCAAGTCCACTGGCGTTCACTCCTGACAACCAAGTGCCCCAGATGCCAGAGATGAAGCTGTAGGAATTAATGCTGGCTGTGTCGTATACTGGTCCTCTTTTGGCCCTATCTTTTCTATCTCCCAACTTCTCCTTTTGGAATGAGAATGTTTATGCCACTGTATTTTGGTATTGTGTAATTTATTTGTTTTTATTATTTATAGGGTTTTACAGCCAAGAGTTTGCCTTGGTTCTAAAAAGAGACTTTAACTTGGACTTTTTAATTATGCTCAGACTATTGAGATTTTAGAGAAGAGATGATTTTTTTTGTTGTACTTAAGGTAATTCGATTATATTAGGTAGAATTATGAGCTAATTGTGTTTATTTGTAAGAGATGTATTTGGCTTAATCAAGTTGACAAATGGTAGGATGTAACATTTATGATCATCAATTTAATAGGAATGGGATGCATTCTCCTTGGGATTAGTATTAGTAAAGCACATTTTTTGGTATCTCTGAGTGACTCATGACCTTTGCTAGCATATCTGGTCTCTGGCATTTTCCCCATGGTGGTGATGTTTTCTTGTGCTGCTCTCTAGCCAGCAGGAACTAAGCAGCTTTGTTTTACCACACCCTCCTACTGTGATATTCCTGCCTTGACCCAGCAGACCTGGATTAAATATTCTGAAATCACAAATCAAATAAACATCTCCTCCATTTAATTGTGAGTTCAAGTAATTAATTCTCCCATGGGAAAGATTGCTAATACAATAAGTATTGAATCAATTAATATTTCTAATTTTGACAGATAAATTCATTTAAAAGTAACCATTTTTACAAAAACTGATTGTTATTGATCACTCTATTTCGTATGCCTAATAGTCAAATTTATAGATGCCCTGTTATGTCTTAGATACTTTTATAAACACTTTGGATCTGAAGCAAATTCTTAATTTCATGATGGGCTAGATTATAGAGGAAGAAGAGATGCAAATAAACAAATAATTAGATTCTTCCATATTTGTGATAATACATTTGATGAAAGGATACCAAATAAGCTAAAAATCATGTTAACAAAAGTCAACTATTTTTAGTATTTAGTCAAATACTAAAAACTGGAAAGGGCAAGGTAGTTGGGGAACATATGGTAAGAATGAATAAAATTATGTATTATGCAACTTAAGACAAAAAATAAATGTGTTTTCCCCAAAAGTTACCTTGAACCAAGAGCTTGCAAGTAAATGCCTGGAACCCAATCCAAAGAAGCACAAGTTAGGAAAGGCAGAACTGGGGAGGCAGTATAAGAAAACCAATAAAGCCAATAAAGTTAAACAATCAGGAATCAATTTAACTAAGGACAATATGCCAAAGAATTATTTGCTAGAAGACAGGAAGCTAGGGGCATTATTCATTGGTTCCACCCCAACTGGGTAAGAGCTGTCCATGGAGAGGTTGTGTATCCTCTACCTCTAACTTTTCGGCTGCACTCCACTACGGTGAATTGAGATCTTATGACACCAGAGAATGCTCTTGGAGAAAAACAATAAAAGAAATACAGAAGAGAAAGACATAAGTGACTGAAATGGGAAACTGCCAGTCAATGGAGAGCCCCAACTACAGGTGCACACAGGAGGGCCAAGAGGCTACAAGTGGACTATGAACAATCTTTACTTCAGATTCCTAGAAGAAATAAATGGGAAAGAAAGACGTGGTGATGGCTGAATGTTTCACACTGATCATAACAAGACTAAGGAGGTGACTATGAGACTGAAAGCCAGGATATATTTGGGAGCCAAAAAGTACTTATCAGGGGAAGATAAAGAAGAAGAAAATTTGGATGCAGAGTTTTTAAAGCACTAGCTAGAAGGATATTTAACTCACTCAAAATTATGTTGTAGTGATATTATAGAAAATCATAGTGAGTCAACAACTAAAAGGCTTTGAAAACTGTGAAGAAACAATCAAAGGCACTACACATAAAAGCAACAATGTAGTATAGTATCTAGTGCAGTTGGATGACTTGAAAGCCTAGGAAATGTAAAGCAGCAAGGACAGGAGAAAGGTCACGAGAAGTTAAGGAGAATGCTAAGAGGCACCACTACACCAGTTTCAGGCCATGTTCAAAGAGAAGAAGGTAATAGGACAGCTTCCCCACAGAGGGTAGAAGCCAGGCTTCAGCAAAACATTTTATTAAAGGGAATGTTTGGAAGAGAAGTTCAAACGTATGAAGAATTTTACTGATGACTAATCCTGACATTCAGAGGGTCCAGATTTAAAAAGAAACTCAGGGATTTCAGATGAATAGGAAATAAAGTCAGAAAAGGCAATATGAGGAGCTAGCAGAAATATGATCAGAGGATATACACACCTTAGCTTCACATGGTTTGACTTTTACATTTTTTTTTCTTTTTTTGGCGGAACCAGGGATTGAACTCAGGCCCTTGCGCTTGCCAGTCAAGTGCTTATTCTACTAAGCTATCTCCCCGGGCCCAGCTCATGCTATTTAAAAATATCAATAACATCAATCTAAAGAAAATAAAAGAAAGAAAAGGAAATAAAATATTCATAAGGAAGACAAACATATGAAGAAAAATAAGGCCAGAAATTTATCCTTTAAAACAGTGAAATTATTACAAGTACTGTATGTTTAAAAGGACCAACAAAAAAATCCACTGAGTATTACTGTATGAATTCCATACCAGAAAAGATAAAAAAGAATATAATAAAAAACCTTTTCAATAACTTTAAATATAGATGACATGAGCAAATTCCTATAAAAACATAAATGAAACTAATTATAAATATAATTATAGATAACTTATAAATAAAATTCATAAAACTAATTTGATTTTTATTTTGGTGTTTGCAGCACTCAATCTGCACTCCAGATTGAGAAACTATGACACCAGAGAAAGCACTCAAGAAAGAAAGAAATATAGAGAAGGAGAAAGACACAAGTGACTGAGAGGGGAAAGGATGTATCTGTGGGTCAGTAATTCTAATGCAAACTTATCTTTGGAATACTGTACCTCTGAGGCTTAGTATATGAACTGATCAAGCATTTACTCTATTTTTTTTAATCTGGAGCAAACTTCTCATCTGTCTTTCACGATATTTCATTAATGCTATAAATACTTCGTAGGCTTATCACAATTTCCATGGAATTGTAGCATCTGGATATAAAAAGTTTTAATTGATAGTAGCCTTTTCATCATTTTTCAGTATGATCTGTAACTATTTTTGCTTTGTGATGTTTCTCCTATGGCATGTCATCTACCTCCTCCAATATTTGAACTCTGTAAAAATTACGTTTCTTGAGATACATAGGCACATTTAATCTTTTTGTCCTCCAAAGATGACAGAAAAACAAGAATATTCGATTTCCATGGTACCTTACCTTGTATTTTCACTATGAGAGGAGCAATGACAGAGAGTTTCATTCAAATTTTCCAAATTCTCCTTTCTCTGAGCAAATAGTTATTATTCACTCAGTCAATAGACAAAATATTGAAGTTCAGAAAGTTCGCAAGCTCTGCTCACAGTTCTTTGAAAATTTTTTTATTATATAAAGAGAATACAGGGCCTGCCAAATAGCTCAGCAGATTAAAGTGCCTGCAAGCAGGCCCAGGGGCCAGAGGTTCAATCCCTGGGCCTGCTGTGCCGACCCTGCCCCCAGGGCACACTGAGACAACAATTGAGACTGGGCGTGGTGGTACACACTTGTAATCCCAGCTCTTGCGAGGCTGTAAACAGGTGCATCACTATGAGTCTGATCTAGTAGTGAGACCCTGAACACCCTGTAGACCCTTCCCTAAAATACAAAAATAAAATAAAATAAAATAAAGAGAATACAAAATATTTTTAAAATTAGAAATGATACAGAAGTTAACAAACAAAACAGTAGGAATTTGCCACTGGTTGCTTTATTGCATAATGTTGTCTTCAAATTAGTTGTTCAGATGAACAGATTCACAGTTATTTTTATATGTCTTGGGAATTCGAGTTTCTACCAATTATTAGCTACTGCCTAGCTGAGTAGTAATGAAAATTAGAATTTCTCTTAAATCATCAACATTTTTATTGTCTTATTACCAATTCATTATCAATTACCAGACTGAAAATGTGTAATTTTCCTACATTATAATCATAGGTTAATCATCTTCTGATGATTTATAAACTATTTTCCATTAGAGAGACTCAGAACACTTTCATATCTCATAATTGTTTAACTACAAAACCCTTAAATCCAGAAAGAACAAAGACATGAGGATCACCTGTACACCTTAAACTTTCTTCCACTCAGTGAGCCACCCAATTAATTTTTTTTTTTTTTGGCTAAAATAAATGTAAGTGCTTTGCATGACTAAATTATTTAAAGTGCTTTATTCCTAAAAAGTAAATTAGCTCAGGCTCTAGGAAATAGTCCTGAAGGTCTTGGTTTCTAATACATAGCGGTTTTAAATGTGCTTGTGTTTAAAGCTTTATTTATTGCAAGTGCTTAGTAACCTAAGCCACAAAATTGCAAAGACCTTATTCTTTTATTTTCCCAGTTCCTCTTTCTTCTTTTAGTGGTGCCAGCAACACAAGGACACGTAACATTATCCTTTCTGGTTGGGGTACTTTACCTTGCAGACTGTGGAATGACATGCTCTATAATTAGTTCTATTCTTCACCCTTTTATATCTTTTTTGTATTATTAAGATGCTAGGATGTATTTCCAAATTATATTTTTCAATAAAGTCCCTTTCAGTTGAATATGCAAGCCAAAATGTTTTGGACTTTGATTTTGAAACAGGATTTGGTTTTGCAGCTTGAGAAATGAATCATTCCATACTTCACAGATCTCCTTCAGGATGGTCTTTGCTTAAAATATAAAATTTTTAACTTTTGAAAACCATTTCAGTTTTTCAAGAAAGAAAAAAATAAATCAATTAAAATTTATATTTAACATCTGCATGATTGTATGCAGAAAGGCTGAAAAGTAGCAATAAAATGACAGAGAAGAATAAACTGATAATTGTCACCTTTTATATTCCAAAGGAAGAAATCACTGACTCATAGGACTCAAAGAGTCCTTATTAATTCAACATGAAAATGAGAATTTGGATTTCCCCATTGCCTTTTTATGCCTATTTGATCTGTGAGTCCGTTCTCTGTCTTTCTATCCTCATTTAGGAAAGCAAAAGGAAGTTTTCTCTAACTCATCGTCTTATTTCCTGGCTTTTCTTGGAAATAATGAACAAGGAGAGTGCTCCTACCCTGATAGAATTGATCACTGTCTCTAGCATTAACTAATTTTCCATTAAATGTCAATGATTATTCAACAAATGACCATTTCTACATATCAGAGAACTCAGAAGATCGAAACATCCACTTTACATAGAGGTAATTTTCATTGTATAAACAACTAGTATTTTTCACTATTTCAGTTCTTCGTCTTGAAAACATTACCATTTTTTGCTCCAATTAAAATGGGACATCGTGTCTTGAACACAGCGTTTCATATGGTTTAAGTAGCATAAAATAATATGAATCTGTCAAAATCCTTATTCTGCCATTTACTTTCACTCATAAATTTTTCTCACATGTTTCTCTTGCATCATATTTAACTCATCTTCAATTTGTACACCAGTAAGCTTTGGGAATTTAAATTACTCTCATGATATAAGACTAGCAGTATGAAAAACCAGTTGGTGAATTTGAGACATTGACACTATCATCTGATAAATAACCCTGCTGTTTCACATTATTTACAGTTTTTTCAAGTTCACAATTGAAAATCACTGAATAGACCAGGTCCAAAGATATTATACTTTTAATCAATGAGCTTTTTCATGTGGATCTCCACCAATTTACAAATCTACCTAACTATACCATCTTTCAAAGTTTTGAGAATTTTTTTTTTAATTTAGGGAGTACTTGGCCCATATCAAACACCTAATCCACAACCCAAAATGAGGATGAATCTCAAACTGATTGTGCTTTAACACATAAAATTAATGATTGCCTTTCATATTTTTTAGCTCACATAATAAATCTTTTACTAATTCTAGATCCTTCCCAAGAGTGAGAAATTGGTGGAATTTCCTTTCTTATGAATTTCAAAAAATATTAAATACATAAATATTCAGTAGTTCTTCGGGGATCTATGCTCAACACATTCTAGATTATTAAGCAGAGTCCAGCAATGCTACACAAACACATTCTCTATGTTTTATTCTGTAGTTTCCCTCCAACATAGAAGATTGAGATGCACTTAAGGCATCTAGAAATTCAGAGCAAACACTTTGAATTGGGGCCAGGGAGCTGGCTCAGTAGAATAAGCACTTGCCTGGCAAGCACAAGGGTCTGAGTTCAATCCC
>NW_004524616.1:9053479-9062185 GCF_000260255.1 Octodon degus
AGAGACAGAGACACAGAGAGAGACAGACAGAGACAGAGTTACAGACAGAGACATAGAGACAGAGAAGACACAGAGAGAGATCTATCAAATAAAGAAAGACTATATATACTTAAATGTAACTAAAGTGAATTTGTTTTTGGATGAAAAAAATGGAAACAGTTTGCAGTGAAAGGCTTTTCACATATTTCCTTCTATGAGGTTTTTTCCTCTCCCTTTACCAGGACAACAAAACCTTCTTTGACTCAAAGATCTGATATAAGCAGACATTTTAGAGTGACTTTAAGTCAATGTGGTCTTTCAAGGGAGTATTTGTGTCTTAATCCGCATTTCTCTTATCTTTAAGTGTGGAATTTAAATCTAGATCCTTTAAGGGAATTGCAAGCACCCAAGAGCAAGTAGGGAGAATTCAGGTAAACTTGGAAGAGAAAGGGCCTTCTAGTTATGCCTGAAATCAAACCACTTGGCTGCTACCTCTTCCTTGGACTCGCAATTCAACACCAACTGGACCAGAAAAGCCCAAGAGTTTAGGAAAGTGGATCTGTCCTAAATGTCAACCAAGTGTCGACCTCTTTGTATCTGAAATGTGAGTTGGAAAATATATCCCCATATTTATTTTCTAAAACGTGATCCTTCTATTCCTGTCAGTAGTCCCACACTCGATGCTAAAAGGTTGAGAGAGAAAACATGGAAATGAAGGCTGTGTTTATTTCAAAAGCTGTGTTCCAATACTTCTGCCACCTCCTTCTAACAATGGTTGCCATGAGTACTCACCCTTTGGAAGTCTAGCACATTTTAAGGCATTATTTGAATGGAATCCAAACATAGTAGTAGGTAATATCACCATAATATTTCCAAATAAACTTCTAGGTTTTCAAATAGCTGTCCATGTAATCTATTTCTTCTTCGGTTAGATTCTTGTCTGGTTCTGGGATCAGGGCATTGCTAAGTTCCAGGAATGAATTTAGGAATATTCCTTCAGTTTTGACTTCATTAAAAAGCTTGAGCAATATTGGTGTTAAATCTTTCCTAAAGATTTTGTGTCAGCAGTGAATCCATCCATACTTGGAATTTTCTTAATGTGGAGGTTATTACTGCTTCATTTTTATTGTGTAATTGGATTATTAAGGGCTTTTTAATCTTCTTGGTTCAGTTTTTATAATTAATATATATCTAAGAATCTATTTCTTCTAAATTTTCCAATTTATTAATTTGTAGGTTTGCAAAGTAGTTGTTAATAATCTTTTTATTTTTAACAGTGTTTGCTGTTTCATTTTTTGTTTCTAATTGCATTGATGTAGGTCTTTTCTTTTATTGGTTAAATGGGCTAAGGGTTTGTCTCTTATTTATTCTTTCAAAGAGCCAACTCTTCAATTCGTTGATTCTTTATCTTCTGGTATTTTTTCCTCTCAATTTCATTTATTTTTTCTCTGATCTTTATACTTGTCTTTCTTGTGCTATCTTTGGTTTGGGTTGTCCTTGCTTTTATAGGACTTCTGGTTTTATCATAGGCTGTTTGGGTTCACTCTCTTTTGTAATGTTATCATTCACAGCTATAAATTTTCCTCTTGGGACTGCTCTCATTGTGCCTCATAAGTTCTGGTATATTGTATTGGCATTACTAGTTGCAGGTACTACCTTATTTTTTCTGTATCTCATTATTTAGTTAATAGTGTGTTTTTTAGTTTCTATGTATTTGCATACTTTCTGTCTTCTTTTGTCATTGAATTCGAATGTCATTGTTCTATGATCTGATAATGTGCATGGTACAATTTCAATTCTTTCACATTACCTAAGCTTGCTTTATTGGCTAATATGTGGTCCATTTTGGAGAGTTCCATGTATTGCTGAGAGTGTGTGATCTGTTGTTGGATGGAACATTCTGTAGATACCTATTAGTTCTATTTGTTCAAAAGTTTTGTTAAACTCTAATATTTCTTTGTTGATTTTTATCTAGTTGATGTATTTGTGACAAGTAAGGTACTGAGGTCTTCCACTATAATTTTGTTTATGCTTATCTAGTGTTTTATGTCCATTTGTACATGATTCATAAAATGAGTTGTACCATTGTTTGGGACATATATTTTAATGTAGTTATCTCTTTTGGATTGTTCCATTAACCAGCTTCTCCATCAATTTTGAAAGATAGTTTGTAGGCTAAATCATCCTGGGTTGGACATCTGTTTCTTTTAGGGCTTGAAGCACCTCACTCTGAGCTCTTCTGGCCTTTACATTTTGTGTTGAGAAGTTGGCTATAATTCTAATGGGTTTACCTTTATAAATAACTTGTTGCTTTTCTCTAACAGCTTTTAAGATTCTATTCTTGTATTGCATGTTTGAGATTTTGATGATGATGTGTCACGGAGAAGCTCTGTCCTGCTTGTGGCTATTTGGGGTTCTATGTGCCTCATTCATCTATATATTAAAATTTTCTCCCTTATTTAGAACCTTTGCTATTATTTTTCAGTAAATAAGATTTTGTGCCATTTTTCTTATCTTCTAATTTTTCACTAATTCCAATTAATCCTAGCCTTTATGGGGTTATCTAAAAGCTTTTGGGTTCTTTTTCACATTTTTTTGTTTATTTTAAGGTATCACTCATTAATTGGTTGTTGACAAGCATCTTCTAGTTCTGACACTCTGTACTCACATCAGTCACTTCTGCTTTCCATACTTTTGATAAAATTTTAATCTCTTGAATTTCAATTTGGAAACTTTTTGATGGACCCTAATCCTTTTCTCTGGTAGTCATGCATGTTTTGCCTTGTTTTATTTACTCTGCTAGAATTTTTTTAGTAGGTTGCAAAGACTCATTGTTTTATTTATTTGGCCTATTATTTATTTGCTTGTCTCTTCTGTGAACTTGCTAAATGTCTTTTGATCTGTTTCATTATATCCTATGACATCACTTCAAACAATTCAGGTTCATGGCTTTTGGTGTTCTCTCTTTGATACCTCTATAGATCAGCTTTGGGGGTGTTGGAGATGTTGGAAGCATTTTGCTGGCTTGTCTTCTCACATTTCTATTTTTTTGTTTCTTTGTTTCTATGTGTTGAAGCTTATGAATTGATTGTAGTGGAAAGCTTTGTTTCTACCCTGGAGACCTGTTTAGTTAATATCAACTTTTAGTGATATTTTTCTGGGTGTCACTAACCACTGATGTTTGCCTCTATCCCAGGAACAAGCAGCCTGCATTTATTTGAGACGAGAGATTATGTTATGTGTGGCCCAGTACCCACTTCTACAGAAATAAGACACAACAATGTTAATGACCCCATGGAAATCTAGAATTTGGCATGCTATGAAAGCCAATTAAGGGGCTGGTGAGATGGCTCAGTGGTCTGGAGCACCTACTTGGAACAAGCTTGGCAAAGCACAGGGACCGCGGTTCAATCCCCCAGCATCACATGCCAGCCATCCCCGCCCCCTGGTGGGCTGAGCTGGCCACACACAACACACACACACACACACACACACACACACACACACACATAAATTAAAAAAATAATTTCAAAAATAAATAAATAAATCTCATTTTTTTAAAAAAAGCCAATTAATAGCAACACCCATGTTGCCTGTGCTATAGTAATAAAGCCAGCATAATTACAATAACAAGGACAAATATAGTGCCAACTAAGTGCACAAACTTAATTTTTTCCATGAGTCTAGACTCAGAATCTATTCCACGATTCTGGTTGCCACTGATTTCTGTGACCAGAATCGTGGAAAGCATTAAATTCATGAAGTGAGGTACTGCTGAGGAACAATAATGTACCTCCCTTAAACAGAGAAAAAAGAACTATAATTATACTATGAACACTAAGACAAATCAAATATTGACCTACTTTTGACCTACAATAAGTGTCTCCTAAACTGAACAACTTTACCTTTACTACTGATAGAACAGTATTCAATAGCATAAAGGAAACTAGCTACCTAGAGATTCATGATGTTTAGTAGTTACACTAATACAGGTGGAAGAGGTGGGAAAGCAGAGAATGTGAAAAGAAAAATCTCAAAAATTGGTCTATGGAATATGAGGAGTAAGAGAGAAAAGTGAAATGGGGTTCTATTGAGGAGTAAAAGAAAATTAATGGTGTTAGAAAACAGTCATGGGAAAGAATAAACAACAAAAAGAAAAAAGATAAACAGAAAGTAAAAACAGGAAATGAAAGAAAGATGAAGAGAAAAAAGTTGAAAGTAGTTGAGGAGGGAAGAGAAGCTAAACTGGAGGAGATGATTAATAGACTCCAACCCCCCAAAATCCCAATGATGAAAAGAGTAAGATAATAAAAAGTATATAAAAATCAAAAAAGATTGTGTAAAAGAAAACATTCTGTATTTCTGAATGAGTGGTTTCTTTCCAAGATCTGTAGTCTTGGGATCCAGCCAGTCATTATTTTCTTCACCTAGCTTTTGGGTCAGTTCTGTTCACTCTGCCTATGACTACTGTCCAAGCCATGGCATGTCTTTGCTTACATTGGTAGATAGGAAATCTACTAGTAGTCATCTCTATGATCTCTTTGGCTGCAAGCAGTGGAATAGGGCTGGATATAACACTTCTAGTGGACTGTTGGGCTTGATATTGACACTGCAGTCTGTTATTCCCTACACTCCCCAGGCATTGTCCTAAGTCCAGGGTCTGGTAAGTTATTCACTCCATGCCTCTGATGTCCCATGCCAAGGGTAGCTGGTTACATCCTTGTGTCAGGGCACCACTCTTTCACCTGGCCTTGCTTGCCCTTGTGGCAGTGAAACCACAATTCTTGCATGAGCCTGCTTTCTCATGGAGGGGCCATGTGTCTTTAACTTTTGAATGTGGTCAAATTATAGAATGCATTTTTAGTGTTAGTGCACTTTCAAATAATGGCTTCAAGTATATCTTACTAACTCCTCACACATTTTTCTCATTTTACATTTTCTACATTTTAAATCACTTCCCTGCAGTTTTGCAGTTACCATCTAATTACAGATGGAGGCAAATTTTGAGCTCACAATTTTAGCCACTGCAGCAGATAGAATATTGTTGAAATAAGAAGCTCCACATGCTTTGGTAACAAGTCCTGTAAGAGGAATCTGGACTTTTCTTTCAGCTAGGTTTTGCCATCATCTTGTGTACCCTCATGCACAGGCCCAGCATCTTGTCTGTCTGATCCTCAATTTCCTAACCTAAAAGAGAATAAGCATGAGAGTCTCTCTAAGCTCAGTGTCTGGGTATAAATAACTGTAAGATGTATTTCAGTAACTTAGGTTTTTGGTTTAGTGCCAGATAAAAGGCAAAAAAGGAAGCCAAGTTATATTAATATTTGTGGCAGTGGCTTAAACAAATGACTATTTATAGTTAAGTATAGCTATTTAAGTTTATGTTCTTCCTAAGTATTTACCAGATCTCTTTTACTTATGGCAAATTGTTTAATTTATCCTACTTTCACTATACATTATGAAGCTCAACGACCATACAGGGAAATAAGGGATTTCAGAGGCATGCAGAGTATATATGAATGTCCTACTCTAACCCTTGCAAGGGGGGGGTTATGTAATTTTTTGAACTTCAGTTCCCTCACCTTTGGATTAGTATATATTTTAAGGATTATGGTGAAGAGCAGTACAATAGATAATGAGAATTAACCCAAAGACTGCCATCTGGTAGAAATGTTAACAAGTGGCAGAAATTACCAAGGGTAACCCTAGAGAGGGGTTAATGGAAAAGGTTTATCAGTTGAGCAACAATTTGTGCAGATTTTAGGCTGAGAGAAAAAGCCAGGCAAGTGTCCATTTTCTTTGCTTCATGGAGACTTCAGGATGGAAGTATGCCAAAAAAAAAAAAAAACCTACGGGGAGGTAGATGACAAAAAGCACAAAGAAATCAACACAGTAGAAGGCAGATAAATGTGGAAGAAAATGTCTAAGCTGAGAGGAAAAGTATTTTGATTCTGAGTCAAGTATGTGACTGATAAGCCATGACCCTTCCCAGACAAGGCCGATGGGGGTTGTGGAGTTTAAACGTGATCCCAGAAACATACTAGATTCTGGATTATGAATTCTCAGTGTAGAGTCGATGGCAATTTTAAAACATTATAAGACTTGAACTACAACAAGAAAACTGTTTCAAATAACAGTGTTTACTTCAAACAAGAAATAGGTCCACATGTTCTGTTTCCCACTAAGTAAAAGCAGACACCAAAGAGAAGGAACGTCCCTTGATCCCCAGGGGCTTTTATCCCACAGTAAACTGCCCTGTGGGGTCGTCAAGGGCACCTCACACTACAAAAACATTGCTTTGTTCTTTAGAGACTACAGTGAATGATGAACTCTGTACAGAAAATTCTTTATATTGAGTGAGAAAATTTGCATGTAACATTCACTGGTCAATTAATATAAACTGCTTATCAATTAATATATCCTGGATTTTCCCCCTATCCTCTGACTTAAGATTCTGGGTTTTTTTCCAAAGATTATACAGTTTCCATGTTACACTTTCACAGTACTCTCTTTCTGAAGAGGTTTTTCTCTACAATTAGAAGATAAGTGCTCATTTTTCTATCTCTAGACTTTCCCTACCTTTTTATTTATATCAAATACTTAGTCTTTCATTGTCCTTCCACTCATCAGGTTATAAACTCCTCCAGCATAGGAAATTTGGTTTATTGTTCTTTGATCATCACATGGACAAGTACACATTGTTCCGTGTTGACAATATGTACTATGTCTTGGGTTACACATACTATGTTACAAAAATATAACAAAGCATTACAACTTTAGATGGTAAAGAATCTGAAAAAAAATATTAGCAAGATTTATTGTCTTGCCTTTTTCTAGGATAGGCTGGGGCTCAACAGCAACTTGGAGATCACAACAGCTACAAAATCAGATTACTGAGACTTCAGTATGCAGTTCATGCCCAAAGATTGTTTCAGTTCTCACAGGCTTGTTCTCTTTCTTTTATTTTTATTTTTTCCATAATTTTATTCAGAAACAAATAGCAATGAAACAGTTTCAAACAAAATTGGTAAGGCAGTTTCAATAATTAACACATTGCATACATTCTTCCTAGTGGTTAATTGCTGTACAAGATGTGGACATGATATCCTATTTACAAACACTATTAGAACAAATGCTTCTATTCATTAAGAGAATGTAACTATATATCTAAACTAAACATTTTGAATACACAGATACAAAATGAACATTCATTTCTATCCCCTTTTTATGTTAAGTTCTGTTATTTGAATATTATAGGTGTGTTAACTCAGGAAAATATTCTAAAAAAGTCCAGTAGTCCATAATAGTATAGGATCTTCCGCTTGACAGGTAATCTCAGAAATTGTTGACCTGAGTCCCTAACAGCTCAACATAACAGGGTGACTTTACTTCTTATACTTCATTTTGATACTTTTCTGCTGGATAGTTAAGACCAAGGTAAAGCAGGACCTACTCAACAAAAGCTGTAGCTTTTGGGTTTGAGAAGGTCAATCAAATCCCCTCAGAACTTATCCTGAGATCCTGTACCTCAGATTGTAGAACCTTTGTCAGTGTCAGCCATGTGGATGAGTCACAGCCATTGCTTGGCCAGTGTGCTCTCTGTGAAAGCCTGAGAGAATGTTTTCTCTCCATGTGACTCTCCATAGGCACACTCTACATCATCAATCACTTTCTTCTTTGGCCCCATAATCTCCTTGATCAGAAAATTTGGGACACTACCAAGTTACATGACATTACAGTACAAGTTCTTCTATGTCCTGAGTCTTAATTGACCATGGAAGGCTAGGGCCAAAATGTTGGCTTTCTTTGTGGCCCTCCTTTTTCTCTAATTCTGGTCTGTAGGTTGTTAACCCTCCAGAAGACAAGCTTATTGTTATAACCATACAACCTAGGCTGTTAAGCTTAACCTCACTATCTGTCTGAATATCAAACATCTTAGGTACAACATGGAACAGGTGTTTTTCATCAGGTATTGATATGTTGAACTTTAAGTCCCTAGAGAATATGATGAAAAAACATTTAAAAATTAGAATATAATTTAAAAATAGGCATAAAGAATTATATACTTCTTATGTTTACACATAAGTCCAAAAATCTAACCATATACAACCTTGAAGCAGGACAGTCCCAAAAAATTCCTTTTCCTGTCTCTTGCCTTCATTCACCACCCCCTTCTTTTTGAACAATCTTCTACCCAAGAGACACCAAAGCAGCAACTGGCATGTCTTGACAAGCAGCCTGTATTCATAAGACCAGAATGACAGGCACTCTAAGCATGAAACTACTATTACAGATTACCATCTTCAGTGCAGTTGCTTTGTTCACAGGTATCAGTATATATAGTTAGTCAGTGTGAGAATCTTTCCAATTTGCTAGATTCAAACTTTTTCTGGAGATTGTGAGGATCATTGTTTTGCCCATCTTCTACATATAACTGTATGGCTTGACATTGTCATGTTTCCTACCTCTTCTCCTTTCCCTCTCTTAATTAGTTAGTCCCCAAGTTCCCGCTTTCCTTTTAATTGTATTATACTTTTCTATTCGTATTTCTTCTTTTGAGTTGTTATACTAGGGAAACTATATGATATTTACACACATGTGTCTGATTTATTTCACTTATGAGTGTATGTTCAAGTGGCATCCACTTCAATAGGCTTAGATATTATCATTCTTTATACCTGAGTAATACTCCATTGTGGGCTGGGGAGATGGCTCAGTGGAATAAGC
>NW_004524616.1:9063085-9068201 GCF_000260255.1 Octodon degus
TCCACTCTGAAAACTGAGTTTCTGCCACTCCTGAGTGTGTCATTTGTCTCCGAGAACAGCGTTGTGGCTGCCGGCCATGACTGTTGTCCAATGCTCTTTAACTATGATGACCGCGGTTGCTTGACCTTCGTGTCCAAGCTTGACATTCCAAAACAGAGCATTCAGCGTAATATGTCTGCCATGGTACAATTCCGCAACATGGACAAGAGAGCGACCACTGAGGACCGCAATACAGCTTTGGAGACACTGCACCAGAATAGCATCACTCAAGTGTCTATTTATGAGGTGGACAAGCAAGATTGTCGCAAATTTTGTACTACTGGCATCGATGGAGCCATGACAATTTGGGATTTCAAGACCTTAGAGTCCTCAATTCAGGGCCTCCGAATAATGTGAAGCTGAGCAGACCTGCCACCCAGCATGAGAGCGGCAGCTGAGCACCGCCCTGCCCCTTCCTTCCCATGACGGTGAGGAAAGTCAGCCCAAGGAAACACTGTAACATCCCACGCAAATATTGTGTTTTTGTTTGAATATAATTGGTGAAAGTGTTGGTTTTTTAAAAACAAAACAAAAAAAATACTCCATTGTGTAAAAATACCACATCTTTTTCAAGTATTCCTCAGGTAATGGGCATCTTGGTTGTTTCCAAGATCTGGCTATCACAAATTGTTCTGCTATAAACATAGGCACAAATACAACCCCATGCTATGATGCTTTAGATTCTCTGGGAAAATTCCCCGTAGAGGAATAGCTGGTTTAAATGGGATTTCCAGTCCAACTTTTTCTAAAGAGTCTCCATACTGATTTCCATAATGGTTGCACCAGTCTACATTCCCACCAGCAGTGGAGAAGGGTCCCTTTTCCTCCACAGCCTCTCCAACATTTGTTGTTGATTGATTTCTTTATCATAGACATTCTTTCTAGGGTGAGATGATATCTCAATGTTGTTTTAATTTGCTTTTCGTGAATGGCTAGTGATGTAGAGCATTTTTTCATATATTTATTCGCTACATTAATTTCATCCTCTAAGAAGTGTTTGTTTATCTAACATGCCCATTTCATGCCCATTTCTGGACATTTCAGGGTCTTCAAATTTTGGAGCCCTAGTGTTTTTTAGTTCTTTATAAATTCTAGAGAGAAGACCTTTGTCTGAGTACTTATTTGTCATGAATTTTTCCAAATTTGAGGGTTCTCTTTTCACTTTGTTGGTAATTTCTTTTGATGTGAAAAAATTTCTCAATAGGAGAAGGTCCCAATTGTTAATTCTTTAACTGTTTCCCGTGCGATTAGAATTTTGTTCATGAACTCTTTGCCTACCCCTGTATCTTCAGGAGCTCCTCATACTTTCTCTTCCAGGAGATTTAGTGTCTCAGTTTTAATGCTTAGATGCTTAATCCAGTTTCACTTTACCTTAGTGCATGGTGATAGATCTGGGTCAAGTTTTGGCTTTTGGCATGTACAGAGCCAGTTTTTCCAGCACCACTTCTTAAAGAGGCTATCTTTCCTCCAGTGAGTATGTTTGGCCACTTTGTCAAAGATAAAGTGGCCGAGTATGTTCATAGGGGCTTCAGGGACTTCTAATCTATTCCATTGATCCTCAGCTCTATTTTTTTGCCAGTACCATGCTGATTTTATCACAGTAGCCTTGTAGTATAATTTCAAGTCAGGAATTGTAATGTCTCTGGCCTTGTCTTCATTGCCCAGGATTGCTTTTGCTATTCTAGGTCTTTTTTGGTTCCAAACAAATTGGAAAAATGATTTCTCTACCTCTGTGAGGTATGTTGGTGGTAGTCTGATAGGGATTGCGTGAAATCTATACAACAATTTTGGGAGTACGTCCATCTTTACAATGTTGCTTCTTCCTATTCAGGAGCATGGAATATTTTTTCATTATCTGAAATCCTCTATGATTTCTTTTTTCAGAGTACTGTAATTTTCTTTGAAAAGATCTATGACTTCTCTAGTTAGATTAATTCCAAGGTATTTCATTTTCCTCGGTGCTATTGTCAAAGGTATTGTTTCTATAATTTCCCTCTCAGTGTGTTTGTTGTCTGTGTAGAGGAATGCTATTGACTTTTGGGTATTGACTTTAAAACCTGCTATGCTACTGATTTTCTGTATTAATTCTAGTAGCTTCTTGGTGGAGTTTGTTGGATCTTCCAAGTAAAGTGTCATGTCATCTGCAAATAATGATAATTTAATTTCTTCTTTACCTATTCTTACTCTTTTTATTTCTTTCTCTTCTCTAATGGCTATAGCTAATGATTCCAGAACTATATTGAATACAAGTGGTGATAGAGGACATCCTTGTCTTGCACCAGATCTAAGAGTAAAAGATTTCAGTTTTTCCCCATTTAGGATTATGTTAGCTATTGGGTTTTCATAAATGGCTTTTACCAGATTGAAATAGAGGCCATCTATTCCAATTTTCTGCCGAACTTTGAACATGAATGAGTTTGGACTTTGTCAAAAGCCTTTTCTGCATCAATGGAGATGATCATGTGGTTTTTAGTTTTCACTCTATTGATATAGTGTACTACATTTATAGATTTTCGAATATTGAACCATCCTTGCATCCCTGAAATGAATCTTACCAGGTCATTGTGTATGATCTTCTGGATGATTTGCTATACTCTATTTGCTAGTATTTTATTGAGAATTTTGGCATCTATGTTCATGAGGGAGATCAGCCTGTAGTTCTCTTTCTTAGTTGCATCTTTCCCTGGTTTTGGTATCAGTCTAATACTTGCCTCCAGAAATGATTTAGGGAGAATTGCTTCCTTTTCAATTTCATGGAAGAGTTTGAGGAATATAGAAACTACATCTTCTGTAAATTTCTTGTAGAATTCAGCTGTGAACCCATCCAGACCTGGACTTTGCTTAGTTAGTAAGTTTTTAATAACATCTCATATTTCATTGCCTGTTGTTGGGCTTTTGAGAGTGGTTATATCTCGTCGATTCAATTGTAGTAATTTGTACCTTTCTAGGAATCTGTCCATTCTTTGTGTGTCTTTTATTCTGTGAGAGTAAAGATTCTCAAAGTAGCTATTGATAATCTTCTGAATTTCCACTGAGTCTGTGGTAATAACACCCTTTTCATTTTTTATTGCTTGTATTTGAATTTTTTCTTTCCTCTTTTTGATGAGGTTAGCTAGGGCCTTATTGATTTTATTTAATCTTTCAAAGAACCAGCTTTTTGCTTTTTCAGGTTTTTGAATTGTTTTCTTCATCTCAATTGAATTAATTTCTGCTCTAATCTTCATCATGTCTTCCCATCTTTGGGATCTGGCTTTGGTTTGTTCTTCCTTTTCTAGTTGTTGAAGGTGCAGCATTAAAGTATTTATTTGTTCCCATTCTGTTTTCCTAATATGTGAGTTCACAGCTATGAAATTTCCTCTGAGAAATACTTTCATCATATGCCATAAATTACGATAAGTTGTGCTTGAATTGTCATTGAATTGTAGATATTGTTGAATTTCTTGTTTAATTTCATCTCTGACCCATTGGTTGCTGAATAGGGTGTCATTTAATTTCCATTTATTTAGGGGTGTTTTTTTCTGGTTTCTTTTGTCATTTATTTCCAGTTTCATTGCACTGTGGTCAGATAATGTGCATGGTATAATTTCTGTTTTCTTACATATACTTAAGCATGACCTATGGACCAGTATGTAGTCTATTTTAGAAAATGACCCATGTACAGCTAAGAAAAATGTGTATTCAGCTGTGTTTGGGTGGAACACTCAGTATATATCCACCAAGTCCATTTGTTTCAAACTTTGGATCAGTTCTGTTATTTCTTTGCTAATGTTTTGTCTCATTGACCTATCTCTTTGGGATAAGAGGGTGTTAAGTTCTTCTGTTAAGATTGTGGCATTGCATGTTAGATTTTTCATGTCCATTAAGATTTGCTTTATATAGTTGGGTGCTCCCGTGTTTGGTGCATACATATTTATGAGTGTTATCTCTTTCTCTTGAATTTTTCCCCTAACCAGTATATAGTGGCCTTCTTTATTTTGCTTGATCATTGTTGGTTTGAAGTTGAGACTGTCTGAGAATAGGATTGCTACCCCTGCTTTTTACAGAGGTGCTGGGTAGTATAATATTGTGTTCCATCCTTTGAATTTCAGCCTATGGATGACTTTATGAGTTATATGTGTTTCCTGTATACAGCATATTGCTGAATTTTGTTTCCTAATCCACTGTGCCAGTCTATTTATCTTAATTGGTGAATTGAGCCCATTTACATTGATGGTTAGAATTGAGATGTATTGACTTACGACTGACATGTTATTTACCTATTGTCATTCACTCCTTTTTCTCCTGTGTCTAATAGCTTGCCCTATTTAGTTGGTTGCTACTGATCTCATTCATGGAGTTCTGATCATTTTGGTCCCTCTCTAGAACATCTTTCAGTAGCCTGTGTTGTTTTGGTTTTGTCATCACAAAATTATTTAGCTATTATTTGCCATGAAAGTATTTCACTCCTCCATCAAACTTGAAAGACAGGCCCAGTCCTAGCCCAGGTCCGGTGAGTGTGTGGGAGACTTTCTGGCAAACCTGCTCCAGTGGGACCAACTCCGAGTCCCAGCCGAGGCGCAGCATGGGTCAGACCCTCCTCCACACCCTTGGACGCCCCCACCATTCCACAGCACCTCCCCACCCTGCCCAACGAGTAGGAATTTCTGCTGCGTTCTGAGAACACCCAGACCTAGTCATAGCCCAGATGCAGTGAGTGTGTGGGAGAGCTGCCTCTACCCCTACTAAAACTTGTCCCCTACTGGCTCAGCTCAGGCCTGAAATACAGGCCTGGGGTATAAATCTGCAGCTGCAATCCCTACAGAGAGGGTAGAGGATAGAACCACTCAGCTAGTCCAGGAGCAGAACATCTTGCCACAGGGGCACAACAGGTTCACCCTCAAGGGCAACAGCAGGAAGGAGATCAGCACAGCAGCCAGACCCAAGCCAGGCACAGCTGGATAAATCCAGACTTTGTAGATCTGCACCTGAACATCAGTACGTACTAAGGTTATAACTACAACGAAGATCTACAACAAAGGTCAGAAGACAGTGCTACACAAAATGACGAGAAGAAACAAAATGCAACCTCAGAACCCAA
>NW_004524616.1:9073635-9074347 GCF_000260255.1 Octodon degus
CTGTGAACTAAGCTACTGCACTCCAGATGGTAATTTGTAATAGTAGTTTCACGCTTGGAGTGCTTGTAATTCTGGTCTATTGAACATGGGCTGCTTGTCATGACATGCCAGTTGCTGCTCTGGTGTCTCTCAGGTAGATGATTGTTCAAGAAGAAGGGGGTGGTGAAAGAAAGCAAGAGACAGGAAAAGAAATATTGTGGGACTGTACTGCTTCAAGGTTGTATGTGGTGAGATTTTTGGACTTATGCGCAAACATGAGAAGTATATAATTCTTTATGCCAATTTTTAAAATATATTCTAATTTTTAAATGTTATCATATTCTGTAGGGACTTAAAGTTCAACATATTAATACTTGATGAAAAATACCTGTTCCATATTATGCCTAACATGTTTCATATGCAGAAAGATAGTGAGGTTAAGCTTACCAACCTAGTTGTTCGATAATAACAACAAGCTTGTCTTCTGGATGGTTAACAACCTAAGTTTGCAGACAAAAATTAGAGAAAAAGGAGGGCCAGAAAGAAAGCCAACATTTTGGCCCTTGCCTTCCATGGTCAATGAAGATTTCAGGGCATAGAAGAACTTGTACTGTAACGTCATGTAACTCGGTAGTGTTCTAAATTTTTTGATCAAGGAGATTATGGGGCCAAAGAGGAAAGTGATCGATGATGTAGGGTGTGCCTATGGAAAGTCACATGGAGAGAAAACATT
>NW_004524616.1:9075781-9088168 GCF_000260255.1 Octodon degus
GTTTTTTTCAGATTGGGTTTCCTCCCAATGTTTCTGTAGTTGATTCTTTACTTTAGATGCTATAATTTCTTTTTTTTTTTCATAACCAGGGATTGAACTCAGGCCATTGAGCTTGCCAGGGAAGCACTTATTCCACTGAACCACCTCCCGGGTCCCTAGATGCTATAATTTCTGAGAATTATTTTCTTATTTCACAAAATTCTGCTCTGAGTTCCTCTATAACTTTCTGCTGTTGCTTATTTACTATCGACGGTATTATTTCATACATTTGAGCTGAACTAGTAGAAAAGAATTCTGGTCTGAGTTCCTCTATGACTTTCTGCTATTGCTTATTTACTACCAATGCTATTAATTCATTCATCTGAACTGAGCTAATGTCCTCTGCACTTGTTCTGGGTGGGCATTGAGTTTCCTTTATAGGTTTCTGCATTTCATTCTTTTTGTTTTTCATAATTTTATTGAGAAACAAATAGCAATGAGACAGTTTCAAATCAAATTGGTAAGACAGTTTCAATAATTAACACATTGCATACATTCTTCCTAGTATTTAATTGTTGTACAAGATGCAGACATGATATTCTATTTACAAACACTATTAGAACAAATCCCTCTATTCATTAAGAGAATGCAACTATATATCTATCCTAACCACTTTGAATACACAGATACAAAATGGACATTCATCTATATCCCCTTTTTTTGTTAAGTTACATTATTTGAATATTATAGGTGTGTAAACTCAGCAAAATATTCTAAAAGAGTCCAGTAGCCCATAATAGTTTTGGGTCTTCTACTGCATTTCATTTTTTACTGCAGATGTTATTAATTCAGGGATTTGTTTTTTCTTTTCCAATCTGAGTTCCTCTATACCTTTCTGCAGCTGTTTATTTCAGAAGCTGTTTGTTCATTGATTTTAGCTGTGTGATTCCCAATGTGTTCCTTGTTATTGTCCTCTGCACTTTTTATGGGTGGGCTTGGGTTCTGAGATTGTATTTTGCTCCTTCTCATTGTCATTTTGTGTAGTACTGTCTTCTGACCTTTGTTGTAGAGCTTCGGTGCAGTTATAACCTTAGCACCTACTGAAGTTCAGGTGCAGATCTACAAAGTTTGGATTTATCCAATTGTGCTTGGCTTGGGTCTGGCTGCTGTGCTCAGCTCCTTCCTGCTGCTGCCCTTGGGGGTGAACCTGTTGTGCCCCTTTGGCAAGATGTTCTGCTCCTGGACTAGCTGGGTGGTTCTGTCCCCTACACTTTCTTCTGGGATTGCAGCTGCAAGTTTTCACCCCAGGCCTGTATGCCAGGCCTGAGCTGAGTCTAAGGGACAAGGTGGAGTAGGCGGGAGAGGCAGCTCTCCCACATACTTTGGACCTGGGCTTGGCTTGGATCTGGGGGTTCCCGGAACCCGAGAGAAATTCCTACTCGGGGTGGTTAGGGGGGTACTAAGGAGTTGTGGGCAGCGTCCCAAGGGGATGGAAGAGTGTCTCACCCATGCTGTGCCTGGGCTGGAACCAGTAGGTCCCACCGGCCCAAGGTAGCTGGAAGCTCTCCCACACACTCAATGGGCCTGGGCTAGGACTAGATCTGGGGGTCTCTAGAACACGGCAGAAATTCTCACGTGGTGGGCGGGGTGGGGGGTTGCCGCGGAGTGTTGGTGGTTGCCCAAGGGCATGAAAGAGGTTCTCACCCACACTGCACCTGGGCTGGGACTGGTAGGTCCAGCCAGCGCAGGGTAGCTGGACTGTTCTCTTTCTTCTAAAACATTTATCATCTTGTCACTTGATGAGATTTAACAAACCTGTCTTATTCAACAAACAAATGTCAATGCATTTAATTTTTTCTTTCCAATAATTCATTTATTTAATAAATATATTGAGTATTTCAAATGAGAAAGTAGGGGCCGGGAAAATAGCTCAGTGGAATAAACACTTGCCTGGCAAGCTCAAGGACCTGAGTTCAATCCCCAGTTCCGAAAAAAAAAAAAAAAAAAAAAAAAAAAAAAGAAAAAGAAAAAGAAAAAGAAAAAGAAAAAGAAAAAGAAAAAGAAAAATCAAATGAGAAAGTAATGAAAGTAAACTTTGTATTCTAGGAGCTCCTAATGAAGTAGGAAAAACAATGTCCCCTGAAGTCAGGGGCAAAGTCCACCTTGCTTCCTGCTATGCCCTATCTGCTTAATTTGTACTCTGGCATGTCTAAGATACTCAGTGTCTGCTGAATTAAAGAATTAATTGCAAGTAGTGTGTAATACACAGGTTTAGATGCTGTGGATTGGGGTCAAATGGAAGGAAAGTGACAGAGTGACTACAGAAAAGAGATCATATCATTACCAATTTTGAGTGACAAATAGAAATGTGTTAAATTCAGAAATGACTATTGATTAGATCACCTGGACAAAATGACAGATATGAAAGCATACAGCACCCAACACCCACAGAGTGAAGGAAGAGAGGTTTAATTTGACTCATGGTTATATGGAATTCAATCCATGTTGACAGCGTCAAGGCAGAATTGGCTTGGCAAAAGAGAGCAGCAGAACAGGGCTCCTTAGTTCACAGTGGTCAAAAAGCAGAAAAAGGCCACAGGGCTGCAGTGGAAGAACACAGGGACTACATATAGTACCCAAGGTCAAGCCTCCATGATCCATCCATATGTATTCAGAATTGGCTTTTTTAATCTCAGGATGGCTCTGAGGAAAAATAACTGATACAGTTAAGCTTAATCATGATTATAACTAATGAATTCACTGCATAATTTTGATATAGATTTAAAAGTAAGTGCTAAAACCTAATATTTTAAATTAAGGTACTTTTCCACTTATGCAGGATTTGCAAACACTGATTTTAAAATCCTTCATTCATCATATCATGAGGTTTTACATAATATTTAAGGGCAGTGGAGAATGTTATCTCGATGTAAGGGAACTGTGTGGAGCTAGGCATTTTCCTTACTGTGTGTGGGAAAGGAGAAGGATCTTTCCTGAGTACTTGAGAGACACAGGGATCTGGGCTCTAACTCTTGACTGATAAAGACATTAAATGGTTGGGAGAAGCAAGGCAGGAAAATGTAGATGAAAACTAGGTGTGAGCTACATTTCTACAAAAATGAATGAGTGTTTTCTCTAACCAAGAGGCAGCACAGGAAAATTTTCTAAGGTCCTTTTAAAAGGTACTCCATCCAGAATGCCATCTGTGGGGAAAGAACTGGTTACAAACAACCCAACAAAAGAGTAGACTTCCAAGACCTAGAAGCTTAGGTACTGAGCAGGAAGAGGGAAGGTGGCACCAGACGTTCCCAGTGGACAAAATTCTCTAGATACCTGCAGACATAGACCAAGAAGCAAATGCCCAGTGAGTTCCAATATAAATTCTGCACGTCAGTCAAGGTCCTTTGCATGTGTTCCCTGACCTCAAACCAATTCTGAATAAGGCTGAACGTCAGCAAATAAGTAGTGACAAGCTGATAAAGATCAGGTGAAAGGGTATAATAAAAATTTTTAAATCTGTTAACTTACTGACTTGCAGTGATCCCCCTGTCTCAGCTTCCCCAGCGCTGGGATTACAGATTTGTACCACCATACCTGGTTTCAGAGGCCAGCCACGTGCAGTACCTGATAGTATCTGGGATCAAACCTGGGCCAATGCCCTTGCCAGTCAGGTGCTTAGACCACAGAGCTGTCTCTCCAGCCCTGTCACTCCCTTTTTGAAGGCAATACCAAGTTAAGGCAGAAGGAAGTCTAAACTAGAGAACAGTTTGCAGCCTTATTGTTATATTGAACTTTCCTGTCAATAAAGCTGGATTTTTAAGAAAATATTTCATTTGAAAGAATTGTTGTAAGATGAAGGGACCATTGCAATTGGGAAGGGAGACTTTTGCAGAAAGGAGACTAATCAGACCATAAAGTCTGTTATCTTATGGGCTAGGCCAATGATGGCAGACCTATGGCACAAGGTACTGCAGCCTGCTGTTTATATCTTTGAAGGCTAGCCAGCCACCATTGGGCTGGGCAGAGACTATTTCTGCTTAAGGAACAAATATGACTAAAAAGAATCTTTTTAGCTGTGGCTGGCTAGTGAGATAGCTCCACCATCTAAGTGACTGCCTGGCAAACACAAAGACCCAGGTTTGATCCTCGGTACCGTACGCCATCTGGTTCTGGAATACAGTGCATGCAGCACTGGCTAGGGAAACTGTGTGTAGTGGTGGAAGCCTATAATCCCAGCACTGAGCAGGCTGATAAAGAGAATCATTGCAAGCTGAGCTGCATAGCAAGACCCTGTATCAAGAGAGTAAAATAATAATGATAACATAAGTAAAATATACCAAGAATCTGTGTTAGTAAGTAAGTGGAATGAAAAGATGTTGTAGTCATAGAGGTGGAGAATTTTACCTTGAAGCCTTTCTGCTCTCAAGAAGGGTTGTATATAGCTTTGGCTAAATTTTGATCATTCATAATTTAGGTCTTGCAGCAAGATAAATTTAACAAAAGTTTGATTAATCTATTCAAATTATCAGTTAAACTAATCACTTTGAAGCAAAAAAGTGAAAATTTTTAGTCTATATCTGGTCTTATATAGGTGATCAAGGAGATATTCTTGAATTTTATATAAAATCATATGGAGCAGGTAGCTAGCCAATTCTATGAAGCAAAAAAAAATTGGAGGAAACATTTTAAACATTGGTTTCCAAAAGCATGTCTCAGTTAAAATTCATCATAATCAAGATTTTGTTTGCAGAATAAAGTAATGACTGAGTGGAAAGGATCAGAAAACTATGGCCAAAATGCATCCCACTGCATGCCAAGCTAGCTTTCTAGACATGCTTGCAAGAATGGCTCCTCAACAAATTCCTTTGGGTCCAGCTCATCTAGTGTAGCTGCTATATGTTTAACATACTATTAAACAAACCATTTCAGCCATTCTCAAAACCAAGGCTAAGTCAGTACCCCTGAACTCTGAGATAGCAACAAGTACAGCAAGAAGCACCATGCTTATCCAAGCAGCCCTTTGAGTTACTGATTTGTATGAATAGGGACGTCTGACACACAGAAGTCTTTATTCCAAGGAGAGAAGAGCAAGGAGGAAGAAGGGAGGAGGAAAAGAAACAGGAAGAAAAGGAGGCAGCAGAGGAAGAGTAAAAAGAACAAAATGTATTTATCATGTGATATCACATATTGCAAGGTAAAAATGCATTGAGAGATGCAGGAATTCAGAGGATAGGGAAAGTTATGTTGCTCAAGGACCTGTGGGAATTCAGAAGAAAAGAGTGGGATTTTCTTCCTGAGAGGCTTTCTAGAAGGAGGATATGGAAGTGGCTCTGGTCCAATGTAGGATCAGAAAATGCAGAGAGCAGAGGCTAAGGAATTGTGCTCAGCAGAGGCAAGAGCAAGCATAATGGCACAAGACATGACAGGACCTAGGTGAGGGTGTGCGAATGGCTCCAGCGGAGAACAGAGGGACAAGCAAAGATGGGGAGATAGAGCTTTCAAAAAGACAGAAGGGGCCGGGGAGATGGCTCAGTAGAGTAAGCACTTCCCTGGCACGCGCAAGGGCCTAAGTTCAATCCCTGGTTCCACAAAAAAAAAAAAAAAAAAAAAAAAAAAGACAGCAAGCCATGAATACCAGATATTAAAAACATTTCATATAACTTTATTTGGCATGAAACAAGAACTCTCAGAAAATATCTGACAAGAAAATGGTATGATCAGATATGTGCTTTGAGTAATGTAACTGAAATGTAACTTGTTAGTGTATAAAAAGAATTGAATACAGAGGACTTGAGTTAAAATACAATATCTGAGTGCAAAGTAGATCATTTTTAAATATCTGCTATCTCTGTTCAACAATTATTTTCAGAAATAGGTAGAAAACAAACGCAGCAATTGAAGTTTCCTTTTCATAGCACTGTAATATAATTATCTTTTTTGTGCCCTTGAATAACATTTTGACCATAGATTTTCTGGTCCTTTACAATCATTGTTATGACCTAATTCTGTAAATTGCAAACTCTTGATTATGTTGAAATTTTATCTGAGACTTGTGCTATTGGAAAACACCAGCAATTCAGAAATTTCCTGAAGTTTTTGTTAATAGAATTGGCTAATTGCAAATTAAAAATGAAGCAAACTATACTATATTTTACTGTACATATGTTGTAGCAAGTTGACTACTTAATATTAACCAAGAATTTACAAAAATGCCAATTTTAATAAAATTGCAGGCACAAGATTCCTAACATAAACTATAGTGTTCATGCTCACTGCTATAGCAACTACTATAGCTACAGTTACTACAACTAGTTTTTTTTTTTTTAGCATTTATTTATTTATTGTGTGTGTGTGTGTGTGTGTGTGTGTGTGTGTGTGTGTGTCCAGCTCAGTCCACCAGGGGGCGGGGCTGGCTGGCATGTGGTGCTGGGGATTGAACCGCGGTCCCTGTGCTTCGCTTGTTCTAAATAGGTGCTTTAGACCACTGAGCCATCTCACCAGCCCGACAACTATTATAGCTATACTAAAACTACTATGTACATACATGTGTTCTCCCATTTTTTCAAAAATATACTTTAAAATACTAAACATTGAATAGAATTAGAAACATTTAAGATAAGATAAACTTTTTAATGTCTTTAGAATTTACACTGAGAAAAGGTTTTTAGAAAACCATTTTGTTGCTGACGTTATTTAGGGTTATAAGTGCAGGATATTATAGTGACTAAATGATTGTTTAGACACTACACTGTGACTCATAAATTCCTTGTGATTTAAAATGGACTTTCCCTGTTACCTAAGTGATGGTTTCCACTACCCAGCATGGAACTCCTTTATAGAAGGATAGAGAAAATGGTAACTGACATTTCCTGAATGAAATGTGCCAAACGGGATGCTAGACTCTTATGAATTGATAACCCTTTAAAGAGATTATTCTTTCATCATTTTAAGATGAATATTATGAATAATGTCCAAAAAGTACACACCGAAGTAGGTGTTGAAATTGAAATGCAGAGAGACTCGAAAGCATATACACAACTCCCTTTACACTCCCGCTCTTTCTTGATGGAGCGTGAAGGGGAAAGAAAAGTTTAGGTGATCTGTACTTGGGCTTGAATTTTGGCAGCCTCGGGGTAATGGGGAGAGATGGCAGAAGGGTGAGAATGGAACGCCAGAGTGGACAAATATGACAATGTATTTGATGCAAGAATGAGAGATGATGAAATCCAAGTTTCAAATCCTGGCAAAAAGAAATCCAGACAGTATCTAAGCAACCAATAACTAGCAGTTGCCAAAACTGACTGGAATCACAATGTGATGGAGAAAAGTCCTATGTTCCTGGACTCTTAATATATATCTGATATGCAGGGTGGATATTTCCATAAACTGTTTGGGTTTGATAAGGGACACAATCAAAAAATAATTGGTTTTCACAAACAGCCTTCAGAGAGTGATGATTCTGTAGCCATATACCTTCTGCTTTGCTAAGAAGAAAATGCAAATTGTGAGGCAGAGCTGAATTGCTCATGGAAGTCAAGAGTCCAAGGCAACTGTAATTCCTCAGTACTAAGCATCATGTATGCATTTTATAAGTTACCTCCCTTCTAAATAAGGAAGAAAAATATGCTCGAAGCATCATCAGATTACTAGCTTTCCAAGTCCACCTGTATTGGAGTACAACTAAAAGGTAAAAGTACTTGAAAAAAGGAGATATAGATAGATAGATGATAGATAGATAGATAGATAGATAGATAGATAGATAGATAGATAGATATAGATAGATAACAAAAGAAGAGCAGGTTTGCAAGGCTCAATCTATACAGACATATATGTAGATTCACAAGCAATTTTGAGCCACTCTCTTCATGCCATTTGGGTTAATGGCCTTTACCCTGGCAACATACTACCCCGGGATGGTGCTTTACCCCGGGATGGTGCTTTCAGACATATGCTTCTTTTCTTTTGTGCATAAGATCTTGTTTCTTTTCTTCTCTTGCTATTTCCACTGGTCTTTACAAGCAAGAACTAAGTAGGTTTTGTTTACCTTCCCAGCCAAATCTTGACTGCGTTTCCATGGATTCCCACAGGCCACCTTTAGGGAGGAAACTGCACTCCTGTCAGTTGCCACGGTGGGGCAGCAAGAGGTTATTTCCTGGGTATCCCAGGGTATCACTGGGCTTCAGTCTTAGGATTCACCACTCATTCAGTGTTGATTTATAATTAAATTTTACAAATTTATGTATGGGCAATACTTGCATGGTAGGGTTTTTTTTTTTTTTGTTTTTTTTTTTGCCTGACCCTCAAATCTATATAGATTTTTTTTCTCCTGCTATTAGACACACAAAGAAATTTAAATAACATATGTCATAGTCTTTGGAGACATATACCAATATGCTTAGATAGTTCACATCAATAATTAACAGGATCTTTGGAATCATTTAAAGCTTGAAAAGTTCCCTCTTCTACAGCTAAAGAGTTATGTTCTACTTTTATTCACCAATAGCTAATATTTACTGAGCTCATATATTCCAAGCATAGTTTTAGATGCTATCCATATCGTTGACTCACTTAATTCTCAGGACTCTCCAAGGCAGCTTTGAATTTCAACCTTTTCTTCTGATAAGAAAGCTAATGAGAGCGTAAAAAACTTATTTAGGTAATAAGGAATCCTTGGACTTGAACTCAGGAGACACTGCTTGTCACCCGAGTCCATGTCTCAATACTTTTTGCTCACAAAATCAGACAAAGGTTCTAATAATAAAATTCTACTAACAATAAAAACATAATTTCACAATAAAAAAATAATAATTTCTACTATACACCATGAAAGTCTATGAATGTCAGGCGATGTGACGGACCTACAAAAATCTCGCATTCAGATGATTCATCGGACTCACCTCTGACATACGGCACAAACTGAGAAAGAGAAGGGGAAAACAAGTTTGAAAGGCGAAACGATCTTAAAGGACTAGTAGCAGGTTTGCAATCAAGGGCCACCATAAAAAAACAATGGGGGTGTGGTCACCTCAAGAGTGCTCTGAATGCACAAGTCTGTAGTTTAGAACTGTGTCAAGCCACCCAGAGAGTTGAGCTTAAACTTTGTTCCACTGCAGAATTGACATGATTCTTTACTGTGTGGTTCTGCAGCCAGAAACCTGAAGACCAACTTTGGGTACTTGATTCAATAGTGTCTAGTTGAAAAGTTGGATTGAGTTTCTGCTAACAGGGTTTATTCGGGGTAAGCCTATTTTTCCATCATAAAGTGAAATGAAAGTTATCCATACCATTTAGCAGCAAAAGCCTTTGAACTCACCTCCCAAGTAAAACCACAACATATTTCAATTCTGCTTTCTAGTAGGTCAATCTGCCTCTAAAACAAAAAGAAAAGAAAGAAAAGGAAAGGAAAAAGTACTTGTTCAAAAATGCTCCTTCAATGTTGTGCCATCTGATGGAGGAGAGAGGCCCTCAAGCCATCTGTTCTCTTTCGTTCATGTCTCTGGACACAATTTAGCTCTTTGAGGAGTATGATAGTCTCTTGGGAGCATGGCTCTCACAATTATATATTTCCAAGCAGGAAAGCCAAATCTTGAGGTTTGGAAGAATTAAATGAAATGGTGATGGCAATGATTTCCATGGCAAGTCGATCCAATATGAAAATGGGTGTTCTATTTTTGTGCATGCTGCCCTTGAACCACCCTTTCTAAATCCAGATGGAGTAATTTAAATCAATGAAATACCTGGGTTTGGGGATAAATAATAATGCTATGCATGTATTTAACCTGACACAAAACATATTGATTTTTGGCAATTCTTCTCTGGAGGAGCATCCCTTCTAATAAAAAAGAAATGGGAAAATATACCAGTTTTCATACATTTCTAAATAATACCTTTTCCTAAAAGTCAAACTCTTCTGCTCAGTGGTTGCTACTTAAGGAGGCACTACACAGCAAAACTGAACTTAACTCAATCCTAAACTACTATAATAGTATCAGGCAAAGATTCTCAATGAAATAGTATGTTTTAGTTTTCAAAGTGTTTATTTCCATGCTAGCAAATCATTTTTCTTTTACTTTCTTTCTTTCTTTCTTGTTTGCTTCTCTCTCTCTCTCTCTCTCTCCCTCCCTCCCTCCCTCCCTTCCTTCTTTCCTTTCTTTTTGCATTTGTTTTTAAGGAAAGGTCTCCAGGGTGTTCAGGGTCTCACTACTAGATCGGACTTGTAGTGATCCTTGTGTTTACAGCCTCTCAAGAGCTGGGAATACAGGCACGCACCACCACACCCAGTTTCAATGGCTGTCTCAGCACACCTCAGGAGTGGGGCCAGGACAGCAGGCCCAGGGATCGAACCCCTAGCCCCTGCACCTACTTGCAGGCACTATAATCCACCAAGCTATTTGGCCAGTCCTGCAAATCATTTCTTTCTTACTACAAAGATAGATGACTGGGGAAGAAATGAGCTTATTTTCCTGACACTATTGGAGATTGAACCCAGGGATTTCACACTCAGCTACATTCACAGTCACTTCTATATATTTTGTTTTGTGACAGAATCTCATTAAGTTGTAAGAACCCCCGGCTTGACTCCAATTTGTAATCCCCCTGCCTGAACCTTCCAAACTGAGAGGAGACAGGTGTGTGCCACCATCCCCAGTAGAAGAGGTTATCTTGTGAGTACCTTTCTAGTTAATTTTACTAATGATCAAGAGCCTTTTAACTATCAATGTAACCTTATCAACTCTACTGTATATTCACCTGCTTTATTATTATTTTTTTAATGTATTTGGTATAGGGTCTCACTAAGCAGCTCAGACTCCTAGTAATCCTCCTGTTTCCAGCATGCTCAGTGCTGGAATTACAAGTATGTGCCACCACACCCAGTCTATGTGGCTGGCTCAGTGGCCAGGACCAAGGCTGGCCATGAGATTAATACAAGTTACAAGTGCATGTGGAGCCGGGCATGAAACCCTGGTCCCTGTGCTTGCCTAAGCAGGCACTTAGTCTGCTGAGCTATCTCACCAGCCCATCCCCTGCTTTTGTAAGTGTTAATTCTCCAAGTATGTTCTCTGTGCAGAACAGATCGGATAGTGCTGTAGCTCTTCTCACTCAAACCTATACAGTCATCCATAAGGTCAAGAATGTTGGTTTCTCCCCAGAGGATTTTCCCCTGAGTTGACTATTCCATTTTCACAAAGATAATCAAATCTATACTATCTTTATACCTCAGCTTGCCCAGAGCCCTCAAGTTAAGTAAAGATATTTATTTTATACCTGGGCTTGTATCAAATACAAATTCTTATTCTAATTAAGCATACTTTTCATAGTCAATCAGTATTTTCAGTTGTGAATGTGATCTTTAGAACAAAGATAACTTCTCAAAGTGAAATGTCTCAAAATGTTCAATTTTATTTTAGTGAGATTCACAGATACATCCTCATTTAAGGTGAAAATACAAACTCCTTGAAATAATAGTGTCTTGTGTTAATTGTAAGCATACAATATAAATGAATCAATGGTGTCTCAACTGTGAAGGAAGAAAGAGTAGACAGGAAAAAAAAAAAAGCTAAGAATTTAATGAGATTCCTGTGAAAACATCCATGTGAAAATACCATCACCCACCATCACTTTTTTATAAATTTATTTTTTCTTTTGCTAACTACAGCAGAGCTTTTCAAAGAATTTTTGGCATCCGTAGATGATAAATCATGTGAATTACCACTGGATCAAAATTCCTTTGAAATAACTGCAGGTGTTGGAGATCCTGTCAGAGTGAGACAGTCCTTCAGTGCCCGGAAGACACTAACACCCTGTCATTTCTCAGGCCCCTTTGAGGTAGAGGTCCCTCTGGGAGTGGCTTTTTTTTTTTTTTTTCAGAACTGGCGATTGAACTCAGGCCCTGCGCTTGCCAGGGAAGCACTTATTCCACTAAGCCATCTGGGCTGGAGACATGGAGACCCACGCAGTGAAGTCAAGAGGAAGCCTATCCAACTGGGACAGAATTAGAATCAGACTCCTTGTTAGTTAAGTCCATGGTAGGGTCCTTGTCTCTTCATATATTCCCTTTCTTTTTTATTTCTTCTTTGTAAAATGCTATAAGAGTATCTCATTAAGTTACCAACTATGCTTCTTAGAAGCATAATTTAATCAGAATGATATTGATTATGATGTGATATGTATTGGGCAAATCATTGACATTCACATTTTATTTTCTTAAAGGGATTACAATAGAATGCAAGTATGGCCAGATATGGTGGTGCACACCTGTAATCCCAGCGCTTGAGATGCTGGGGCAGGAGAATCATTGCAGGTTCCAAGCCAGGCTGGGCTAGGCAGTGAGTTCAAGGCAACATGAACTGAATAGACTTTATCTCACAAAGATACACACACACACACACACACACACACACACACACA
>NW_004524616.1:9089175-9089978 GCF_000260255.1 Octodon degus
AAGGAATTAGCTCACCTCACATAACACAGTATTTGGGGGACCGCTTTGCCCAAACTTTCTTTTCTTTTTTGAATTTTGTTTTAATCTTAATTAAAAAAAAAAGAGAGGGCCAGCCAGATAGCTCAGCAAATCAAAGCACCTGCTTAGGCAGATACAGGGACTGGGGTTCAATCCCCACACCTGGAGCATGATGAGATGGCAATTGAGACTGGGAGTGGTGGCGTGCAACTGTAATCCCAGCGCTTGGGAGGCTAAAAACAGAAGATCACTACAAGTCTGATCTGTGTGGCAAGAGAAAAAATATAATTTTTAAATATGTAAGAAACCAAACTTTCTAGGATAAGATGGCACCCTGAAAATTCAAGAAAATTGATATTGCAATCCTGAATCTAAATTTCACAAAGCACCAGGCTAAAAATTCTACCATAATTTCATGTTGCACTCTTACTCTTTGAGAAACTCAACCTTTGCTTTTGAAGCTTTCCACATACTGGGTGAGGTACATCCACATAACGGAAGTAATTTGCTTTATTTACAGTCTACTAATTTAAATATTAATCACATCTTAAAATGTCTTCCCGGGGCCAGGGAGATGGCTCAGTGGAATAAGTGATTCCTTGGCAAGCGCAAGGGCCTGAGTTCAATCCCCGGTTCCGCCAAAATAAATAAATAAATAAATAAATAAAGTTGAAAAAAATTAAAAATGCCTTCCCAACCTTCATCTAGATTCATGTTTGATCACATAGGCAGACCTCATAGCCTAACCAAGCTGACATATAAAATTAACCTTTTAATACTGTTAG
>NW_004524616.1:9090124-9091222 GCF_000260255.1 Octodon degus
CTAAAATTCTTCCATTCCAACCATCCCACTTCTACCTTGTCATTTTTATCCATTATATACTTTTATCATATTTTTAAAGTAGCTTCCAAATAGATATTATTGTTGTATGACAAAATCATTTTTAAAGTTTTTAAATTTTTGGTCCACTGTTAATTTTTGAGTTTTAGTTTTGAACTTTTTAGGTTCTTTCTGGAAATATTTTTCCTTTTTCTTATGTTTATCCTTTAAGGAGTTTATTTAGCAAGAGATCAGTAAATTCATGATTAACTTCTGAAATAAAATTAACAAATTGGGCAAGCAGTAAGGAACAGTTAAGTAAAAATTGTAGATTTATGGCATGTGTACCAGTATATGTTGTTAATCCAGAAACCTAAAATAAGAAATGACTTTAGAAAAGATATACCACATACATCAAATATTATTTTTTTCCCATGCAATCACCCTAGTAATAGTAAAAAGCATTCTTTTCCATAGTTGTGGTTTTAAGATTCATTTTGTAAGTTATTCTATGTAAAACATTTTTAATTGAATGTAACTGTTTCTTTTCTCTAAAATTTCTAAAACCAGGTAAAAAAATTTACCTTTATTCTCACTTTATTGAAAATAGTTATTAATAGCTTTGTCTTGATGGATGAGATTCATTTCTATCCCTAGAAAAATAAGCAAAGTTACATATCTTAACAATAGAAACATAAAATGCCTAACTTTATACTAATGAAATAACAACTTAAGCAGTCTTTTCTAATAGTGAGTAGTAAAAGCACAATTCAAAATGCCATTAGGCTAGCTTGTCAGCAGTCACAACACACATAGGATATTTTAGAGTTAGAGAGCTAAGAAACTACTTTCTATGTATACACAGCCATTTCTACTCACTAATGAATAAAAATGTAGGATAAACACTAAGTGAAGCATAAAACATTTGGAATTGATTTGAATATTTTATTTAGCCTGTGTGATTCTCACAATTCTCTGCAGAAAGTCTGGTCCATGAGCTATTTAAATTACTCTTTAAGTTATGTCTAAGTAGAGGGATATCTTCAAAAGAGTTGACTGTCATAAGGGATAGAAACTTTATTCAAAGTCATTTATTGGAAA
>NW_004524616.1:9091402-9092494 GCF_000260255.1 Octodon degus
AGAGAGAGAGAGAGAGAGAGAGAGAGAGAGAGAGAGAGAGATGATCCCTGGAAACAACAAAATATTTTTTCTCATCCATCCTTACCAGGCCTCTGTAGATAATAGAGAGTAAGTTATGTATATTTAAGAAAGCTTTAGTTAAAACAACTGATTCCATCTATCCATTTTTTCTATATTTTGAAATAGTTTTATTTACATGTATCTAGAACTATCCTTACGAATGTGAGAAATTGCATCTGTGATGTACACTGGTAGTTTGTGGGAATCCGATTACATAAAAAAGACTTACTCTTTCCAATATCTAGAAATCAAATGTTATAATTATGTTGGATCATTCACATTAAAAGAAATAATAATAGACTTGGTAGATTAAAAGGTGAACAATCCAAGAAAAATAACACACTTAGAGATTTGTTGTCATGTGCATTTAAGTGACTCAGTTTTCCCAACTCCTTGAATGCAAGTGGAATTTAGACCTCTAAGGAAGGAGAAGTGGAGCATGGTACATGCAAGAAAATGTTATAGTTCTCAGATAGGAAGTATTTGAAAGTCTGTCTCTGAGAGCCACCTGGACTCACTGGCATCCTGAACAGCTTAGAGAAATTGAACATGCAGAACAAGCAAGAATAGCTAAAGGGAAGCTCCACAATTTTTTAGTGATAATCCCTGGGACAGTTTTCATCTTCACAATATTCTTGTTTTCTCTCTATGGCCTATATCACTACCACTATCCACTGCATTACAGATGTCTTATCCCAGGCATATTGTCCTGCAGAGACACTGGAACACCTGGCCCATGTGCAGATGCAAAGTGACTATGATGTCATGACTATGGTATCTCCTAGATGTATCTTTTAGAAAAGAAAAGTGATAGTAAATCTATTTCAAATTACCGGTCAACAAAAGGTGTTAAGGATGTAATTCAGACTATGACACCTTAGGGGGCTGGCTAAGAATCAAGTTGTACAAATACTTTTGGGAATAGGATTTCCTTTCCTTTGAATAAATACCCAAGAATTATATTTCTGACTCCTTTATGTTTTCTTAGAACTATAAAAATTGCCATACCACTTTCCAAAAGCGTTGCACACA
>NW_004524616.1:9096165-9101746 GCF_000260255.1 Octodon degus
GCTCCCAGGTCTCTTATTTGTCCCTTGAAGAGAACTCTAACAGTGAATATTCTATGCATTCTTCTTACAAGTTTTATACTGTGACAGTGTTCCAGTTGTTTATTGCCGCATAACAAAAGACACCAGCATTTAGCGGCTTACAACAACCATCACATTTACTTGGCTCATTAATTTGGGCTGAGCTTGTGAGCGCTGCTTGGTTTGCAGCATTGATAGCAGTTGGACTAAATTTTTAAGACTGTGTTGAAGGAGTTTAAATCTGCAAATGGATTTAAACTGCTACGTACTTTAAGTATGTGATTTACCTTGAGTAATTTGGGGTATGTTAGGAAAGATTTAGTTAATTACTTTTACATAATGTATTATTTTTTTTCACAATGTATAATTTAGATTTTGTACCCTAAATGGAAAAGGCTATTGTTTTCCCCTGAATTACATTAGAATCAAGTACAAAAATAAAACAATGATGCATGCCCAAAAAAATGTTCAAGAGTTCCCTCTTAGGCCAGATATGGTGGTGCATTCCTATAGCTTCAGCTCCTCAGCAGGCTGAACCAGGAGGATCACCTGACTTGGAAAGCAGTCTAGGAAACAGCAGCAAGAGACCCTGTCTCAATTTTGAAAAGAAAAAAACTAAAGAATCCCTTTGTGTCCACAGAAGTCATCCACTCTGGTCTTTTGATTGTGTATTTTAAAACTGTTAAATGCCCTTAATAACATTTTAACTTTTTAAATTAACTTTGTGCAGAACCCTCTGGGTTCTTCTGCAAAGTGGATGTCTTTTGTTTGTTTGATCTGCTTTACTGTACTGGCTACTACCTACAGAACAAAGTCTAACAGAAGTCCTCAGAGAAAACCTAGTTGCTCTTTTCTGCTCTAAATGCAAAACAAGTAGGATTTCAAAGATTTTCATAGATATCTTTCTCACAGGCTGAAAATTTTTCTTTCTATATCTACTTTACTAAAAATTTGTAATATGAATAGATGTTAAACTGTATTAAGTATATCTTCTAGTAGCATTTATTGATGTGATAATTTGAACCTTTTTAATGCTTTTAATATGGTGAATTACATTGATTATCAGAGGATAAAGAAAATCGTGGTGCTTGGAATGAACTCACATGGTTGTCGTATATTATTTTCTTCATGTTACCAACTATAATTTGTTTTTACTTTTATTTTAATCTTTTTTATCTTTATGTATTTATTTGGTACTGGTGCTCACTCCACAGCTCGGACTCATAGTGGTCCTCCTGTCTCAGCTTCCCCAGAGCTGGGATTACGGGCATGTGCCACCACACCCAGCTTCTTTATTTATAGTGATTGGCATACACTTTGGCAGTTAGCAAAGTATTGTTTTATCATGTTGTTAACCATTTCGCATCAGATAGGCTTGCAGATTTGATGTTTCATGTAACTGGAAGAATGCATGTACCTCTGCTTATATGGATCTGTACTTTTGCATGTTTCTAGATATATAAAATACCAATTCATTTAAAAGAATATCAAACCTTTGCAAACTAGGGATGATGTTAAAAAGAAATAAAAGATACAGCGTAGGTAGCATTGTACCATGGTTAAAAGCCTGAGTTACTGAGATTTAAATTCAAGTCTTGACCCAGAGCTGAGTAGCTGCATGGTTGGGGATGTTACTTAGCAGCTCTTAGCTTGTATATACTCATTTCTAAAATGAGACTGGAGTATGCCTTAAATTAGGTATCAAGTAAACTATATGACCAATGTATATTATGTAGATGATTACTGTTTGCTTTAAGTAGCATATATCTTCCAGTGAATGGCTTTCAAAGGCCTAATTTTCATGTAGATAGTGCTTCTGTGTTTAAATCCACAAGGTTTGGATGAACTATCTCACACAAAGTTGATCCCACAATCAAACGTGTGACTGGTGTGTATGGTAACTGAGGAGAACATGTACTGATGTGCATGAAATCTTCCCGTGTTGGGCAGACACGTCTCAGCACCCTCATGAGCAGAAATCATGCTCTTAGGATCAGACTGTCACAAAAGCTCAAGACGCCATGTGCAAGTCATCAGAATTCTACTTAGTATTTGAACATAGAAGGACACGGACTTTGAAAAGTTGTTCCTAGATATAACTAAAATATATCAGCTAGATATTTGAAAATATCAGCTAGATATTTGAAATTTGATATTACTAAAGACAGCTAGAATAAAAAGATGTTTCAGATTGCCAGAAAAACATACATGTTGCAGAAATAAGCAAATAATTGTGATAATTTTGTTAAATAGTCCCAATCAACATCCTTTGTCTCAATTATCAAAGGTAACCTGCTTGACATAGGGCCGGGGAGATGGCCCAGTGGTCTAAGCACCTGCCGGGCAAGCAGAAGGATGCGGGTTTGATCCCTAGTACTGCATGCCATTCCCACCCTGGAACCATGCCAGCCACTGAAACCACGCATGGTGGTGCACCCCTGTAACCTCAGAGCTGCAGAGGCAGAGAAGGAGGACTGCTATGAGTCTGACCAAGTGAATAAATAAACAAATAAATATTTCTAGGTCTTAAAACATATTACAAAGCTACAAATTTAATGTTTGTCTTAAAGACTGTCTGTGTTTCTAATCCTGATGTATTTGACTTCTTAAAACAGAGCTTTCCCCAAAAGTCATGTACTCGTGGACAGAGCCTCTGTAAAGAAGATATGGTTTCCATTTGGATTTCCTTGTCTTCTTTATTTCAACCAAAGAGCATTATCCTAAGGCTGGGTGCTGAACTCAGAATGCTAAAACTTTGGTATTTAAGTAAAATATAATAAATTTAAAAGGTTCCATGACCAAAGTCCAAAATACCATCCTTGGAGTGGGTTAGACCATGTCTTATGTCAAAATCCTTCGATGTGCACCTGAGCAGGTGCTTCTGTGGAAAAATATATCCAAGACCATTTCTGCCTCACCTTATTTTTAATAGAGCCAGCCTTAATTTAAAAAGTAAATGCACAGATTCCTCTAAGATGTTTTACTTACACGGCAGTCCAAAGAACTTCTCACTGAGATTCCAAAAAGGTATTATTTTCCGAGGGTCCTTGACACGGAAGAAGAGTTTTGAAAGTGATTTTGAAAAACTGTGCCCATCTAAAATTGAATTTCATTCAGGTAATTGAGATTTTAAGTAATTTTTGCCTCCTTGCAGGTTTTATTGTGCCACTAGTTTGTGTTTAAATTACAGATTCTTTTTCTCTTTCTTTTTCTGGGAAAGACTAGCACCAGATATTTTCCTCAGCAGAGCAGACATTCCAAGAGACCCATCTTGCCAAAAATAATAGAAAGCTGGTTACAAGTGAATGTATAAAATGGTACCTGAGCTGCTTAGCAAAGTATAAAGTTTAATGCTGCACATCTAGAGCAGATGCCAATGGCTACAGCTACTGATTCTACATGAAGGAGGAGGGAGCAGTACTGTTTTTTTTTTTTTTTTTCTTATGAATCTTTGGACATCACTTTTAAGATTTCATATTTATAATGGCCACAATTTCTGCTTAAAGATATGGAGCAAAAAGAACATTTATAATTCACAGATTCAAGGAAAATATGGGGTCCCCAATAAAAAATAGCAGAACTTATTTTACATGTTCTTCAGTAACATTTGCTTAACAGCATCTTCAACACTGACTGAACCTTTACTCCCTCTAGGAGTTCTACACACACTTAAAGTAAATAACACATAATTGATATCTTTTGAAGTATAAAATCTTATACTGCCCTCTCCAAATTCTAAAACTATTATGTGAAACGTTGAGTAAGTATTTCCTTAATATAAACAAAGGCACCAAACATTCACCAGAAGCTACCACTATGAATACTCTTGGGGAGAAGGGGGGGCACATGATTCCAAAGATAAGTCAAATCTGAATTTCTTAGAAACTTCACTTCACCAGGGAGAGCATATAGTCTTTCTGAATGCTGGATTGTTGCATCTTCAAAAGGATTCTTTTGTTCAATCTTGAGCTAATTGCAGAATTTTAGTGGACAATGACTTCAGAAATTTCAATTTTTTAATGTATTTAGTACAGGATCTGCAGGGTCTTACTACATGGACCAAATTCCCATTTTCAGTCTCTCACAGTGGGCTCACAGGTGCATGCCACCATGTCCAGTCTCAGTCGCTATCTGAATGTACCCTCTGGGTCAGGGCACAGTGCACCAGGGATCAAACCCAGTCCATGCATCTGCCTAAGCAGGCATTTTAATCTGCTGAGCTAGCTGGTTGGCCCCTCAAGTATTTTTTAACATGTGAAAATATAAATAACTAAATAAAATATATGTCATGCAACATAAGAAAGAAGGTTCATACAGATAATCTATGCAACAAAAATTACAAAGAAACAATGACACAAATTGATTACACCTTAGGGAAACTATGCTTCTAAGTGAGAGTTTGAATTGGAAACAAAGACCTTGATACCAGTGAAGCCACTACAGTATAGCTGATTGAAAGCACCAGGGGTTTAAGTAGTCACAATATATCTCCAGTTAGTATGCTTCTAGAAAGTTTCTGTTTGGCTTATTCATCCTAGAAATGTGGATTTAATTAGAGGAGCCCTTCAGATAGTTGTAGGGCTGACCATCAAAGGCGTGCTAGATGATTCAGATTCCTAGTAACACTCTAAGTTGCATCCTTTCAAGGCTGATCTGGAAGGTCAATCCTCGGAGAATTTACATTTTCCAAGAACTAGCAAAATTCCCTGGCAGGACATCTAGAAGTCAGAAATTGAGATCTGGAACATCTTCATCTTAAATATATCAACCTTGAATAACTTGTGCTGGTCTCTTTGAAAGACTTTAAAGGACCTAGAGAGGATTTATCCGGAAAAGACAACATGTGACTGCCAGAAATGTGGCCAGGAATCTGGGATCCCCGTTTAAATCTTGATTAGTTGTATGCCTGTGCACGAATATTCAACACACTGAAGCATCTCTACCTGAGTACAGATAAAAACAATGATCTCCAAAATAGAAGCTAATGTATGCCAGAAATTGGAAAAACAAACCACGGTGGTCTGAAGAAAATTGTAAGTCCTACTTATATTTCCTAGCTCATTTTTAAAAATTATATACACATTTAGAGCATACTTAATATATTAAAACAGTAGCATATGTGATGTGTAAATAGATGCACTGAAGTACAGACACGTGATAAACAATGTTTGTCTAAAGAGGTATTACAAACTCTGAGGCAGTTCCGTAGTGGGAGATCCATCTGCTTTTTCTGAATGGGTTGTAAAATTTAAGATTGTGCCCCTTGATTGCAATCTCTGAATGTCAGTGGTTCCATATTATTCCAGATCTTTCCAGCTGGCTGTAGATTCATGATCTCATTCAATAAGTGTTTACCAACCACCTGTGAGATTTGGAGCTGGACAAGTGTAGAAAAAAAAAAATACAGCCTTCACAGAACTAGCATTCTAAACAAGGATGCTAAACAAAGAAGCAAATAAAGACAGTGGAAAGTCAGGCAATATCACACATCTCTGACTTGAGAAGAATACATTCCCTACTTGATATTCCTGCCAAAAATGTTTATGTAGATTCTAATGATGTA
>NW_004524616.1:9113406-9114724 GCF_000260255.1 Octodon degus
CTTTACTCTCACAGGATTTAAAACACAGAGGAAATGGACATTTCCTAGATACATATGAATTGCCAAAGCTAAGTCAAGAAGATATACAAACTCTAAATAACCCAATAGGAGGAAATGAAATTGAAAATGTAATAAATAACATACCAACAAAGAAAAAGTTGAGGTCCTATGGATTCACAGCTGAATTCTACAAGAAATTTAGAGAGATTTAATTCCAACTTTTCTCAGATTCTTCAACAAAACTGAAAGTGAAGCAGTTCTCCCAAATTCATTCCTGGAGGCAAGAATTATGCTGATACCAAATCCAAAGAAAAACCCAACTAAAAAAGAGAACTACATGGGAGCTCTCTAATGAACATAGACGCAAAACACCTCAATAAAAAAACTAGCATACAGAATTCAATAAATCATCAAGAAGATTATATATCAAAGCCAAAAGTGATTCATTCCAGGAATGTAGGGATGGTTCAACATACACAAATCCATAAATGTAATACACCACATCAATACAGCCAAAGACAAAAACCACATGATCATCTCAATGCGTATAGAAAAAAGCTTTTTACAAAGTCCAACACTCAGGTGGCCAAAGAGCTCAGCAGACTAAAGTGCCTGCTTAGGCAGGGTGCAGCAGCCAGGGGTTCTACCCCTAGTTTGCAGTGCCAGGGCCACTCCTGGGGCACACTAAGACAACCGGGCCTCGTGGTGCACATCTGTAATCCCAGCACTTGGGAGGCTGAAAACAAGAAAATCACTATGAGTCTGATCTATGTAGTGAGACCCCGTACACCCTGTACACCCTGCCCTAAATTGATAAAAAAACAAAAACAAAGTCTGACACTCATGCATGATAAAAATCCCCACAGAAAATAAGAACAGGTTGTCTACAGCTCAGCATGATAAAAGCCATCTGTGACAAACCAACAGCCAACATCGTACTAAAAGGGAAAAATTTAAAGTCTTCACTTTAAAATCAAGAACAAGACAAAGATGTCCACTGTCAACATGCCTATTCAATATATTTCTGAAAAATATTAGCCAGATCAATTAGACGAGAGATAGAGAAATAAAAGTAATAATGATTGTAAAGGAAAAAAGTCAAATTATCATTATTTTAAGATGACATGGTACTCTACATAGAAGACCCCAAAAACTCTACCAAGAGATTTTTTGATTTAATAATCAAATTCAGTAGTGCATCAGGTTACAAAGTCAGTGCTCAAAAATCAATAGCATTTTTATATACATACAACAAATTCACTGAGAGAGAAATTAAGGGAACCATGACTTTTGTGATAACATCCCCTAAATGAAACAC
>NW_004524616.1:9114824-9116440 GCF_000260255.1 Octodon degus
GTGATTGTTTAAAATGTGGTTGATCTTTGAAAACACACAATGAAGTAGGTAAAGTCAGGTGGATTTTATAAGGTATTTGACGTATGTGTGGCAGTGTAAGGTGATCAAAGAGTAAAGAGGGTCCATTTTTTACAGTGCTCATGAAAGAACTTCTTTCATCCAAGAGTGACATTCCAGCAGGAACGTAACAGCTCAGGGAAGGGAGAGAGCAGGCCATGTAGCTCTTTAGGATGGCAGGATTCTGAGCAGGGCATCTGCCATGCACAGTCTTTCCATTTCTTCCAGTCTCCATTTAATTGGAGTAGTCTTTAAATAGTCTTTAAATAGTCTTTTGGGTTCTGATGGCATCTACTGTGATTTTGTTCTTTTCCTTTCCAATTCTGTTCATGAGTCTTCTCTTTCTTTTTTTAATCATTTTTTTTTTTAAATTGGCTAACAGTTTCTCTAATTTGTTATTCTTTGGAAGAACCAGTTCTTCAATTCATTAATTCTTTATAAATTTTTTAGTCTATTTCAATAATTTCTGCTCTGATCTTTATAACTTTTTATTTGTATAGCTTTGTATTTCAATTGTTCTCATTTTTCTAGGAAATTGTGGTACCTCATTTGGACTCTGTTTTTTTTGTTGTTTTTTTTTGTGGAACTGGGGATTGAACTCAGGCCCTTGCACTTGCCAGGGAAGCGCTTATTCCTCTGAGCCATCTCCCCAGCCCCTTGGACTCTGTTTTATTTAGCCTTTCTCTGTTTTTTTTTTTTTTTCTATGTGGGCATTCATAGCTATAAAATTCCCTCTTAGTAGTGCTCTTTTTGTGTACCCTAAGTTCTGGTATGTTATACTTACATTACCATTTGATTCTAAGAATTGTCTAATTTTCTCCTTAATTTCTTCTGTGACCCATTTGTTATTTGAGAGCATATTTTTAGGCTCCATGAATATGCATAAAGAAACATCTATTGTTTTCTTTGCCATTGATTTCTAGTTTCACTGCTGTTTTTTCCAAAGAACTGGTTCTTCCAAAGAATAACAAATTGGAGAAACCCTCAGCCAATTTCACAAAAAAGAAAAAAGAAAAAGGAAAAAAGAAAGACTCACATCAATCGAATTGGAAATAAATTGGAAATTTCATTTTTAGTTACAGTGATCTCATAATATGCATGAGACCATTTCAATTTATTTGTGTTTATTCAGGCAATATTGTATAGTCTATTAGGTGGTCTCCTTAAGAGAAAGCTCCGTGTGCTGTTGAGAAGAATATGTTTTCTGTTGTTGGGTGGAACACTGAATATTTATGAAGTCTGTTTGTTCAACAGTGTAGATCAACTCTGATACTGCTCTGTTGATTTTTTTGTCTAGTTGACTATTCATAATATGGGGTGTTGCATCTCCCCTTAATTGTGCTAATGTTTATCTGATCTTGAATGTCTACTAGCATATGTTTTATGAAGTTGTGTGTGTATATATGTCATTTCTTCCTATTCAATTGCTCCTTTAACCTATATGTGGTGATTTTCTTTCCCTCCTCTGATCAGTTTTGGTTTAAACTCCATTTTGTCTGAAAATAGGATAGCTAATCCTGCTTGTTTTCAGGCTCCCACTTCATGGAACATTATTTTTT
>NW_004524616.1:9122625-9131347 GCF_000260255.1 Octodon degus
TAGAGAAAAAAAAATCTAGAGAAAAAAGTTCTAAAATTCATCTGGAACAAGAGACATAGAATACCAAAAGAAAACTTGGGCAACAAAAGAAAGGCAAGAGGCATCACATCTCTGACCTGAAATTATACTATGAAGCTATTGTGATAAAATCAGCACAGTACTGGAAGAAAAACAGATCTGTAGAAATGGAACAGATTAGAAGATGAAGACACAACTACAAACACACTCAGCTACTTTACCTGTGACAAAAGGGCCAAACATGTTCTCTGAAAGACAGCCTTTTTTATAAATAATGATGAAAAAACTAGCTTTCCACATGCCAAAAGCTAAAGTTAGACCCATGCCTATCACTGTGTAATAATATAGAGACAAAATATATCAAAGACTTAAAATTAAAACAGAAACAGTAAGTCTCCTAGAGGAAAAAGTAGATAGAAATCTTATCAGGATGTAGAGGTAGGTAAAGAGTTCATGAACAAAAGCAAACTGCAAGGGAAGCACTTCAAAGATCAACATCTATGATCTTATCTATTTAAAAGTTTCTACACATCAAAAGGAATCATCAACAGAGTAAAAGGAAAACCCAAGAACTGGGAAAAAATTATACCCAACTATCTCTCTGACAAAGACCTTCTATCTAGAACATATAAATAATTTTAAAAAATAAAGCTCAAAAATTCAAAGACTCAATCCAAAAATGGACATCTGAGTTGAGTATACACTTCTCAGATGAAGAAATACAAATAGCAAGTAAAAATATCCGAAAAAATGTTCAACATCATTGGTCATTTGAGAAATGTAAATTAAATCAACACTGAGATTTCACATTAACCCAGAAAGGATGGCTATCATCAAGAAGTCAGCTGGGGCTGCAGAGATAGCTCAGCGGTCTAAGCGCCTGTCCGGCAAGTGCAAGTATTCTGGTTCAATCCCAGGTACCACATGTTGTGCCAGTCCCGGTTACCAAGCAAGTCACCAAAACCCAGTGGTGGCACACACCTGTAATCCCAGCACTGGGGAGAGTGAGACAGGAGGACACTATGAGTCCAAGCTGTGTAATGAGACACATACCAAATAAATAAATAAATAAATAAATAAATAAATAAATAAATAAATTTAAAAAGAAGTCAGTCAATAAGAAATGCTTGAAAGGTTGCGGGGAGAAAGGGATTCTTCTCCACTGTTGGTGGGATTATAGCCTGGTACGAGAGGTAGTACCTTCTCTCTAACAGATCCCTCTTGAAATTATGGGTAGATTACCCCCAAACCCTACATGTGCTTTAACCTGTATCTAGTTTCTACTCTTCCTTTCAAGTATATATCTTTGTAATGCCACTTCGTCTTGGAATGTCATATTAGTGCTCAAAATGTGAGCTTAAATTACCAACTCATTTCTTGATAGTATGAACTACCAAAAATTCCATGCACTAAGATTAAATAGTCATAAATACATATGATAGTATAAGTAGTTTAAGAAACATATTATATATTAAATTGCTGTCAGCTGACTTATTTAATATTAACAAATTAAATAGTCTGCCATACCTGTGACCAGTAAACAACTATATGTCCAACCTGATACCAAAACTAGATCCACCAGAGCCTATGGAAAATAAGCCAAATTCTTATTTCATACTTGTAAATAGAATGTGCAAGATGCCCAACTAAACAATCTCCATGCTGACCACATTGCCCTTGCATGCAGCCAACACGAAGCCATAGAAGTGGCTCGGATTTATGCCCAGGATAATTAGAATATTCAGTTATAAATTATTAAGAACATCAGTCAGAATTGTCAACATCTCAGACCTATAGACAGCCAAATCATTAGCACATCTATATTGGCTCATATTTCTGGTCCATTGGACAGTGTGCCTAAAGTAGTACACTTAGGTCAATGATCTGTCCAGAGGTGTACATACAGATATGTGCTTATCCTTATGTATTAATACAGATCCAGCAGATGTGAGTGCTATATCTGGACATGCCTAAGGATGGTCTTGTTAATATTTGGGTCAAGGAGGCCTGACCACTAGGCCCCTAAAAAGGTTTGACTTTCAATTCGCAACATGGAGGATCCATACCCCCGACCCTCCATTTCAACTCACTAGGCTTCTTCTCCCCCCACATAACACCAAGTAAATACTCCAGAGACAGTGTGTGGGACGGGTCATGGCAAAAACTGCTTTCTCCTACAGTGTCTGTATGTCCTTAGCTCTTTACGTTTTAGTTTTCTACAATACCAAAATTTGAGCACTTACCTCATAGAGCACTTGAGCAGTAATGAGCTCATTTCTGTAGCAACTCTAAGCCAGTGATCAGTATGTTCAGTGACTATCAGAGACCATACTGATTAAAAGGATCATGTGAAAATTCTTGCAATCAAATACAACATGCCCAATATATACTATACATGTACATGATATACATGTGTGAACATTAATCTTATGCACTAATGAGCTTTTAATTTACTTTATCACATGCTTTGATATATTTTGCTATAATTAAGGAATAGGGTTTCAAAAATGCATGTAATGGTGAAAATATTCAACTCATAATGGTAAATTCTGAAATATTTATTTATAGATCATGAAATTTGATATTAAATGCTTACTTCTGTTAACAATAGAAAGAGATATGTTTATGTCTTAGATCCAGGAGTAAATTGTTGCCAAACCTGCTCAGTAAGGGTCCATTCACAAAAATGCCTTCTTAACTGTGAAAAGGAAGGATTTTGTTTCTTTTTTGGTGTACCTTCAAGAATTATTTCAGAAGGCCAGAGAGATAGCATAAGTGCCTGTCTGGCAAGCCCAAGGTCCCAATGTCCCAAGTTCCATCCCCAGTACAAAAAAAAAAAAAAAAAGTCACAGAAATGAGGTCGTAGTCTTAACCCTGCTGTTAGCTGTTTGCAGCAATGGAAAATCTGAATATCACCTGAACTTAGCTTTCTTAGTAAGTATAGGACACTGAACACAACTATCCTGCATGGACCTTTTTTATGGAGCAGAGCTTTGATATCATCACAGCCTCTGCTGAGGAAAAGTGCCAGCAACTGCGTGGTTTGGGCTGCAAAGTCTATCTTGACCATGAAATATTACATCTCAATGAAAAGATCTCAGTAAGGTCACTGGGCTAAGCATCCACCACCCAAGACTGTTGCACTCCTCCCTGCAGCTCTCTTGGCCTCAGCCTCTCCCGTATGTGGGCTTCAGCCTTTTCTCAGAGTCACAAGATGAGATGATATGATAAAAGCATTGATATTTTAAGTACTAAGTTCTAGAGTAATGCTTTAGATAAGAGGAGATAACTGCAAGCTATCTTTATTTAGTCAAGGCTTTATTTAGAAGATAGTTGTGTTATAATTAAGCTTATATATAGCTTTTCCAAACTCATCGTAAGCTTAAAGTGGTTTTTAAATGTTATTTGATGGAAGGCAAGTCTGACCTCATCTAAGTGCATTTGAACTGAAAACCAAGATTTCTAGAAAATGTATAATTCCAAAGAGAAGCTAGTGCTTGCAAATACTTCTGACTCACCTTAGTGATGAGGATGCATAGGCTTGTCTATAGGTGCCTGCTGTCTGCCTCTCAACCCAGCTGTACTTAAATTAAGCCCCACATTCTGATGTACACAGCAATGAGTTTGCTCTCAGCTGAGAAGAGTACAAGGAGAAAGAGTTCTAGAATCAAAGGTTGAATGAATTGATTCAGCTGTGTTTCTATAGGACACTGAACACAACTATCCTGCATGGACCTTTTTTATGGAGCAGAGCTTTGATATCATCACAGCCTCTGCTGAGGAAAAGTGCTAGACCACAGGTAAAGGAGGTCTCCAGAGAAAACTTAGGACAACAGAGTTTAAAGGATGCCCATGCCCCAAAGACTCAACTGTGACTGGCTTTGTAAAACTAAATATAAGAGTTCAAGAATAAAGGAAGCTAACAGGAAAGCCATGTGGTACTACGAAGCATGCTGTTGTAGCAACTCTCTGGCCACACTCTAATTGTTGGAGGATAAAGTTTCAAAGAACTGACACCCAGCACTTGGAGTGAAATCCATCAAAATATAAAAGTTGCCTTCTCTTAATCCACCTCCTCTTAACACACTATCTTTAAAGATTCCTTCTATGAAATAATCTAAATAACATTTATGACAATACTAAACCCTAACTGCTAGGAAGGCAGTCTCTAGTTATAGTCACATAATGTAGCCACTATCAAGTGTCACAGTGCATCAAAATCTTTGACAGTGTCATTTATTAAGCACAAAAACAAAGGTTGTTCAATGTTACATAAGATAATGAAAATTGTGTGCAAAAGTTTTTCTTCTCTGAAAAATAGTTCAATAATTTTTCAATTAAGACAAATTGCTATCAAAATGCTAATTTAGGCATGTAGGCAGTAAAATTGTGGAAGATTGAAACAAAATTGTAGATTTCTGTGTGTGTGTGTGTGTGTGTGTGTGTGTGTGCGTGCGCGCGCGCGCGCAGGGTCTCCCTATGCAGCTTGAACTCATAGTAGTCCTCCTGTTTTCATCCTTCACAGCACTAGGATTATAGGTGTGCACCAGACCTGGACTCTGTCGCCAGCTCAGCATGCCTGGGGGTAGTGGCATGTGGTGCCAGGGATTAAGCCACATGTAGATTTATTTTGTATGTACTTTCTTTTGAAATTCTCTTAAAGTTGTTGTCCCTTCCTGTATAATCCAGGGAAGAATTGTTCTGATATTTTTATGGGATACTAAAATAAGTTTTATTCCTTGTGATTTGGTCTGGGAGAATTTAAGAATCAAATGGCATTCTATAAAGGGCCACTAAATCTACAATAAACCATAAGACAGATTGTGGATACATAAATTAACATTCCCGCACACACAACATACTATCAATGATGTGTCTGAGGAACTTTTTTGGTCAGTGAGACACAAAGCATGGTATCCATCATTTAAAGGAAGAGAAGTTTGAGTTCATACATGGCAGACTCCAGGGTAGAAACTGCAGAGTGAAAGACCTTGCTCAGAGGGGCTGTTTACCTCATGGTGGCCAGCCTCAGAGAAAGAAGGTAGGACCTGGGGAGGGAGACACATCCTTCCAGGCCACATCCCACTGACTCACCTCTTCCAGCCAGGCCCAGCCTCTTAACAGCAAGTCAGGTACAGAGCCCCATAATCCAATCAAATTTATATGTGTTTGAGAACATTTGAAATTCAAACTGTAACAATAAGATGACTATGTTTAACCACTATCAAGTTTATTTTTCTGATTCTCATCCTTTCCTAAGTGACTCTCGACACTGTTTTAGGTCTATTACATGCTTTTTTTCAATTTTCATTGATTATTGAAATTAGACATGCACAAAACCCAAACTGCATAAGAAGTACTTCAAAGAATCAACAACTAGGATATCATCGCATTAAAAATATTTTGAACATCAAAAGAAAATGCCAATAGAGTGAAAAGAAACCCCACAAACTGGGGAAAAAAATTAGGCAACTGTCCTTTAGACAAAGGACTTCTGTCTAGAATATATAAAGAATTGAAAAGGATGAGAGACCCCAAACTCGAAGACCCAATCCAAAAATTGCATCTGAGATCAACAAACATTTCTCAGAAGAAGGAATACTAATGGCAAATAAATATGTGAGAAAATGTACAACATTATTGATCATTTGAGAAATGAAAATTAAAACAACACTGAGATACCATCTAACTCCAGAAAGAATGACTGTCATCAAAAAAATCAACTACGAACAAAGGGGATATAAGGGGATAAAAAGGGGATACAAATTAACTAATAACTCCACTTTTGGTGGGAGTATAGACTGGTACAACTACTGTGGAAATCAGTGCGGAGATTCCTCAAAAAACTAGGATTAGAGGTTCCATTTGACCCAGCTATTCCCCTTCTGGATATGTTCCTACAAGAATTAAAAACATCATACCACATCAATATATGGCCATCCATATATACAGAACTACAATTTGTCACAGCTAAATCTTGGAAAGAACCCAAAAGCCCATCAACTGAGGAATGGATTAAAAACGATGTAGTGTTTTTATATAATGAAGTACTATTCAGCTATAAAGGATGAACTTAAGACTTTTATAGCTAAAAAGATGCAACTAGAAACCATACTTACACATGAAATAAATCAGGCTCTTGTGTGTAAACATTATTATCTCACTAGTGTGAGAAAATAAGAGAGGAAATAAGATCCAAAATCTACTTGGTCTTAACCATCCAGCAGAAAAGTATAAAAACAAGGTATAAAAAGTAAAGTCATATTAATATGCTGAGCAGTAAAAGGCTTAAGTCAACAACTTCTGACATTGCTATTCCTACAGATAACCCACTACTATTATGGACTACTTGACTACGTTGGATTATTGTGCTGAATTCATGCACCTACAATATTTAAATGGCAATGGAATACCAATCTCTGACAAAACTAAACCTAAAAAGGGGATACAAATGAAGGACCATTTTGTATCTGTATATACAAAATAGTATAGATATACAGCTACTTTCTCTTAATTCAATGAGAAGAAAGATTTGTACTAATAGTGCTTGGACAGGATATCATGTCTGCATCTTGTACTATGAGTAACCACTACGAAGACAATATGCAATTCATTAATTATTGAAACTGTCCTATTAATCAGTTTTGAAACTCTCGTTGCTATTTATTTCTTAATAAAATTAATTTAAAAAGAGAGAGGGTGGGGCCTGAAAAGCCCCAGAAACACAAAGAGCAAGAATACAATACATGTGCAAAAGGAACATACTGTCCCAGTGACTTTGGTATTTCCATGTGTTAACAAAGGGCATCTGTGAGTTAAAAAAAGATCCAACATCTACAATAAATATTGTGAAAAGGAAAGAAAGCACTCAAAAGGAAAGAACAACTGAGATGGGGCAAAAGTAAAAAGAAAGAAGGGAAAAGAAAAAAAATATATATATATATACACAAGCTAGCCAAGGTAATTACGCTACTAATTTCTTCTACTTCATTGAAAGGATCAGTTTGTGCTTATATTGTTTGATCAATTTTTCATGCCTATGTCTTATAATCTGGGCAACTTCTTTGAAGATAATAATCTATAATATATTAATCATTTTTAGTTTCATATTATCTTGTTTTGAAGCAATCATTGTTTTTTGTCTCTAAAACAAAAAAGAAATTAGAAAGTTTTCATTTTCTGTTTACAGCTTTCACTGTTTCTTTTTTATTAAGTTTATTGGTTCATTTTAAATATATAATGATCATGTTTATCACAGGAAACTTGTACTTGTACATTATGTATCTTGATTTCTCTTTTTTTCCCAATCCCTTCTCTGGCCTTTTGCCCCTCTTCCCTTCCCTACTTATACTAGCTTTCACAATTTCACTTGCAAATTATATACATTTTTTCAGAAACCTACTTTCTTTAATTTTGTTCAAAAGTGGGATTCAACATTTCAAAACCACATACTAGATATTCTAACCCTTGCTTCTTGGTTCTATTATTCTGGATAAGTAAACTACCTTTCATACAGCTCTCAAATCTCAAGTGGTGTACACAGTATTAGTTCACCTGTCACTCAAGCAAAGCCTAATTCTTAGCTCCTGGTGGAGGTCCTTCAGGAAACAAAACATTTCCCGTTATGTGGTTTGGCTAATCCTGGAGGCCTGAGAGTCCCCTGATAGATAATCTACTAAGACCGCAAACCAAAGTGCAGGGTAAGAATTAGCAATGGTAAAAAAATATTAATAGACCAAGTCTGACAGAAGTGTACATTGACTTTGTCCATATTGCATCAGGCAGTATTGAGCTTCAATATCAAAATGCAAGGAACATAGGGCTCTACAGTCTCACTGTGAACTGGAGGAAGAAAAAACAGCAGCCTCTTCCACATGGGTCTCTTGCACTGTACATGCTAGCAACATGTGCTGTTACACTTATCGGTCACCTGAAAGTAAAACCAAGGAAAGAAAGAGTAGACATGAGAGACCAAGATTATCTTCTGTCTTCCAAATTCTGATTATCTTCAACATGAAGAATAGAGGTCTAAGTTAAGTATTTTCTGTATGAGTTATGATATATTTTGACCTACTAGTACCAGCGGAGAACTTACTCAGCCATAAAGTGCATTATAAATTGATTACACAGGTTTATGCATATAATTTTAAAATTTAGTACTGTCCATGGAAATAAAAAGAAATGCTCACAAAATATGATTGTTTTTAAAAAAGCCCTGAAGATAGATGGTTTTAAAAGAAAATGTTTTCATTGATTTTTAATTGAAGAAACATAAATGATTGCTTTGCTTGATTTTTTAAAACAATACAAAAAAATTTTAATTACACAAAAATAATACCAGATTATAAACACATAATAGGTGTTCATTTTAGACTTGAGAATACAGTATAAGAACCAGATGTTATTATGAAAATACTAGAATAATAACTAAAGCTATGAACAATGTATGCCATAGAGGCTTATTCCAAGGAAAATCAAGATAGAATTACATAAAGATCTAAAAACATTCTTCTTAATTTACAGTTTGAAATAACCAAATTCGATTTAGAGGAAATAGCCAGAATAATTTATTTAAGATGTTTAACTGAAAAATTCTTTAAATGGCCCAAAGGAACATAATGTTCTTATACTATAATCCAGAAAACTTTAAACTACAACAGACAATACTTCAACTGTGCATTTCTAATATTTAATTAATATCCAG
>NW_004524616.1:9131447-9146640 GCF_000260255.1 Octodon degus
TATATCAGGTAGCTTTGTCTTTATAAACACCCCCTACCAGGCCAAGTGTTTAGGAGAAAGATAAATTCTCTTGTTTGTCTTCTTTGAATGCCCTCCTGGGAAATAAGAAAATAATGCCTCTGGGCCCACATTTTTAAAATCATTTTCCAATCAGCAGTGCTTATTTCCTCCTATCCATTTACCCCTCTAAGCATAGACCAAGAATGTCTGGCATTTTTCGGAGCTGGAGGACTGCTGGGCGGTGTCTGATAGTTGGTTCTTTGGAACACTTATCATCACTGGTGGAATAATGATTTATTTTACTGTCTGGAGAACAAGTTGGACAGGCCTGGAAAGCAGATCTGAGTGCAAGTAAAATAGGGTAGTAGGTGGGATTTATGTACAGCAATTGATCACATTCATTAATTTCCCCTTTAGGTCCCTCATTTTGAAGCTCAGTTTGGACATAGTCCTAGGCCATTCACTGGAATCTAGCCTTTTTTTTTTCATCCTAGATGCCATTTTTTTTTAGCTTCTTTGTTATCCTAGATGGAAGGGATTATAATCTCAAGCCAAATTTTAGTGCACATCAGTGCCTTCATGCATTTCTTCCTCTATACAGCCTTAGTATTTAACCTCAGACCTATAAGACATGAAAAGCTTTGACTTTTCTCTTGGCAACCACAAGAACTCATAAGGCAAAGGGATAAAAGCATCATTCCATAATCTCCAAATAGGAATTCCATCTGTAGTAGATTTTCAGCCTTCCCCTTCTATAATGTTACATTATTTGTACGGCCTTCCTAATGTGTAATGGGATGAGTCTGTACGAAAGTATCTGTATTTCTATTAGATATTTATGTAAGCTCTGTTCTATGAAGACTCTAATTATTATAATGTTTTAGACCACCATTATCTCCTTTATGTAGTGATCACAATCTCAAATGCCCACAGGAGCTAAGTAAAATAAATGTAGGTCTGGCAGACAAACTCTTATCTATAATTGTTCAACTTCATCAGTCTTAAACTTTAAGCAAGTTTAAGACTGTGGCCGGGAAGATGACTCAGTAGAATAAGTGCTTCCCTGGCAAGCGTAAGAGCCTGAGTTCAACCCCCAATTCCGGAAAAAAAAAATAATAAAATAAAATAAAACCTTTATGCACGACAAATCAAATGTGCTTGTATACTGCTCTCAGAGAGAAGGCCACACCTCTGGAGGCATAACAAAAAGACAAAGTGACACCTTAGACCCTTCACTTAGAATATAAGAATTGAGATCTCATGGGAGGAGGAAAATATCTCATTTTTCAGATCTTAGTGAAGAAGAATGGTCAAGCTTTCTAATCGGTCATCAAGAGAGTGGAGTTGATCACCCCAAAAATGCCTGTATATGTAAATAGATTAGTGAGATTATAGAATTTTAATTTTCTTCCTCACAATTTGATGTATTTAATGTTACATATAAATGAACACTGGTTTTATAACTAGAAAACAACAACAAATTTTCATGAAGATTAACATGCTTAAAACAGTGTATCCAAGTGACAAGCATGGCAACCAAGAGGAGCTGGACCTAATGGAAAGAGGCTTCCTGAGGCCTGCAGGTGTACTGCTGGTCTCCAGAAAGAGTGCAGAACAGAGCCCACCACAGCAAGACTCAGATCCCACGCTTTGAGTGTCAAACTATCTAGATTGCTTATATCTTCTGTGTATTTTTTTTCTTTTTTTCTCCTGGTTATTTTGATATTCCAGTCTGATTAAATTGTGCTAATGGAAATAAAAGAAAAATGTTTTGCCCATGTTTGAGCAGAGGGAGAGAGCAATGTACACACCTGGAAATCCAGCTTGTTGGTAGAAACTTTAAGAGAAGGCCATGGGGAGCAGAAAGTTAAAGTCTGAAAGTCCACGGAACATGAGTCTCCTTCCAAAACCATAATAGGAATCCAGGATTTACATTTCCCTGGGAAGGTAGAATAATACTCCCTAAAATCTGGAACAAAATGAATCATGCGGTGCCCTCAAAGCACCGGTTTTTATTTTCTTTCATTGCTCTTAGACATTCCTTCACAAGAGAAATGTGAAGCTCGGACTTAAACTTCAAACAGACCTCCAGAGATGAAGTAATTCCGTCTCAAAGAGAAAAGAAAAATCTTCAGAGAATTTGTTTTTTGGGAAAGCCAAAGAGATTTTCGTCTCTGCCTTGGACTACTGCTTTTCCCCACTGTCACTACCAACAAAGAGAGGACAAGAAAGAAGCAGATGATTGGTTACAGGACTATATCTCTTGACCAAAGTTGGACCTAAATTGCAAGTTCCTGAGGACACCTCCCCTAACTTCTTAATGAGCTTTCCCACATCTGTGCCTCGTACTGCATTATAAGCTAAGACCAGGATGCCTTGCATTAATTTTTTATCAATACCACAAATGTAGAAGATTAAAATATCTCTCTATCATCTCACATATTTGTCGGTCAGAAATCTACAAGAGCTCAGATGGTAATCCTGATTTAGACCTCATAAAATCAGAAATCTGATCCGGTGCTCATCTAGAGGATTGGGGAGAAATCTACCTTCAGGAGCATCAGAAGGTTGGCAGAGTTCAATTCCATCCAGTTGTAAGACTGAAGTCCTGTTTTCTTGCTGAGTTAACCAGGAATTGTTCTCAGTTTCTAGGCGCTTCCAAATCCCTTGTTGGTAGCCCTCAATGCCACCAGTGATGCACCGATGTCTTCTTGTGCTTGAAACCCCTTCTTCCTTCCTCTTGTGACAAAAACCCAAACAGGCCTGGTTTTAATAGTTTGTGTTCTTGCCTTACACACACCTGGCCAAGCCAGCAAAAACTCTCATTTTTAAGACCAGTCATTCAGTAAATGACATTACAGTGGCACAGTCTCTTGGCATGTACAGTGGCATGATGTGTCATAAGAGTGAATGAATCCTAGGACTAAAGAATGACATCTTTGGGGGAAGGCAGGCAAGTATTCTGCCTACTGGAAGGCCTTACCCGATACTACTACCCAAATCAAAACAGCTATTTCTCTAAAACCTCTCTCTGTGATTTTCACGTTCTCTCACGTTAGTCAGCCAAGAATGGATTTTTTCTCTTTATGCTCCATGACCCTACCTCACTTATCCAGGGTCTTACTAGAATCTCACTGGTTCACTTCATGGTGCTTTTCTATCATGAATCATTCCCAGTGGCACCCAGTCTTCCTGTTCTGACCAATAAAGCTCATTTCTCCTGGTACTGTTGCATTTTGCATTTCATCTACTTTCCTTTGGTCTGTGGGAACTACTTGGTGTCAGGCCTGAAAGAACGTGACTGTGTCCCTGCATCTCTGATCCTTAGTGGCCCTTAAGGTAATCTTCCTAGAGAACCACACCACTCAAAGAGCCACAGTAGACCTGTGCCAACCACAAACTATTTATAGCCAGGTCATAAGAAAAGGTCAAAACTGTGAATGATGTTTAGAAAATGTTTATGGCAATTTGACACAACTATTATAATACTACAATAGAACTACCATGATAAACACACATGAATCTTTTACTTAAAATGTTTTCCCAGGTCCAGTGCGATAGCTCAACAAACTAAGCACATGCTTAGGCAGGCTCCGAGATGGGTTCAATCCCCAGCACCACATGCCACGCCGGCACTGAGACCAGGCATGGTGCAGCACACCTGCAATCCCAGCACTGGGGAGGCTGAAAACAGGAGGATCACTAAGTGTCCGACCTGCATAGTGAGACCCTGCACCAAATATACTAAGAAAAAGTAAGTTTTCCCATTATGTTTAAAGCTTTCTTCCATGACAAATTAGGAATTTTCAAATATACGACCCTTTACCTGAAAATAACTTAAGATGTACTGTTATGGATGGCATAACAGTGACCAGGGAGATAGCTCTGTAGAATAAGCACTTCCTTAAGCAAGCTTAGGCAAGCTTAGGCAAGCACAGGGCCCATGGTTCGATCCCCGGCACTATATGCCATGCCAGCCCTTCCCCCAGAGCAGGTTGAGCCAGCCAGAGTCCAGGCATAGTGGTGCATGCTTGTAATCCCAGTGCTGGGGAGGCTAAAAGCAGGAGGATTACTACAAGTCCAAGCTGTGTAGTGAGACCCTGTAACAACCAAATACATAAAATAAATAAATAAATGAATAAATAAGAAGGAAGGAGGACAACATGATGAGCATAGTTTCATTTTTCCAAATATTACTTCAGGTTCCCTCACTCACACTCATTTTGAAGGTTTTCCTTTCAAAGGAAGCAGTATTTATCTGAAAACAGTATAACTTTGAATTGATATTCTGTGCTTTCAGAGTTGATGCTGATCATTACCCAAAACCACTAAGATTAGTTCTGTGCTCTTCCCACAAGCCATAACACTGACAGCTACCAACAAATCAACTGATAACATCTTTTGTGCTTTGAGGAATTCCCCTAAAGAAATATATTATCTGTAATATGGGAATTCTTTAGGGAGTTCTGACAATGACTTAGAAATGGTAACAAGATGATTCACAAACAAAGAGTAGTACAAATCTCCTATGTCTAAACAAGGTGAAGACTGAAGTCTAAGGCTTCCCTGAAAATGCATTGAATAAAATATATCTTTGCTACTCTCTTTACATTTCAGTCACAAATTAGGTTTAGGCAAGACTGAATGCTCAGAACTCTGTGCCCCTCCTCACTTTTTTTTTTCTATTATGTTTGGTACATAGTCTCACTACACAGCCCAGACGCACAGTGATTCTCTTGTCTCAGCCTCCACAGCTCTGGGATTACAGGTGTGCTCCACCATGCCCAGTCTCCATGGCTGGCTCAGCATGCCCGGGGCCTAGACTGGTACAGCATGTGGTGCCAGGGATCAAACCCTGGTCCCTGTGCTTGCCTAAGCATGCATTTAGTATGCTGAGCTATCCTGCCATCCCCCACCCCCGCAGTTTCACTTTAATCAAATTCAGTATTACTATTTGCCTGTTTAACAAATATTGGAAGGCCTACCTTGGGTGAAGCATTCTTCTCATATGGATTTAAAGTAATAAACCAAGCAAACCCAAATCCCTGTCCTCATGGAAATGACATCAGAGTGGGGAGCTTCTCTTTCCTATGAATTGGGTGAGGAGCACATGTTTTCTATTGTGTTTTCCTTAGTTTCCCTCTTTATCCATTTCTTTCACAGTTTCTTCCATCAACTCAATTCTTTCTTTCTCTCTTTCTTTCTCTCTTTCTTTCTTTCTTTCTTTCTTTCTTTCTTTCTTTCTTTCTTTCTTTCTTTCTTTCTTTCTTTCTTTGGCAGAACCAGGGATTGAACTCAGGCCCTTGTGCTTGTCAGGCAAGCACTCATCCTACTGAGCTATCTCCCCAGCCCCATTGTCAATTCATTTCTTACAACCCAAAAACAGAAAAATTATTTTTCATGTAAAAAGCCATGAATTAAACTAGAGTTCTAGACTTACCTATAAAAACTCATGCCAAGGTGAAAAATCAATGAGATCATGAAAAGGCTGTTCAGGACTACATGTGAGGAATCTTGGATAAGCCCTGGTAACACTTACAGACACAATTTTAGAGAGCAGATGCCTGAGGTTCTGCCATAAATGTAATGACTCAAGGCACAGTTATATTGAAGCCTCTTTGCCCTAAGGTTGTTTATGTGCTAAATGGCCCCAGCACAATAATCAACTGGCTTTTCTTGGTTTTCTTTATCTTTTTTGTCAGTCGAGGGTGATTAATGCCAACTCTGCACAAAACACTTGCTCCCCAAAATGAAAGCATCACGTGACTCACTGTACTTTTCTAACATGAAATCCTTACCTTTAGTGAGTAATAATGTGAGGACTAATAGAATTGGTACTAATAATTGGATCAAAGGATACAGTCTTTATTACACATTTAGAGATAACATTTTACTCTGTGCTGGGAATTGAGCTCAGGACCTTTGTGCTGAGTTGTATCCCCAACCATTTTTTAGTTCTCTGTTTTAAGGAAAAGTCTTACTAAGTCACCAAATGATAAGCTTGAACTTATGATCCTCCTGTGCCAGACTCCCAGAGTGCTGGAATTACAGCCATGTGCCACCTCACCTAGGTTTATAGATAAAATTTTAATCCTTGTCTTGTGGACTAGACTTGGCATAGGTGAAAATTTAGCTCTCTAGGTAACCCTTAAAAGGATCACCCATGGTATGAAACTTGTTTGCACAACAGTAAAAGTGCCTTCAAATAGGGGAGGGCCAACACACATTCTTTATTCACAATTAAGGAATTGCCTAGTTATAAACTCATTTTGGTCTGAGCTAAATATAAAAGTTTCCAGATGGAAAAAGCATAGTAGATTGTCCCTATTTTAACCTTTCACATGGCTACAATTATGATGATATCAAATATCATACAATTTTCAGAATAATAACTTAGTTTTCAGTTCATTATGAGTCCACAAGTGCACATTTGTTACCTGAGCTTCAGAGGATATTTTTTGTTATAGAGAACTTAATTATGGAGTTGCTTCCCTGGATTGAAACATATGCACAGACTATAGATGTCAACTTATTTATTTGCTAAGTTTGCACAGACTGTTTATAAATGTACTTTTCAGAATCTTCTGTCTTGCATATTTGCTAAAGCATATCTATTCCATCCAGCTTCATGTATGTCAGAGTCTTTACAAATTTATACAACAATGGATTAAACCATATTATCCAGAAATTATCTTCTAGTTAGCACGAGCAGAATGCCTTGAGATTTCTCACTGAACAAAAATTAACGTGGATATCTGAACAATACACAAGGCTTTCTCCACCTACTAATGCTACAAAAAGAAAGATCAAGAAATAGGGAGAGACAAAGAACACTACAGTAAGGTAGATCAGTAAAATAGAATTTTCCACAAAGCTTCTAAATGTTAACTTTCACTTATATAGCCCCCATTCTTCATGTGCTGTCTTCTAAATTTTATAATTGTTATATGCAGTAATGCTGAAAAAAGCATGAGGAAATAACTTAATCTGACCCTTCTAGCCTTGTCTTCAGAGAGCAGGTGAGTTGGCAAGAACCCATGACTAACCAGCAGCAGAACACAGGACTCAATGCGCAGTTCCTTGAGCTTCCCCCTAAACTCCTCACTGAGTTTTAAATAACTGCTTGGGTTTATTTTACATCATTTACTCCTTATTACCAATTGAATTAACATCTACTCACTATTGTATTCACTTCAAAGAAAGATTTAGCTATTTAAGAACCCAACTGCTTGAGCTGTGTTTGGGGCCTTGCGCTGTGCTCGGTGAGCGTGTGTGCTATTCCTTTAACACCATACTGCGATATGGTCATTGCTGCCCAGTGGCACCACTGCCACTAAGCATGACTACCTCTTTGTCTTGGTCTATGAAGACCAAGACTTCTAAAATAAAATGTTATAAATTGAGTGGCTTATAAACAACAGAAATTTTATTTAAAGCTTTGGAGTCCAGACGTCCAAAACCAAGTCACTGCGATGTTGTCAGACTGGGCAGGTTTCACTTCCTGACACACAAGGGGAGTCATCTTGCTGTGTCCTCATGTGGCAGAAGGGGCAAGGCAGCTCTTGGTGGTCTCTTTTATAAGTGCACTGGTCTCATCTGTGAGGCCTCTGCCCTCAAGACCTACCACCTCCCAAGGGTCCCACCTTCAAATACCTTCACATGTAGGATTAGGTCTCACCATGTGAATTTGTGCCGAGGAGGACATAAAGATGAAGATCATAGCACTCCTCGCGGCCCTGTGCCAAGCTGTAGAGATCCATAATGAAACAATAGACTCCATGGAGCAAGCAAGGCAGATGTTAGAGAAATAATCAAAGCACAAGTGTATAACTGCAAAGCGTGGCAAGGAACCTGAAGAAAAAGTAGAGGGAACTATTAAAGCATTGGGAACCCTACTGAGGTAAAAGGGAAGCAACGGCTTACTTACCTTAGTGACCACAGTGAATTTGAAGATGAAAGAAAGAAGCTTTCCAGGAACAAGCATGGAACGATCCAGGCAGTGGTAGGTAGAAAAGATGAGTGGACAGAAGCTAGAGCAGTAAAGGCCAGAACACGCAGGCCTCCAGGGGGCGTGCCAAGGGCGCTGCACCTTTACTCAGTGCTATTTCAAATACAGCTTTAAGCAGAGAGGCAGGATGGTGAGAATAAATTTTTCAAAAGACCACTGGATTTTTTTGGCCTTTGTTACACAGAGATTCCTGTGGCAAATATTTACTTTACATCAAATCATATTCTTTTGGATTCTTAAAACGTTTTTACAATAAATTGTCTGCCTTGTAATGTTTATATGAGTAATTGAATATCAAGTTTAAAAATATCTAAAATATCCACTGGATCATTATAAGTGATCAAAAGAAATCCTCTTGTGCCTCCTTTTCATATGGTCCTCTCCATAAGACAACAAATGCATTCCCATTTCTTCATTAGAAATCCAACTGAGGGGCCAGTGAGATAGCTCAGCAGACTAAAGCACCTGCTTAGGCAAGCTTAGGCAGAGCACAGGGACCACGCTTGGATCCCCTGTACCACATGCTGCGCCAGCCCCGCCCCCAGAGTTCAGGTGTGGTGAGGAATGCTTGTGATCCCAGCACTGGTGAGGCTGAAAACAGGAAGATCGCCATGAGTCAGAGCTGCATAGTGAAACCTTGTAACAAGCAAATACTTTAAAAAAAAAAAAAAAAGTTTTTTTTATTTTGGTTCAATATTCACATGTTCTAAGGTTTATCAATCTGTATGAAAGAAATTTTCTGCTGAGTGTTCTAAGTGTGCCACACACATCAGTGAAAGTCACCAGTCAGCCGCGGTCTACATGATTGTTGAGAAAGCCTTGCAAACAGCTCTTGACCTGGAGACATGCTCCACTGCACTGAGTTCAACTGAGTAAGACAAAAGTGATAAATGAGTCAGAATGACCCAATATCAATAAATACTCTGTCCACATGGGTTTTATCCAAGGCAGTTCAAAAATTTTTGAGAAGAAATAAATAGAGAAGTGGCACAGATCCTGGAAAATGAGAACATTTTGGGAAAGCTTTGAAGACATACAATCAGAATAAAATCTAAAAAGAATAAAGTAGGCGAGATTAGGGAAAATATTTCTCGCAAGAAAATCAGTATGATTGGCACATTGAGATAGCCATTGTTAATATGAGTGTAGAAATTTTACCGATGACTACATGTGCAAAGTATTCAAGATTTCACATGCCTTACAAATTGATGGAGTGTTTAGTCAGTAACTAAGCCTGGCCTGTATCTCAGAAATCTGTTACCTAACATACCCCTCCACCAACCCGAAGGAGCTAACTTGCCTGGTTCACATCAATGGGCTCCCGTGTCTTCTGATTTCCAGTGGACTTAGCCAGTCTAAAAAGGTGGGTGGAAACAACACACTCGGACATTGTGGCTTCCACTGAGTAGAGACGCCTACATCAAACATCCATCTTCCTTTGGATATGAAAATCTTAAAATACTGTTTAATCATTTTGATTATAGCTTAAACTATGTTTCTTTTCCTCTTAAATCACTGTTCCTCTAGATGGCTCTTTTTTGAGACAGTTTTTCCTTCTGGGTTCTAGTAACTTCTTCCTCACATTGTCTATTCAGTTCGAGGGCTATTGAAAGTTTCCTTGTTCTAGCTTCAGGTTTCTGCACTAACCCTTGTATTTGAACAATAAGAACTCCACACACACCTTTGTGATCCATCCCTCTTATAGATAAACTCTTTAAATTATCCTGATTGTTCTATTGATTTCTGTGGACCCCTACCCACTACCTGTTATCTCTTACAAACTGTTTCTACCAGAAGGATATTTCCCAACCTGCAGTTATTTATATATAACCCCCCTAGCCAAGGAAGCCCAAGGAGCTGACCTTTGTCCTCATGCCACAGCACTGATTTCAGAAATACCTCTGTACCATATTTGGCCAGCCTAAGATTGAATATGGTGATAAATGAAGGCTATGTTCCTGGCCTGACTGTTCTGTATAAAATGTGCTCTGTGGTCAGATTGTACATTGTGCAACTCTGAGACTGATTAGGTACACCTGGCTGAGATGACAGGTCTCGAGCACACAGCCAAATTAAGCTACCTACAAATGGCTTTGGCTTTTTGTGTTTAACATGAACTTGGAGACCACTCAGCTTCCAGACACTCCAGTGTGAAGTTGAGTGACTCATGTTATCATCTGAAACTGTGTGACTTGTGATGACTACTTTGAGGTCTAGAAGTTTGCACAGTTGCTTATTCTGAGAAATGCTACAGATTTTGCTATAGTGAATCGTGGCCGTTTGGCTCACATGCTCCTATAGAGACTTTGTGTAACACAGCCCAGGAGTCACTGAGTCTAGGCTTATCCTGATAGCTTTCAAAACAGTTTTCATGGGCTTTCTATTTTCATGATTTATGCTTTATGTATAGCACTTCTCAATCAATTCTAAATCCACTGCTTATTTGATGCCATCATGTAAAATACCAATAATATACTGAAGCACATTTCATGTCCCATTCAAAAGAGGGAATACAAGAGGAGATTTCTCTGATTATAAACTTGAACTGTCAATTTGTGAATTGCTCAAGGTTAAGTAGAAACACCCCTCCCTCAAGGTAGGCAAAAGAATATCAACACTCTACTACTCAGACACCCAGAAAAAAGAGGACAAACCTCACTTTTGAAAATCAGGAACTTCTTTACCCTGATCTTTGTTACCTAGGCAAACTAAAATAACACAATATGTAGATACAATTCCAAGTGCTCATGTGCTTCACTGAAGCAAACACAATTCTATCTAGAGAAATAACTGAGATTTCAGTCCTAAACACCTTCTTGAAATAGATAATAAAAATAAGGAAATCAAAAATACAATAGAGATGGCTGTTGGAAGTCTATTTCTACCTCCTGTGGTTTTCTGCTCTACCATTTGTATTTCATGAATAAGAAATAATTACACAAGTAAAGAAGGCAAGCCTCCTAGGGAACAGAATCAGGAACAGCAAATGGAAAACAGAGATCCAAGCATCGCCAGTTACCCAAGTATTAGAACAAAAATTTTGAAAATAAACTAATGAAGACATAAATGAAAATATATGAAGAGGACAAAAAGCTGTAAAAAGTGACCAAAAATATTTTAAAAGCAAATTTCTATAAGTAAAAATTTTAATAATTAAAATCATACTGTTTAAATCTGCTCATAATTTTATGAATGTATTAACAGTTAAATAACTGTTCTGGACTTAGTGACAGTTTAGGCCTCTCTAAAAGGATAGTTAATTAACATTAACAATTATCTATGCTTAAAAATATCAATATTCTACTTATGGAATGTGCAATAATTAAAATTTAGTTCAAGATGTACGATGAGAAGCATAGTCTCTTTAGTTCTCCTTGGTGTGAACTCTTACATGCTTATCCCCAAACTGGGAAGCTGATCTTGTACATGAGGCCCAAGGGCCTGTGTTCTAATATTTTTATTTAATCTTATTTTATGAAAAAAAGATAAAACAAATATTCATAACAAAATAAAAGGAGAACAACAATAGTCGATACATTACATGTTGTCCTGTTTCAAGCAGTTGCTCAGGGGACAAAATATGGGCACTAAAATGTCTCCAGTGGATGTTAGTGCAAAGCTTCCTTTTTTATGAACTAAGAGACACTAACAGTATAACTGACTTACATCTTTTTCCCTTTTCCTTACTGGCCTTTCCCCTTTTATCCACCCTAGTTCCTTCTTCCTTTTGAACAATTTCTTCTCATTTCTCAATGTCTATTATACATTTTAGAACTTACTCTATCAGTTTCTTATAGCAGGGAGATGATATGATGTTTGCACACGTAAGTCTGATTCATTTCACTTATGAGTGTGGTCACAAGTTGCATCCATTTAACTATAAAAGTCTCAAGTTTATCTATCTTTATAGCTGTGTAGTACTCAAGTATATAAAAACACCACATCCCTTTTATCATCCTTCTGTTGATGGGCATTTGTGTTGTTTCAAAGATTTAACTCTTACAAATTGTACTGCTATAAACATGGGTGCACATATATCATTGTGGTGTGACATTTTTAATTCCTCTGGTAAGATACCAGGAAGGGGAATAGGTGGGTGTTCTAATCTTGCCTCTGCCAGTTTATAGTGTTTTCCTTATTTTCTGAACCCATGGAATAATGACACATAACTTCCATGGTAGAAATATCAAACATTTTACAAAGTTTTTTATCATTCAAAATAATTTTTTAGTCCCAAACATCTGCTATTTTATTGACATTAACTAATGTATTTTTCTGAGATTCTTTCGGTTAACTTAGATCTTACTGGTCCTTGGCCCTCTATCTAAGCATGTACTGCTTAGAATTTTTGTAAGGTGAACTCAGGGATGCCTATATGTAGGGGGCCAACTTCAGAGCTTGGACCCGACCAAGGGGCAATGAATATGAAACACAAAGAGACACAGAGTAGGCTAACATTGGAGGACTAGAGTGGCTCTTATTTCCCTTCAACAAAGAGCTCTGAGTGACTGGTGCAGCTTGGCTTCATTCACTCAGACCCAGGCACAAGCAATAAGAGTAAAATAGGACTCATCTGTCTCCCACCATCCAAGTACACAAGATCTGAACTTTATTAATTTCCAGGAGCAGATAAGCACACACTCAGGCCCACACTTTCATTCAAGTGCTCAAAGAGGCCAGTTAGGCTTTAATCTTCCTGTCTGCTTTCCTACACCTATAGAAACACCCTACAAAATACAGCATTGGATTCATTTCTTGGTCTCATCTCTTTCTGAGGTTTGTCACTTGTCTCTCCATTGCCACTTGCTGTGGGACCCTTGGTAACAGTGCAGGCATCGCCTGAGCCCACTGCTGTGCTTGGCCACAGATCAGTGACTGAGTCTGTGCTAGGACCAGTAAAGCTGGACTCGATGTTAATGTCAGGTCTGCCCTCCCAGCAGTGAGGGTAATGGGCACTCAACTTCCAGCAGAGCTTGAGAAAATGGAAAAGGATCCTCTCCACTAGAGATCATTTGGACTTTATTACCAACAGATGACCTAATATGTAAAAATTGAGGAGTGAATATAGTGACTTTCTGATCAGAGGAACCCCCACAAAAGAGCCATAATTAAAAAGAAAAAAATTATAAAATTCTAACTTACTTCCAATTGAGCAAATGCTGTATTAATAGCCAGTAGGCTGTGAACATAAATGCCAACCTCAAATCATAATCTTAAAGACCAATTACCTTTTCACAATGAAAAAGTGCTAAAGACGTTTTCAGTAAAATCAACATTGAGAAGGTCTTCACCTATATATTCTTATTAAAAGAAAATTCCATAGTGTCCTTACCAAGTAGATAAAAGGAACAATAAAAAATAATAAATCTAATCACTCAACAAAACTTTGATACAAATGATACAGTAAAACTGAAGGTTTGTAAACAACTCATATGAAAGGGTAAATGCAGAAAGAAGATATTTCAAAATGCAAAAGCAGTGATTGGAGCACTTTAAGTTAATAAATTTTAATTTAAATTAAGTAATCGAATTTCCCCAAAAGAATCATAGGAGAAAATTAACTCAAAAATGGAAGTACTTTAATTAGCCTTTAACCGTTAAAGAGATGAATTCAAAACTTTAAAATCATTTACAAATAAAATGAGGACTCTCTACCGAGACCAGGGGAACAGGCACATTCACCACTATAGTAAAAGGGAGAATATATATATGACCATCCTAATAAATTTAAAGACAGCATTAGTAAAATAGATCCCTACGTAAAAACAAAACAAAACAAACAAAAAAAAAAAAAAAAACCTCTTGATGACTTAGAGATAATTCTGTAAAGTTAATGGTTATATATCAAGAATTACGAGGGGCCAGGGAGATAGTTCAGTGGAATAAGCGCTTCCCTGGCAAGCACAAGGGCCTGAGTTCAATCCCTGGTTCTGCAAAAATAAAAAAAAATTAAAAAAAGAAAAGAATTACAACATCAGGTACTATTCTTACTGTTCTAATTTGTTACTCCTTACAATCCTATAATACAGGTAATGTTGTTGCTCTTGTCTTGTAGATAAAACAACTGAGTAACAAAAAAGTCAAGTCACTTTCCTAATGGAGCAGATGATAATTAGCAGAAAAGAGACTTGACCATATGCAATAACACAGAGTTTATGATTGGAACCATCACACTAAATTTCAGGTAAAGCCAGTTTCTTTCTTTTTTAAAAAATAAACTCAAATTGCCTCCTGAGTCCAAAGATGGAAGGAGTATCTATCTCAGTCATAATTGGGAGCCAAATTAAATATTTCTAGTTCTACAGGATACAAATCAACCTGAAGACAACAGTAGGTGAGTGCTCACAGGCAGTAGCTCTGAATTGTACTCTAAAATATCACACTAGTAAAATCAGCATGTCACAGTATCTGAAAATGCTCACCTAGTTCAAGAATGGGAAATTTTTAGTCTAGTTTGTAGGGTTCTCTTTTGTAGGTTTATGCAGCAATCTCCAGCCCTTTGTTAGCCACGACACTTGGAAACAGTCACTTGGTCTCTAAGTGTCCTTTATCTCTAATCCAAACTAGATACCAAGGGCATATTCATCTTCCATTCTGCCTGGAACTCAATAGCCAAGGGATGTGCTATATTGAGACCAAGTTTAAACCCAGGAGTTAGGAATAGTTAGGATTAAGCATCACCATGATTATTAGCTCACCTCAGAGGACCGTAATTCTTCCACTCTTCCTGAAGCACTACTAGTCCCTGGAATCCTGAGGGACATCAGGGGCAACAGTTCTCAGACACCCCTGCCATCCCCTGTCCTGGGAGACACATCCTTCTCCTCCTGAGTGTCATTGGCTCCTGGAGGTCTTCCTCTCCCTAGGCAGTCTGACTGTGTTGGGTTTTTTTAAAACATGTGTAATTCTTCAGCTTTATTTTATAACTTTTATATAGTAGGTATTCAATTCAATTCTCTAAAAAATTATGAACATCATGCTTAATATTTAAATATGCTACTTTACTTTTAATAAAATTCCCCATGGTTATTGTCATTTCTTAGACTAGCAACTTTTCAGATCCTATCATGGAACAATTGTTATTAATTTCTTTCATTAATTTCCTCCCTTCTTGAAAGGTAGAAAGAAAAACTGCAGCAAAAGAACAAAGGAAAAATTATTACTTCAATAAATTATACATATATT
>NW_004524616.1:9146740-9148301 GCF_000260255.1 Octodon degus
TGGAACTCAATAGCCAAGGGATGTGCTATATTGAGACCAAGTTTAAACCCAGGAGTTAGGAATAGTTAGGATTAAGCATCACCATGATTATTAGCTCACCTCAGAGGACAGTAATTCTTCCACTCTTCCTGAAGCACTACTAGTCCCTGGAATCCTGAGGGACATCAGGGGCAACAGTTCTCAGACACCCCTGCCATCCCCTGTCCTGGGAGACACATCCTTCTCCTCCTGAGTGTCATTGGCTCCTGGAGGTCTTCCTCTCCCTAGGCAGTCTGACTGTGTTGGGTTTTTTTAAAACATGTGTAATTCTTCAGCTTTATTTTATAACTTTTATATAGTAGGTATTCAATTCAATTCTCTAAAAAATTATGAACATCATGCTTAATATTTAAATATGCTACTTTACTTTTAATAAAATTCCCCATGGTTATTGTCATTTCTTAGACTAGCAACTTTTCAGATCCTATCATGGAACAATTGTTATTAATTTCTTTCATTAATTTCCTCCCTTCTTGAAAGGTAGAAAGAAAAACTGCAGCAAAAGAACAAAGGAAAAATTATTACTTCAATAAATTATACATATATTCACTTAAATGTATACATATATTTAAAGGTAGTCATGACAGATATATACTCAAATATTAATCATGTGCACCATGATTAACTCATAGAATTTTAAATTGTTTTTTCCTTTTTTATTCATGTTTTTAAAGTTTTCTATGATGAATATACATTTGTGGTTTTGAGTTGATATTTTATTTAAGAGTTCACTTTGTATATTTTTATAAATTAACCATAAAATTTTCCCCTCACTTAAGAATTGCAAAAGATTTTGTACTTCAAATTCAGTTGCGCATGTCCCTGCAGCATGTATGTTATGTGATTTCTCTACATTCTATTTAAACTTTTAAAAAATTAGGGAAAATATTTTAACATTTTGTCCAGTTCCTAAGAAAAAAGCAGAAGAAATGACCACCCACTTGCTAAGAGGAAGTAAAATAAAAGTCACATCATTTGAGCCTGTTCAAATAGAATCAAAACCATTACAAACAGTCCTAGTTTACCTCAGTCACTGTCTGAAAGGAAAGCATTTTTTCCCCAGAATTCAAAAAATTAGTGGAACTCAGAAACAATGATCACTGAATTGTGGTGAGCCTCGTACACTTTATATCACTTCCAATGATACCAATGTCAAGCCACATTTTGACGAGAGAGATTGAAATTTCTCTCACAGCTATTCAACTGCTGCACATTTTGGGCTTTAGAACCAGTTTCCCAAAGACTGTTAACCCTCCTAACACAGAAGGTTAGGCAGTTTTAAGTGTGTGTTTCTGGATGTGTATTTTTGCAATAAAAGAAAACAGGCCACCCTAGAAGTTAAGATATTTCTAATATATTTTGTGGTAACAAATAAGTTTTCCAGAAGTTGGAGACTAAAACTATAATGGTAAGTGCTAGATTTTTCCATATTCTACTGGTTTTCCTGAAAGAATAGAAAAACAAGCTCCTCAAGAATGATGCTGCATTCCTAAGAAAATTGTTGGATCAGCTGGCTTTCATA
>NW_004524616.1:9149351-9150421 GCF_000260255.1 Octodon degus
CAATTTCTCCCTACACAGCTTGGACTCATAATGATCTTCCTGTCTCAACCTCCCTAGCGCTGGGATTACAGGCATGTGCCACTATGCTCAGTTTTGGAGACACACTGCATGCCCCGAGTTTCAGGGAGGTAAAGGCATGCAGTACTGGGGATCAAATGTGAGTCCTTGTGCTTTCCAGACAGGTGCTTAGACTGCCAGGTAGGTGCTTAGACTGCCAAGCTGTCTGCCCAGTCCCTGTGGTATGATGTTTTTAATTCTTCTGGGAATATAACAAGAAGGGGAATAGGTAGATCTAACAGGACCCCTAATCCTAGTTTTTTGAAGAATCTTCACGCTGATTTGCACAGTGGTTGTACTAGTCTACACCCCCACCAACAATGGAGAAGGGTTCCATTTTCTCCAGGCTTCACCAGTATTTGTTACTGGTGGATTTTTTGATGATAACAATTCTTTCTAGAGTGAGATGAAATCTCAATGTTCTTTTAATTTGCATTTATCAGATAAACAATGATGTTGCATATTTGTTCATATATACATCTGCCATTTGTATTTCTTCATCTAAGAAGAGTATATTTGTCTTGGATGCCCAGTTTTAGATTGGGTCTTTGGATTTTGGGAGTCTGACTTTTTAAAAATTCTTTATACATTTGAGATAAGAGTCTTTTTTCATAGGAGTCCTTTGTCTGAGGAACATTTGGCTAAAATTCTTTCCCAGTTTTTGGGTTTTCTTTTCACTATGTTGGTGATTTCTTTTGATGTGCAAAAACTTTTTAATAAAATGAGATCCCAGTTGTTGATTTTGTCAGGTATTTCCTTTGCAGTTTGGTCTCTGTTCAAAAACTCCCAGACTCCGCCTATCCTTCAAGAGTTCTACTCACTTTCTCTTCCAGTAGATTTATTATTTTTGCTTTAATATTTAGATCTTTGATGCATGTATTTATGAAGTTATTGTGGGTTTTTTCTCAATAATTTTCCAATGTCATTGCACTATAGTCATATAAAACGCATGGGATAATTAAATTTCTTGCCTTTACTTAAGCACGTTCCACGGGCTAGTACATGGTCTATTT
>NW_004524616.1:9150521-9151033 GCF_000260255.1 Octodon degus
ACTCTGTAAAGTTCTACTAAGTCCATTTATTCAAAAGTTTGGTTCAGTTCTGCTATTTCTTTGCTAATTTATTATCTAGTTCATCTATCTCTGTGTGACAATGAAATATTAAATTCCCACATTAGAAATGTGTTATTGCTTATTTGTTCTTTCATGTCTATTAATATTCATCTTAGAAAATTAGGTGCTTCCATATTTGGTGCATATGATTTTATGTTTGTTATCTCTTCCTCTTGAAGTTTTCCCCTAACAAGTATGTAGTGACCTTCTTTATCTTTTTTGATCATTTTGGATTAAGTTTACATTGTCTGCAAACAGAATAGCTGGTCCTGAGTTTTGCTGGGTTCCTCTTGCGTGGAGTATTATTCCATCCTTTGACTTCAGTCTATGAATTTCCTTTTAAGTTAAATGTGTTTTTTATTATACAGCATATTGTTGAATTTTGTTTCTTGATCCACTTTGCCAGTATGTTTCTTTTGATTAATTGAAGTAATTTACATTCATGGTTATTA
>NW_004524616.1:9151329-9152802 GCF_000260255.1 Octodon degus
CAATTAGTAGGACAGTTTCAACAATTAATACATTGCATATTGTTGTCTTCTTAGTGGTTATTCAAAGTACAAGATGCAGACATGATATCTTGTCCACAAACATGATTTGTACAAATCTTTCAATTCACTGAAGTAAGAGAAAGTAGTTGTATACTATGCTAAATATTTTGGATATACAGATACAAAATGGTCCTTCATTTGTATCCCCTTTTTTGTTTAGTTTTGTCAGAGAAGGGTATTCAATTACTATTTAATATTGTAGGTGCGTGAATTCAGCAAAATATTCCAGCATAGTCCAGTAGTCCATAATAGTAGTGGTTTATCCATAGGACTGGCAATGTCAGAAGTTGTTGACTTGAGCCTTTTACAACTCAGGATATTAATATGGCTTTACTTTTTGTACTTTATATTTATACTTTTCTGCTAGATGGTTAACATCAAGATAAAGCAAGACCTATATAACAAGAAATGTTAACTTTTGTATCTGACAAGGTCAGTCAAATCCCCTTAAGATTTACCCTGAAACCCTATACCGCAGTTGGTAGATTCTTTGTCAGTGTCAGTCATGCGGATGAGTCATGGCCATTGCTTGACCAATTTGCTGTCTGTGAAAGCCTGAGAGACTGTTTACTCTCCATGTGACTTTCCTTAGGCACAGGTTACATCATCGATCACTTTCCTCTTTGGCCCAATAATCTCCTTCTCAGAAAATTTGGGACACAACTGAGTTACTTGATGTTATAGAACAGGTTCTCCTATGTCTTAAGTCCTCACTAACCTTGAAAGGCTAGGACCAAAATGTTGGCTGTCCTTGCAGCTCTTATTTTCTATAATTTTTGGTCTGCAAACTTGAGTTGTTAACCCTTCAGAAGAGAAGCTTATTAGTATTACCCTACAACACACGCATTTGAACTGAACCTCATATCTTTCTGAATATCAAACATCTTGGACATAACATGGAACAGGTATTTTCCATCAGATATTGTTATGCTAAAAGTTAAGTACCTACATAATATGAAGAAAAAACATTTTAAAAAAATAAAAAATATTTTTAAAAATAGGAATAAACAATTACATATTTTTACACAGAAATTTAGAAATCTAATGATATACAGCATTCTAGCAGGACAGTCCTATGACTTTTTTTCTTGTCTCTTGTTTTCATTTATTACCTTATTTTAAAACAAACATTTACTTGAGAGATGGTATGGCAGTAATTGGTGTGACATGACAAACAGTATGCATTTAGAAGACCAGAATTACAGGCATTCCAAGAATGACCCTAGTATACACATTGCTAGCTTCAGTGCAGTTGCTTAGTTCACATGTATCAGCATACATAGTTAGTCAAGGTGAGAGTCCTACCAATGAACTGCTAGTTTCAAAAACTTGCTGAAGATTCTCAGGATCATTGCCTTAACCATCCTGTGCATATAAATGTACGGCTTTGCCCTTGTCATGTTTCCAGCTTTT
>NW_004524616.1:9161592-9163491 GCF_000260255.1 Octodon degus
TTCTCATTCAACCCAGAGCCCAGGTCCGGTGTGTGAGTGAGATCATCCAGGACCCACCACATCCTCATTGGACCAGGAGCCAGGCCCAGCATGTGAGTGAGACTGCCTGGGGCCTGCTGGATCCTAATTCAACCCACGCCTGGGGTGTGGGTGTGACCGCCCTGGGCCTCCTGGATCCTCACTTGACCCAGGCCTGGCATGTAGTGAGACCACCCAGGGCCTGCTGGATCCTGATTCAACCCAGAGCCCAGGCCTGGCACACAGGCCTAGTGTGGAACCCTGCAGCAGAACTTCCTGCAGAGAGCCTAGAGCCAAGACCCACCCAGCTGATCCAAGAGCAGAACATCTTGTCAGAGTGGCCCAGAAGGTTCACCTCCAAGGGCTGCAGCAAGGGAAGTGAAGCAACCAGACCCAAGCCACACCCACCTTAACGAGTTTGAACTTGATAGATCCAGACCTGGTGCTAAGGTAATAACTCTATCTAAGCTGTATACCAAAAGTCAGAAGACAGTGCCATACAAAATGACAAAGAGAAGGAGCAAAATGCTTTCTCAGGCCCTGAGCCCACCCTGAGCCCACCCAGAACAAATGCAGGAGACACTAGCAGAGAAGAAATTGGAAATCACACACCTGAAAGCTCTGAAATAGTAGTATCAGAAATAAAGAAATAAATGCAGAAAGGTATAGAGGAAATCAGATCAGAAATAATTTCTGAAGTAAAAAAAGAAATGATAACTATAATGAAAGAAGTACTAAGTGCTTCTAAAGAAGATACTGATAAAAAATAGAGGAGAATATAAAAATGATAGGATGTTTGAATATAGGAAAAAAAATAGAATGCATGAAGCAGAGTCAAAGTGCTATACAGGAAATTGAAACCTCAATCACAAGCTGGCAAAACTGTCTGAATGAAAGTGAAAATAGCCTTTCAGACCTTGAAGACACCATTATAGCTAGTGAAAAAGTAAGAAAAGTTCTCTTAAAAACAACTAGGATACAGAAAAAAATAATTCAACATCTTCAAGGTGAGGCAAAGATGAACAGTGTGAGACTAATAGGCATCAATGAGAAAGGAGTCAACATAAATGATATAAAAAGAATATGGACAGAAGTTATAGCAGAAAACTTCCCAAATATGGGGCAACAATCTGACATTCAGGTAACCAAAACATATAGAACTCCAAATAACATTAACCCCATTCAAAACACACCCAAACATGTAATAGTCAAGATCCCAGAAATTCAGCACAGGAACAATATACTAAAAGCCGCTAAAGAAAGGAAACAGATTACATTTAAAGGAAAATTCATCAGAATAATGGCAGATTTCTCTTCACAAACCATCAAGTCAAGAAGAGCATGGAGCAAAGTACTTCAAGTCTTGGATGAAAACAAATTCCAACCCAGACTGATATACCCTGAAAAACTCTCTTTCAAGTATAATGGAGAAGTGAAATTCTTCCATGACGAAGAACAACTAAAGAATTTCATGACAACAAAGCCAACCCTAAACAGACTACTAAAAGATATTCAAGAGAGGGATCAAAATGACTACAACTCCATGAATGAGAATGGAAAGAACCCACAAAATAGGGCAAACAATTAAACACAGGAGAACAAGAGGTATACAAAAGCACTCCTTCAGTTATTGTTTTGGATACAGCAGCAAGATATTTCCATCAGCATACTCTACAAATGAACTTCTGCATCCTATGGGTCATGATTCTGTCTGGGTCTACAGGGTGGATATCAAGATAATAGCAGTAACTAGGTCCCACAAGTGACACCTGGCCACTAGTAAGCATCATGAACACTGTCCAGGTCCACGACATACTACAACTTTGTGCGATATCCTATCCTCAAACTGTTAAAAGTACTGGTCATTTATTTGCCATTCCA
>NW_004524616.1:9164241-9188670 GCF_000260255.1 Octodon degus
TTTTTTCTTTACAATGAGTTTTGGACAATTTCATTTTTGTGTATCTTGGTATGATTTTATTCAAATTTCTTGTGCAAAAGGTTCATTTTTCTTGGAGATGTGGTGTTACAAGTTCAACTAAATTAGAAATTTTAAATCTTTAAATATATATTGCCTACCCATTTCTACTTTGAAAGTTTTAATTATATAAGTTTCTTGTTTTTCGGTACAGAGTTAACTATTATATGACTGATTTGTAAATTCTTTCTTCTTCATTTTTATTTTGGACAATTTTTATTGTTAAATTCATTTAAGTTTGTAAATAACTTATTTACAATGTGCGATCTATTATTAATCTCACCTGATGTATTCATTTCAGAAATATTTCTCTAAAATTCTCTCTGTCTATATCTTATATCTTTGACATCTCAATATTTGTCTACAATTTTTATATGCTGTGTAATTATTGATTTTCAATAAAGTTAATGAAAAAAATTTAAAAAGAAACAAAAAATAAAATGCATGCTCATATTTCACACTATTTATATTTAAATAAATGGGAAATTAAGTCAACAGAGAAAAAAAAGAGTGACATAATTTCCCCTTTATTTTTTAAATTTTATTTATTTGTTTATTTTTGGTCAGCTCAGCCCACCCTGAGGGCCAGGCTGGGGTAGCATGCAGTGCTGGGGATCGAACCACAGTCCTCTGCACCTGCCTAAGCTTGCCTAAGCAGGTACTTTAGACCACTGGGCTACCTCACTGGCCCCAACTTTCCCTTTACTTAAATTTTAATAGTGTGAAATATGAGCATATGTTTTAAACCATAAAGATCTTATTTTGAGCTCTGATTCATAATTTACCTACTTTTTGAACCTGGTGCTTGAGAAGCTGCCTGGATCCATCTCAGAGCTTTGTAGCAAAACCATTCCATATAGGCTTTGACTTGCCCTCCTGAACGCACAGCATCTTCAGAGTGCCAGCTTTCAAATGCATGCACGCTATATTTTGAGAAATTAAAATTACCTTATTTTTAGAGAATATCATTAAAATTTGAACTGAATGGGTTGAAATTTCTTTCTTCACACAACTTTTTGATAAATTTTGAAGAATTAAAGTCTCTATGATCCATAGAACGTTCTGGTTATTATGTAGACTACAAGATCTTTTGCAAAAGAGAAGTGGACAAAGAGATTGTGTGAGTAGGGGTGGAGAGGAGGAAAGAGGAGGAAAGCAGAATTAAGCAGTGTTGTGCACGTGCCTCAGCTCCCCGTGAGGAATTTCATCACTATGTACTGCAAAGATTACTAAGAAACTTAAAAAAATAAATGAATGATCTTTTAACAGAAATAAATGAATGGCTAAAAATCACATGCAAAGGTGTTCATCAGACATCTGGGAGACTCAAATTAAAACAATGAGATATAACTACACATTCTCCAGAACAATTAGAGATAACAAATAGTGAATGCTGGTCAGTATAAAGAACAATGAGAATTCTCATACATTATTAGTATGAATAAAAATCATTCAAGCACTTTTGAAAACAATTTGGAAATTTCCTCTGAAAACAAATATATATATCCAAACTTGTAATAAAGAAACTTCATCCTTTGGTATTTAGAAAATAAAAATAAAAATCTTTTTTGCCTCACAAAATAGCTACAACTTATTTTTGTCTATGAAACTGAGCATACCAGACTATAGATAGAAATTTTACTTGTAATAGCCCCAAACTGAAAATAAGCTACTTTTCTATCATTGAGAGTGTGCTATGCACCTAAAATGGAACACTCCTGCAGCGCCCTGATCTGACGTAACCAGATCTGTCTGAGGGGAAGCTGCATGCTGCCAGCACCAGCTGCTGTTCTCTTGCACCTACTTTCATGTTCGTCCTGGCTCCTCCTCAGAGAAACCTGAACAGGGCAGGAGTGAAGACTTGAGATGTCTCAGGACTCCACATCCGCCTGTGTGGGACTTTCTTAAGCTCCTCTGGAGACTCAGGTCTTAGCCAGTCCTTCTCATAGTGTTGAAACCAGCACGGCAGTCTGAGGCTCTTCCTACCTATCCTGATTCCCTTCCTCTTCTTTTCGCAGGTGTTTCCCTCAACAAATCTTTTCCACATCTAAGTTTCTCTTACTATCTACTTCCCAGATGACCCAAGCTAAGACAATGATAAAAAGAAACAAGTCATATCATGGATAAATTGTAAAAAACCTTATGCAGCTGAAAAATTCCAGGTTCAAGGGGATAAATTCTATATGATTCGATTTACGTGATATTCTAGACCAGGTAACACTCCTCCTGATCATAAAAAGTAAGAACTATTTAAGATTAGATAATGTTCTTTTGTGTTATGGATTTGATTAGACACATACACACACAATATCATTTTGTAGTAAAGTTAAGATCTGTGCATATTATCACATAATTGTGCCACAAACCAAGAACTATGAAAAATACTGAAGTCTAGTTATATGCCTGCTGAAATATCTAGAAACATACACCAATTTCTGAAGCTTACTTTTTTTTTTTTTTTTTTTTTTTTGCAGAACCAAGAATTGAACTCAGACCCTTGAATGTGCCAGGGAAGTACTTATTCTACTGAGCCATCTCCCTGGCCCCTGAAGCTTACTTTGAAATTTATTAAAAAGCAATATGATTTGGTGAAGGTATTCAAAAATGAGTAGCTAAAAGATACACAATAAAAATATAGTAAAACACTAAAGTAGAATCCAGGGTTATCTAAGGTGAATATCTCCTGTAAAATTCTATAAAGATTTTCTGTCATCTATAGTTTTCATAACAAATTCAGAACATTGTAAATTTACAAAATAAAATCTTTTGCATTCCAAGAGAACAAGTACTAAAAAAATGAAAAAATGAATGGCTTCAGATTTCAAGTATAAGATAATTGTGTTAGCCAACTTTGTCACTATACTGAAATAACTGAGCTAACTTTTTAGAAAACGGTTCATTTTGGCTTATTGTTTGGTAGGTTTTATTCATGAACGATTGTCTTCATTGTTCAGGGCCCATGACAAGGCAGCACCTCCTGGCAGGAGCATGGAGAGAAACACAATTCCTCACATCATGATCAGGAAATGGAAAAGAGGAGGTTGCCAGGACACCCCCAACTCCCTTCAACGCCATGACTCAATAACCTAAAGACTTCTTCCATCGCCTGCTGGCCCATGGATGATATCTGCCTGCCCATGGATGGTGATTTTTATTCTGAGGTCTTCTTACATAGAGAAGTGGAAAAATTGAGGAACCTGCTCAATGCTTTTCCCAGGTCTTGCTATGTAGCCCAGGCTGGCCTTGAACTTGCAATGATTCTCTTACTTCAGCCTCCCAAGTGCTTGTTCAGTGTGGTCATTCTGTCTTCTAATAAAAGCAGTCCTCCCTTCAGAACTAAGACTAGTGGAATTTAAGGTTGCAGAAACAGGGAGCAGAACTTTTGCTGGTAGGTCACTAGAGGTAAGAGAAAATGCTGCCGCTTCATTTCAGCCTTATTTCTGGACCTGTGAATCTTGAATGGGGGCACATATAGCTCTCTAGAGAAGAGTGCTCCAGTCCTGAGAGGTGTTGTTACCTTGGGAATGCTGTATCTGTATCTTCAATACCAAGCTAGCTACTCAGGAAAGCGGAGCCTGGTAAGACCAGAGAGACTGAATTGTTTTAGGAGTTCTGGAGCCAACAGCATCAGTGGACACAAGAGAAGAATAGCTGCCAGTAAGCAAGAGTGGAGCAGGACTCTGCTGGTTGCATTTCTGGCCCTCTCCTTCAGGGAATTTTGGACATGCATGCTTATGCACAGAACCAGGACAGGGAGATCAGTGGAGGTTCCTGCAGAGGGAACTATAAGATAGACCTGATACCTCGGGGAGCCCCCAGCGTTGCTCAGCATGACCGCTGGCTAGAGAGAGAGGACTGACACCCTTGCTCCCATCAGCTTCTGAAAGAAAGTGACACTGAACCCCAGGTGACGACTGCTCACACCAAAGCCAGTGTCTTTTGTCACTTCAGCACCCAAAGTTCAGAGAAGCAGAGCCAGGACTGGTGACATAGTCACCAGCCATGCAGAGCATGGTCCTATTTTTTCTTTGGGCCTGGGCTTCTGCAGAGCTTACCTTGCATGGAGAGATCCTGTCCCCAGCTACCCTCAGGCATACCCCCAATAAGATAAAGCAAACCTGGGATGTTGAGGTTCTGGACAGGTTTGGGATCCACCTGTACTTCAACCATCTGGTCATAAAGCTGTCTAAGAACTGCTTGTACAACACAGTGCACAGTGTCAGGAGACATTGAAGAAGGGAAACTCTGTGGACAGAATACCAACAAGAATACCAACTCGCCCATCATAGAAGAGTTCCACATCCACAGAATAAACTCCGGTGACCTTTACACCAGATTTCTCCAACAAAGAGCATTATACTGGATTTTCTGCTAATGATGTTGCAACTAATGTAAAAGAGTGCACAGATTTTGCAAATGTCCCTTGTAGCCACTTCTGTAACAACTTCATTGGTGGTTACTTCTGCTCCTTCCCCCCGGAATACTTTTTCCATGATGATATGAGGAATTGTGGAGTCAACTGCAGTGGGGCTGTATTCACTACCCTGAGTGGGAAGAACGCCAGTCCCAGTTACCCTAATCCATACCCAGAGAACAAAAAGTGTGAATGCCAGATTCTGTTGGAGGAGGGGTTCCAAGTGGTGGTGACTATGAAGAGAGAAGATTTTGATGTGGAGCCAGCTAACTCAAAAGGGAACTGCCTTGACAGCTTAGATTTTGTTATAAGAGATCAGTGGTTTGGTCCTTACTGTGGTAATCGATTCCCTAGACAACTACCTATAGAAACCAAGAGTAATATCATTGATATCATCTTTCAAACTGACATATCAGGGCAAGATAAAGGCCGGAAGCTTCGTTACCCTGGAACTCCAATCTTCTGCCCTAAAGAAGTCTCTACCAATTCAATTTGGGAGCCTGAAAAATCAAAATGTGTTTAAAGATATGGTGAAGATAATCCTTCTGGAAGGATTTGAAATTGCAGAGGGATACTCTAGTGCAACATCTTTGTATTTTACTTGTCAAAGCAATGGAAAGTGGAGTAGTTCCACAGTGAGATGCCAAGCTGTGGACTGTGGTGCTCCTGAACCCATTCAAAAGGGCAAAATTGAAGAACCAGCAGAAACTTTATTTGGTTTTGCCTTTTACTACACTTGTGAGGAACCATATTACTACATGGAGCATGAAGAAAATTCTGAGTACCAGTGCTCTGGCAATGGATCTGGGTGAATGAAGTGCTGGGCACAGAGCTGACGAAATGTGTTCCAGCCTGTGGAGTTCCCAGTGAGCCCTTTGCGATGTCACAGAGGGTATTTGGAGGCTCCCATATGAAGATTGAGAGTTTCCCCTGGCAAGTGTTCTTTCATTCCTAAAGGGCCAGTGGGGCTCTCATTGATGAGTACTGTGTGCTGACAGCAGCCCATGTCACGGACAGAAGCTACTGCCCAACCATGTACACTGGGTTGATGCTGCTGTAGGGCTCACACAAGAGCAAGGACCATATGCTCACTTCTGAGCATGTATTTATTCATCCAGACTGGAAGCAGGTGGCTCACCCGAGTTCATGAACCAATTTTGACAATGACATTGCGCTGGTGTGGCTGAAAGACCCAGTGAAGATGGGCCAGATTGTGTCTCCCATCTGCCTGCCAGACAGCCTCTCCCAATACAACTTCTCAGTAGAGGACCTGGGCATGATGTCAGGCTGGAGAAGGACAGAGGACAGAGACTGGGTTTACCATCTCAGAGGAGCTGGACTACCCATAACTGATTTAGAGATGTGCCAGGAGGTAAAAGGGACAAATCACAAAGTGGACCCTAAGTCATACATTTTTCACTCAGAACATGTTCTGTGCTGGAGGAGAGGGTGTGGACAGCTGTCAGGGAGACAGTGGTGGGAACTTCGCTGTCAAGAAGCCCCTTGAAAGCAGCTCCAGATTCTACATATTTGGCCTGGAGTCCTGGGGAATCGAGTGTGGGACTTATGGAATCTATGCCAAGGTACAGAACCATGTTGAGTGGATAAGGGCGGCCATGGGGAATAACAGTGTCCCCCTCCAGGACTGGCCACACTGTCCTCTCCAGGGATGACCAGGTCACTGTGTGACCAACTCACATCTGGACAAGGATGTGTCCTTGTCATCATCCCATCGTTTCCCTATGACTGATCAGGGACAGGGGATCATTATTAAAATAGAACACAGAAAACAGCACAGTTGTCAGGGTACCTGGCTGGAGGTCCTGTTCGGCCACAGAGTTGTTAGTGACTCAGGTGCGGGCTGCAGACAGGCTGGGAGGGGCACCTCCTGTAAGCTGCTATTCTCCAGCAGTACCTCAAGGTTTTGTTTCTTCTTTACTTGTTTGAAATTCTATTTTCTTTCTCATTCTCAATGCCCATTATCTACTTCTAATAAAGCATGTTTATAATTTTTTTAAAAAATGGCTGGGGAGATGGCTCAGTGGAATAAGCACTTCCCTAGCAAGCGCAAGGGCCTGACTGAGTTCAATCCCCAGTTCTGTCAAAAAAAAAAAAAAAGAAGAAGAACACTTCTTCCAAGACTTTATTTTTAACATTTTCAGAGTCTCCCAAAGGCCCAACCCTGGAGTAAAACAAGAAGCATCTCAGAAAATTACTTCTTAGTGGACTATAAACTACCAAAACAAAATCATAAGATGAAAAATTGGAGGCTATGGCATTGTATTGGCTTTTGTCACTGTGATCAAAATGCTTGGCATCCTCAACTTACAGGAAGGAATAGTTTGGGTTTCTAGTGTCAGAGAGTTCTGTTCTTGGTTTATTCCAAGGTGGGAGCCTCATGGCACAGGTTATGGCACAGGAAAGTCACTTATCTCCTGGTGACTGAAAGCAGAGCAGGAAAACAATGCAGAGAGCAAAGACCGAAAGACTATATACCAAAGAGCACATCTCTGTGACCCACCCAGATACACTGAGAAGTACAATTTACTGATCCCCTGGGTGGCCCCTAAGTCAAAAGTTGACAATTAAACAGTACTGTCACAAGCATCTGGAGAAAAAGAGATTGAATGTAGGAATAAGGTAAGGAGAGTTTCTAGCTTTCATAGGACAAAGTGCCCAGGATGACAGATAAGCAGTAGGTGTAGACAGAAAACACTATCAGAGATCAGAGAGTTTGAAACAAGGTGGTCCCCAGAGTAAAAGGAGACTGGCTTTTCTGTTCTAATTTGTGACTTCTTTATGAGGAGTTTCAGTAGACAAATGTGACACTATTAATAATAAATATATATAAAATAAGCGAACATGTAAAAGATTTAACTAACTCTAAGAAAAGCAAAATCTTTGTAGGAAGTAGACTCTCAACATAATTCAAGCTCAGCTGCTGCAGTTTGCCATGCCAGCCCACTTGCAGGGTGCACTGAGACAGCGACTAAGACTGGGAGTGGTGGTACATGCCTGTAATCCCAGCACTTGGGAGGCTGAAAGCAGAAGAATGACTACAAGTCCAATCTACATAGTGAGACCCTGTAGACCCTGTCTTAAAGTACAGGAAAAGAAAAACTAAAAAACCTTAACTGCTGACAACATTGATGTATGCAATGCAGGGAGACAGTTGATATTGACTTATTGACATAACTTATTCTATAACTACATTGAAAGTTATCAGAAACAAAAATTATGGGTATTTGTGATGAACAGAAGTCAAACTAAAACTAAATAATTCTCTTTCATAGTTGAAAATCAATAAAAATGCAGAAAACTGAGAAATCAAGCAAATAAAGCAACTTATTTAAAAATGTCTTCTCAGAAGAATTAAAAGTGTCACACCACAGTGGTATATGTGCACCCATATTTATTGCAGCACAACTTGTAATAGTTAAATCTTGGAAGCAACCCAAATGCCCATCAACCAAGAAATGCATGAAAAAGATGTAGTAGTTTTATACATTGGAGTACTACTCAGCCATAAAGAAAACTACTTCAGACCCTTGTAGATAAGTGAATGGAACTTGACATCATATTCATAAATAAAGTAAATCAGACTCACATACCATGAAAACTGAGGGTAATAACTCAACAGCTCAGTAAACTTTCTGAACTTGAAATAAGTTTTGCTTTTCCCAAAAGTAAACTAATAGTTGAGGAACAAAGAACAAAATATAAAATGAGGTGCACCATGCACCTCATTATATAGAGTGCTTCCCATTCAGTCATCTTCAAGTTCACATTCTGCTGGGTTAGCAATTTTTTTTTAATAAAGTAATTCTTTTTTTTCTTTTTTTTTTTTGGTGGAACCAGGGATTGAACTCAGGCCCTTGCGCTTGCCAGGGAAGCACTTATTCTACTAAACCATCTCCCCGGCCCAACAAAGTAATTCTTAAAAAGAAAGTTTTCAGTGTCTAATGGAGCTAGACACTGAAATACTTCCCATTCTCTATGCCACTATGAAGACAGAAGGGAAAGAAAGTAGTTTAGTTCATTCTCTAGGGGAAAAAAATGTGTTGCTGTTGTACAGTGCTGAACAAGAAGAATACATAGAACACAGTTTCACATTTCTGAAAGTTAATCAAGAACTGGCAATATACTCACGTGGAACCACCAAAAACGTAGCACCCTTAGGAGTGAAGCATTGAATAGCCGCTCCTGGGTAAAGACTCTCAACCCTCTGGGTTCTAAAAGATGCAAACAGACATGAGTGGTAGGGGAAGAAAGTCGTAAACACCAGCGATGGTCTCATGACCAGTTGCAGAAACAAAGGCTACAGATTCTACCTGTTTCCTTCCTTGTGGCTTCATGATTATATTTACACATTTTAATTAAGTCACTTTTTCTTAGCGAGGTTGTTGATAGTAATTAATGATCTATTGAGTGCAATCAGTGGCCAAATTCTGGAGTGGGATGGTGAAGAATAAAGTAAATGCACCTTACCCAGAGATTCTAGACTAGGAGTCTGACTCATTTTGGAAATTCTCAAAAGTGGAAGAAGGAAAAGAGCACAGTACAAGTTGAATGAGGGACCATTGTGTTAGGTGAAAATAATTTTTAATGTGAATAGTTTAGAAGGACAAGTATCAGTAGCCAAGGCAGTTAATATTTGTCCTTAGTTGGGTGCACAAGACCCACCCTCTTATGGAGAAATTCCCCTTTTGTGAGCGTTGGAGAATGCCACAGTGCATCTTCGCATACAAAGTCAAAGGAGGCTAAGGACATCCTCTCCAGGCCTCAGCGATCAGCACTTCACCTCAAGCACAGCAGCCTTTCCCCTGACTTTTGTACCTCCAGTGAGTGGTGCAGGGATGAAGAGACAGTTGATGGTGCAGGGTGCAGCAGGAGGGAAGAACAGTGAGACTCTCCCAGCTGTCTCCAGGGAAGATCAGGTTTGGAGCAGTGTCTAAATCAAAGCATTTCGAAGGTGGGACTTCGCTGTGTTCCCTCTCCCTGGCCTCTCTTTGTTTCCTACCTAATATTGTTCCATACATTTCTCCTGCTCAGTTGGAGTTATTTTCCATGATTTGCAATGCAGAGCCAAACAAAACTATTTGCAGTATTTTAGAAGACAGACAGTCACTTTGTTGAGGATAGTCCATCAGGAAGCAGGAAAAGTGTGTGCCTTGTTAATAGACACTTTTTGCCTAAAACTTTGAACCAAATGCTATGCAGAAAGTCAGATAACATTGATCAAAGGTCTGTGCCCCATTTCTCCACAAGTAAGAGAAAAGGAAAAAAAGTGAAAACATCATAAGACTTAAGACTGAGACTTGAAAAACCTGACTTCCTACCTGGCCAAGCACCAAGTCTGTTGCACTGTCCAACACAAGTGACTACTTAGGCACAAGCACTGTGTACAGTTCCAGAGGTGCATGAATCCTGGAAGCCTTTCCCTTTCCGAAGTGCTGAAAACAGTAAGGGATTTCACAAATAATAATCAAGCACAAAGATGCAGCCAGCAAAGGATCTCCTGAGTGACTATAGATGTTGCTATCTTATTGTCAGGTTTTCCTCTTGCTGATACACAGTATCTGACATTTGCAACTTAAAGAGCGGGAGGGGTTTAATTTGACTCATGATTCCAAGAGGATTTAGCCAAGCTTGGGGGACTCTGAGCCAGAAGCATGGAGGCAGAGTGTGGCAAAGCAAAGATGGACAGTGCTTGGCAGCTGAGAGGCAGAGCAAGGACAAGAGCCAGATGGGGGCAAAGTACCAGAGATGGTGCCCACCTACTTCCCATGAGGCAACCGGAAGTGCACCATACTAACCTGCCAACCAAGCTGACATAAAGAAGTCTAACCACCACAATGATAGATTAATTTGTGAAAAGAGCATAGAATTGGATCTTGCATTTAGCAAGAAATTGTAGAGCACTTCTTCCATGTAGGGTTCTAATTCAAGAACTGTGCAAATTTTCCACATAAATATTTTTCTTTAGTATTCAATAACTATTGTAAAAGGGAGCTTTGCTACAGAGTATATTAACTCCTCTTTATTAGCCACTTTTAAAATATCCATTTCCCTTTTATAATATCCAAATGAAGCTTTTGTCTTTTCCTCCTCCAGCTTTTTTTTTTCCTCCAAAAAATGGACTATAGCCCAGCATTACTGAAGAAAAAAAACCTTTCCTCTATAGTCCATGGCTCCCACAGAGGCTAATAATTCAAGTCTCCCTTGTTAATTTAAATCTATCACCAGAAATAATGTCTTGCTTCTTACCAGCTATGCCCTCTCAGGCAAATGCAAGTGAACTTACTTGAAGTTGTGTTTCTACAAAACATCAATGTGGTCACTCTAAGTAATTTCTGTCCCAGAGGTCCTGCTTTTGCTCTGGCCTTCTACCAAAGTCCTTCTCTCAGCGAGGGACAGTCTACTCATCCGGGCACTCCAATAGAAATATGCTAATTGACCTGGATTTCTGCCTCTGCCCTCCCTGCATTTCTCTCTAAGCTGTCCATCGCTCCACATTCCTCTGGGCAGAGCCTCCTCCTGTCACAGAAATACAGCCTCCATCTCTCAAACCTTAGCCCTCTCTTCTTGTGCAGAGCCAGATTCTGCACAGTGCCTCCACGTGACTTTTTAAATATGTCATTGTTCTATTTAAAGTTATTTAATGGCTACCCTCTGCCTTAGGAAGCAGTCCAAACATTTCAACATACCTGAAAAACTTTACAGAATTTTATCCTCTGTTGCTGACACAGTCTACTTTTTGACAATTCTTGGCTCCCAGTACCACTTGAATTTCCCCAAGTGAACCAGTTGCTCATTCCTTCACAAGAGTTTGCCAGGTGAAGAACAAGACAGTGTGGCTGAAAAGGCTTTCTCTTCACTCACTTGTTCTCCTAGCTAAATCTGCTTCTTTTTCTAAACTCAGCTACTATGTTGCCTCCACCAGCAGCCTCAGATTGCCAAACCTTAGCCCTGGGTAGGCATCTCCACCACTATATTGTATTTTCCCTTACATCAGTATAAGAACCCAGCACAGTCAATTGAGTTCTCTGCAGTATTAGCCTATTGTTTAGCAAGCAATAGACAGTTGTTGAGTAATTTATTAACTTGCTTGCTTTTCTACTAGAAGTTCATCCTCCATAACTAGGCAGAAAGACACTCTTCAGTTTTACTTTTCAGCTTCATTTCTAATGGCATGCTTTTACTTTTAAGTTTTATTTGTATGCTAATGAGGTGTCTTAAAATTTCATTTACATAAGCCAGAAATACCCAAGAAAACTCATAAGAAAAAAAAAACACAGAATATAGAAAATAGAGCAAGGAAGACGCAACACACAGCTCTTCCTTCAGCGGTTTATTCAGGCCCCTTACAGTAAGTTTCTTAAGCTCTTCTACCTCTCTTCCCTCGAGCCCTCGGCCTATATATGATCCCGAGCCCAATCCCAGTGCGCCACGTGGGGATCGCCCATGGGTCCAGCATATGCGGAAGCGAATCATGACTGCAGCCCTGGCCATATAAGGAGTTGTTGTGCACAGAGAGCGCTCACCCACGGGGGGTGGAAGGCAGAAAACAGCGCTATCTTGTAGGCGCGGTCCTTCGCAGCTCTCCACATAGAGCTATTGTATTTTCAAATTGCATTGTTATCTGATATTAATCAACCATATTTGCAAAAAAAATGAAATTTGCTTAGTTCATAAGACTCATAATGTCTGGTACAGGATACCCCCTCCACCTGCATTACCAGACCCATCCTGAAAGCAGCCTGAGCTGGCCAAAAAAAAAAGACTCATACATAGTATCATGCACTGCTTGTAGTTGTATGTTAAAGACTCTACTTTTTAATTTTTATTTATTTTGGCAGAACTGGGGATTGAACTCAGGCCTTTGCACTTTCCAGGCAAGTGCTTATTCTACTGAGCCATCTCCCAGCCCCTGCTTTTTAAATTTTTTAAATGATAAACAATGACATAAAAGTTGTACATATTAATGGGATACCATGTAATGTCTGGATGCATGTATATATTTTGTAATGTTTAACTTAGATTAGATTTTCTGATCTCAATCATTTACCAAACAAGTATCATAAAAACTTTCAAAATCTTTTCACTTAATTTTTCCAAATGCACAGCACATTAGTCATCTACAGTTACCCTAGTGTGCAAAGCACAAAAGAATCCTAATTGTATTTATTACCCACTGACCAACGCCAGCTGAAACCAGCCCCTAACTCTCTGTTCTCTAGGTATGCACTATCCTACACTCAGCTTCTGCACAAGCAGCTTCTTTAGATGCCACGTCTGAGGGCAGTGGTATGCCCAGCTGAACGGAGTCACCATGGTTCTGGACATGGAAGACCTACCTGAGGGTTGTTGCCACGTTACATAAAAAGAGAGCAGAGAGGAAGAAGGTGTCCTATGCATTCTCCTTGGGAAGCTTGCAAGGCTGGTTCTTCTGTTAAGAACTCAGCAGTTTTCACTGTCAGAGGAGCTCGGGTCCTAGCTGTTACAGGGAATGGCTGCTCTTCTATTCGGGGGAGGTCTGGTCTTTGTCTTGAGCATGGATTCCTGGCTCCAGTGCAAGCCCCTCAGCTTTCTGGCACAGACCCTTCACTGCTCCAGCTGACACAAACCTGCTAGCTGCCATCACTGGCTGTTGGGCCTTCCCTGGGACAGATCCTTGACATAAACATGCATAAGACATTGATTAGGGCTCTAGGCCTCTGGCTGGACTTGTGGGGGACATTGCCTGGGGATCCAGGGCCTAGGCTGGATTCTCCAGGTCTCTAGCATGCAAACAGAGATCTCTTGTACTCTCCTGCATTTGACTTTTTGGGTGAATATTATAAAATAATCCTATAAATGATGTGTCCTTTCTTAAATATTTCCCTTTCAAACACCTGATTACAATAATGTGGTACTTGTCTTTCTCTGGCTGGTTTATTTCACTTAGCTTAGATTTTTATCGCTTAACTTAGATCCCCATTTCCAAATGTGTAGCCACAATTGACAGAATTTTATTCTTCTTAGTACTAAATAACACTCTTGTTTTTCTGTGCCATATTATCTTTACCTGCTCATCCTCCAGGGGGAAGTTAGCTTGTCTTGGCTATTTTGAATCAATGCTACAAATAAAATGGGAATGCAAATGTGTCTTTGATACACTGATTCTCATTTCCTTTTGATATGTGAGTGGTACGATTGTGATATCATATAGTAGTTCTATTTTTGATTCTGTGAAATTTTTCCATGCTATTTCCATAAAAGCAGTATGATTTTATGTTTCTATCAGCAACAATAGCAATGTCAACCTCAACTGTCCAATCATAAACTTGTGTTCCAATCCTATATTCTTTGTTTAAGATGGAAACTTACGATCTTACGTTACCTCATAGAGACATATGTGTGAACTAAAAATGAGGACTTCCAAACCTACTTTCTCCAATCAGTCTTCTGCCACATAGATAGAAATATGGACTTTTGGTCCCTGTTAGGTGCATCTCTGAGGTTTGTTTGTATAGGAGAATTCTTATGCAACTGAAGAATATGAAACATTTGAAACCACATCACCAAATTCCATTTTATGCAATACTTACTTTCACTGGCAACCCTGATAACATTAAAGACAAATGTCGTCATCCATATATCTAATTTGGGAAAATATATTCTAGAATTGTTAGTGTTTCAGTATGCTTAAAAGAGGTGGAAAGTAAAAAATGTTAACAGTGCTAAATAACTTCATTCGTTTTTTTATTAAATCTATCTATCTATCTATCTATCTATCTATCTATCTATCTATCCATCCATCCATCCATCCATCCATCCATCCATCTATCTATCTATCTATCTATCTATCTATCTATCTATCTATCTATCTAGTACAGGGTCTCACTACTCAGCTCAGACTCCTAGTGATCCTCCTGTCTCAGCCTCCCCATTCCTGGGAGTGAGCCACCATGCTCGGTTTCAGAAGCCAGAACAATGCACCCAGGGCCAGAAGAGCATGCCACACCAGAAATCGAACCCGGGTGCTTGCGCTTGCCAGGCAGGAACTTAGCCCACTGAACTGTCTCCCCAACCCAATAACTTTATTCTTAAGTGTATGTAGTGGAAGTTATAAGATAAAGTAAGACTTGGATTTCTGGGTTAATTTTATTTAAAGATATAGGTGTTTGCACCTATATTGTAGAATAGTCATAAAAATATCTAATGTTTAAGAAAACATTTTCTCTCCTCCACATTTTGTGAACTATGCACTACTTAAACTGGGAGTGGTGAAAACTTTTGAGCATCTAGAATATTGTGCATGACACCTTCACTTAGTGTTTGTGAACTATGGAGAATGAGTCTTAGTCTTGCACTCAAATTTTGTTAAATTTTTAACAATTAGGAAAGATGTAAGGGGTTGGGGAGACAGCTCAGTGGAATAAGTGCTTGCCTGGCAAGCGCAAGGTCTTGAGTTTGATCCCTAATACCACAAAAGAAAAGTAAGACGTCTTCTTAGCAAAACAATGCAATGTTATTTTCAAATTTAATTTTAAAAATGCTAGTGAAAGGGGATAATTAATGAATTCATGAAATCATTGGAACCACAATATTATGAAGACCTTTTGAGAGTCTAGCATTAGAGTTGGAAACTTAAGTTTTAAAAAAGATATTTAATAACTCCATTTATCTTTCAAACTCCAGTAGGTGCATAACTTTCCATGAGTGTTAATATGAGCTAAGAGCAGATCCAGAAAAGAGTTTTAATAAATTATTTTTATTATTTATATTTCATTTGAGACAAGAAAGAAAGTAATATTCCCCACGGGTCACTGAGCAATGGTTAAAGTGTTTATGAGAAATGGGAAATCCATTAGTTATTAATATTGGAGAGACCTAAAATCCCATTTTGACCTTATCTCTCTGTTATGAGTGCATTATTCAAACCTTGGAAGGGAGTTTGATTGAAAAAGCCTCTATGAAATCATCAAGCAGTAGTAAGCAGGATGTGAGGATGTGCTGCAATTTCCCTTGTGCCTACATTTTTATTCTTTATTATAAATCTAGATAGGTATTCAGTGAGAAATTGAGATTGCACCTGAGGCTTATGGGTTTTTTTTATACCACTAGTGCATTAAAAGACACTATGGTTCTGTCCATGTGGGAGGAGTTAGCAGTTCACACCAAAGTTTTTATTTCACTTCTTACATTGATCTTGCTTAGGGGACTCTTTGAGGGCTGCAGTTTTTTTAAAAGTCTGAGCTTCCTGGATTTAAGTGTGAAAAGACTATTCAATGATCTCTGTCATGTCTAGCCCATTGAATATACTTTTTTATATAACAAAAGATGATGGTGATAGCTCAGATTTCATTATCCTGGCCTGCTTAAGTGATAAAAAATCAGAGTGTAGTTAATTCTCTGTTCTGGGTATTGTCCCAAAAAATAACTGTTAATCTTTTTTTCCCTATAATTTTATTGAGAAACAAATAGCAATAAGACAGTTTCAAACCAAATTGGTAGGACAGTTTCAATAATCAACACATTGCATACATTCTTCCTAGTGTTTAATTGCTGTACAAGATGTGGACATGATATCCTATTTACAAACACTAGTACAACAAACCTCTCTATTCATTAAGAGAATATAACTATATATCTATTCTAACCATTTTGAATACACAGATACAAAATGGACATTCATCTGTATCTCCTTTTTTTGTTTAGTTCCATTATTTGAATCTTATAGGTGTGTTAACTCAGCAAAATATTCTAAAAGAGTCCAGTAGTCCATAATAGTATTGGGTCTTCCGCTTCACTGGCAATGTCAGAAATTGTCTACCTGAGTCCCCTACAGTTCAATATAACAACATGGCTTTACTTCTTATACTTTGTTTTTACTTTTCTGCTGGATAGTTAAGACCAAGGTAAAGCAAGACCTATGCACCAAGAGTGGTACCTTTTGGGTCTGATAAGGTCAGTGAAATCCCCTCATAATTTATCCTGAGATCCTGTACCTTAGAGTGTAGATCCTTTGTCAGTGTCAGCCATGTGGTTGAGTCACAGCCATTGCTTGGCCAATGTGCTCTCTGTGAAAGCCTGAGAGTAATCTTGCATAAAATAATGTTGAATGAGCTGGGCATCATGGTATAGACCTGTAATCCCAGCATTTGGCAGGATGAGGCAGGAGGATTGCCACAGGTTTAAGGCTAGCCTGGGTTACATAGCAAGACTATGTTTCAAAACAAATCCAAATAATAATAATAACAATAATAATAATAACTATAGTAATAGGATGAGCAGCCATTTGCCCTCCACTTTGTACCGCAGGCAGTTTTGCAGGAGGAGCTATTCTGATTGACCCTGCTCCTGTAAAGAGCAAAATTGACTCTCTTGACTTTGGCGCATTGTTGAAAGAACAACAAGGTTTTCGAGGAACCTCAGGAGGTAACCCTCGGCACTTCCACCTCCCTTTGTCTTCGGAGGTGTCCAGTCTTCTCTATTGACCTCCCCATCTCTAGGGGAGAAAGCTGCCAGTGAGATAACTGTTTTATAACGAAATGGAAAAAAAGTGAAATAAAAATATGATAAATCAGAAAAATAATAGTAGCAATAATAATAATTATAATATGAATGAAAGTTTCCACTTGCCACTGAAAGTAAGAAAATGTACCTTTCCAAAGAAACAACGTCAAATCTTCATGGTTATTTTACAACATTGAAAACTGGTGTAGTTATAGAAATATTTCGGATGTTAGGAAATTAATCTTTTCACCTTTCCTTTTAGTATCTGATGAAATAATAGTGTTTCTTCCACTCTTGTGTGTACAAGAGAAAGGCATGGGGCATGCTGCTCACTCTGATTTCTATGCAAGATTCCACCACATTTTACTCTCAGACCTGCAACCACTGAGCATTAGTGGCTGTTCTGGCCTCCACCTCACTGTTCTACCTCATTACTCAATGAAAAAGAATATTTAGTCAGGTTCCACCATTATACATTCATCTTAATTCCTGCAGCAAATTATTTTGTTTAATAAGTAGCACTGGAACAATACGGAGTTGAAAAAAACACCCCCGACAGGCAGTGGAGTGCTGCAGAACGAACATAGACCCCGCCGTAGTTGGCTCCAATGCTACTCTAATTATTTATTTCTTATCTATTTGGGAAAGGAAGGTTGTTGCAAATGTGTACTCATTTTACTCTCTCAATATATCTCCACTTCTTCAAAGCTGTTTCCATCACTTATCATTATGTTCAAGCTCAATGTTTTCCTTCCATTCTTTGACTTTCAACACATAGCAATGTCCTTATTTGACTGAAAAAAAATAATTACAAGAAGAGATCCAAAAATCCTTTGTACTGATTCCAAGGTGCCTATAATTTTTCTCCATGCATTTCATGGTACCTTGTACAAGCACATGAAGATAAATCCTCTTCAAAAATTAGACTTTACTCAAAGACTTGGAGAACGTAAGATTTGAATTGTTTAAGTTTGTAAAGTTACCCATACCTAAGTCCATAATATTAATAAAATGACAGCTAATCTTCTGTTTGCTTCTGGAAGCCTGAAATGTAGAAATAATTCACTAGTAGTATTTAAATAAGTAAATTATTTTAAAATATTTAATAAAATTTAAGTTATTATACTACATATGTAAATTTCTTAACTTTCTGAATCATGTTACTTAGAAATATCACTTAGCAGATAATCCCATCAGGTCCACCATCCTCATAATTAGGCTTTCTGGTATAAGTAAACACAAAAAGCATTCTTGGTTTTCCACACTCACATAGTGCTAAGGGTGTAACATCCATCTTTATTATCAAGGAATAAATTCAAAATAATTAATGCCCAGAAAAAATATACTAATGAATTAAAATAGATACTAGCCATGACCAAATACCAGTGTGTCCTAGCAGAATAATAGTCACCTTGTCTTAGTAAAAAAAGGGAGTCAGCCTAGCAATGCAATTTCAAAGAATTCCAAATACACAGAGACCTCTTTTATAAACTTATTAGCCATAGATCTATAGAAATGTCACTGATACATGGTGGGTATTTACTAGATTTGTATAGCCAACAATATCCTACACAGCTAACCAGAGCAACCCACACTACTGAATCATGACCTCCAAGACAATTCTCCATCTTACAGGCCATTAAGTGAAGGTAAAGTCATACAACTACTGTAATACTGTACATCAGTTATCTAGTCCTTCCTCCCAGCCCCTACCTAAGGAACATAGAATTTGACACTGTACAGTGTAAAAAATAAAGAAAAGAATTACTAAGACATTTTAGGTAATAGTGGTTACAAAGTTCTCACTAATATTAATTCCAGCAATGTAAAAACTTGTTATAGTCTAGTATGGTCATAATGCTCACAGTGAGTGTTATGGGGTCATGTGACAAGGTAAAGAGTTTGTCTCAGGCCAACAGAACACAAACCCATCCAATTATTTTTCATTTGGCACTGTAATCTTGAGTGGACTTCACTGGCCATTGAAAGAATCCTCAAAATGGATTACTGACCTGTGATGTAAACACTATTATAGGACAAATCATCAAACATAAGGTACAGTGTTCTTCCATTAAAAGCCTCATACTGAAGTCTCAATGCAGTAGATGTGGGGCTACAAGATAGGAAGAAAGACCTTTTTCTACTGTGCAGACTTTTGAGTTGCACCTCTTCTTATCAGGTAGGGATTTTTTTTGTTTTGTTTTTGTTTTTGTATTTTTTGGCCTGCTGTGCTGGCCCTGACCCTGGGGCGTGCTGAGACAGCAGGTGAGACTGGGTGTGGTGGCGCTCGCCTGTAATCCCAGTTCTTCGGGGGCTACTGAGGTCAGTCTTTAATTCTTCCCTTGACTCTGTAGAATGTGTGTCTATGTTAAAATACATCCTCTAAATCATGACTTTATTTATATACTTTATGTAGTCTAATAAGTAAAATATTTTAATGATGCATACTTCATTATGCTTATCTCTTGGAATTTCAAAGTGTTAAATTCCTTTTAATAGCACAGAAGGATACTATTCCTTTAAAAGCCAAAAATAACAAAAATTTTAAATGTCAAATATATCCTAAAATGATGTAATGCTAGAATTCCTTGAAAAAGACGTTTCAAAGGAAAGCCACACTGATGAGCCCCAGAAACTTATATTGAGTGGAGGAACTTTTTTCCCCAAATGGTATCAGGCTGTTGACATCACCAAGGAATTTGAAGTGATTACTAGAGCTACTGCTTTTTTAACAAAAGAAAGAATTTCAGAGTTCTATGTAAAATATCTTAATTTTTTAATATTTGTATATCAGAGATCCCAGAATCACCTTCAGCCTCAATGATTCACAGAGTTATAGAACTCAAAAAAACCACTGTACTTTGGTTATGACTATAGCAAAAGGACAAAAAGTAAGATAAGTGAAGGGAGAAGGCTCATTGAGTAGAGTCAAAAAGAAGACACAGGGCTGGGGAGATAGCTCGGCAGTCTAAGCACCTGCCTGGCAAGTTCAAAAGGACCCAGGTTCGATCCTGGATACCACATGCCAAGCCAGCCCTAGAACCTGGGACAGATGCATGAAGCTGGCCTCCGAAATCAGGCGTAATGGTGCACGCCTGCGATCCCAGTGCTGAGACTGAGACAGGAGGATCACTAAGAGTCTGAACTGTGTAGTGAGACCCTGTACCAAATAAACAAATAAATAAATAAATAAATAAATGTTAAACAATTAAAACAACAGGGGCAAGACCCCAGTTACCCTGTCACACAGTAAGTCTTTCATCAGCAATCTGTGACAACATGTGCAAACTGATGCCAACCGAAGAGCACTCACCTGAGCTTTGGAAGTGAAGATTTCCTGGGGTCAGTCACATTGGCACCTGACTGACTGACCTTCGCCACTGGGACTCCAGCCCCACAGAAGCTGAACCAGTTCAAAGCCCCAAGGAAGCAAAAAGAAATGCTCCCCATAAATCACATTCATTCCTTCATTCTTTTCATAATACCGTCCTGTTCCATAAACTTCCTTCCCTCCGTCCAGGGGTTCATGCAAAGTAGTTCAAAGGTGGGCCACATGGGCTGTGCTTGTGTTAGAAAGTGATGAACAGAATAAAGGGCTTGGCATATACCTAAACAGGTGATCTAAGCTGAGCAAATAAAGACTCTCCTTAGGTGCTGTGGAGTTATTAATGTGAGGGAATAATTTGCTTTTTCCAGGTTCATGGAGTCAAGAGACAATACAGGCTTTGACCTGGAATTGGCCAACTCTACTATCACATTACACTATCCTACCTCAAAACAAAGCCAAGTCAGAAGACAGCAGAGATGGTGGATAAAGAAAAAAACAAAAAAAAAAACTCCTAAAATAATGGAGAAAAGTTCCTAGATTGAATTGTGGTTGAAGCCACCAACCTTAAACACCCCAGAAAAAAGTTTGTCATAGCTTGATTAAGTGTATTTTTATCAGAGGGAGTCTTTATAAAATACAAGGACCCAGCCAACTGGTTGTTAATTTGTTTATTTTGGAAGATGTCATCGGTAGGGAGGGAATGTTAGGATACAGAGACTTACCAACAAGCACTGAAGCATACTCATAAGCAAAATACGTGCTTAGTAGGTGTTTATTGATCTTCTTTGCCATTTTGAATTGTTTATGATGGGAAAAATGCAGAATTTGGAGTTACACTGGATAAAAGGGGAAAGATATTTATTTCATTAATAAATATTTATTTTATCATTTTAGTTTTTTTAAGGTCCAATAGTACATAGAGTAATGAGGCAAGTTCAAGCCCAGCCTGGATAATTTATCAACTTTAGACTCTTCTAAAAATAAAAAAAACTACAAAAGAGACTGGCAGATACAACTCATTGTGAAGACCCTGGGCTCAATCTCCAGTACTGCAAAAATAAAAGTTTCTATGTATCCCTACTTATACACATAATTCCCCTAATTAACAGCTTACATTAATATGATGCTATTGTTATGATGGATGAGTTGGTGATGATGTGGTATATATTAATTAAACTCAATAGCTTATTCAGATTTTTCTAGTTTTAGCTTAAAGTTTGTTTTTTGTTCTAGGATCCCGACTCAATATACCAAATTACATTCCGTGATGTCTGCTTAGCCACAGCATGACACTGAGAGTTTCTCAAATATTCTTTTGATAACTAATATTTTTTACAGAATATTGGCCAAACATGTTACAAGATGAGATGCCCTTTCATTGAATATTGATGTTTTTTCATTAAGCTGAGTGGCATGCTAAAAAAAAGTAAAGAACCATTTTCATCATATATTAATATTACTTAGTATCAGCATGACATCTGGGAATGGTGACTTTGGTCTTCTGGCTGAAATAGTGTTTATCAGATTTGTCCACTATAAAGTTAACATTTTTTCTTCTTATTTTCTTTGAACAGAATACATTACACATAGCCCACACTTAAGGACCAGAGATTTAATTTCTCTCTTCTTTAGGACAGTAACTAAAAAAAAATCTATTGAAAGTCTTCTGCGTGGGAGAATTACAGTCTCTTTCCACTTATTAATGTATTCAATAATTTACATATGCAAACAAGAATCCATGAATGTTTATTTTATGCTTTAGATTATAATGCAATACTATTTTATTTATTTTGATGCTCAAATTTTTCAGCTTTGACAATTGGAAGTTCTTTCAGTTGGCTCCTACATTCTTTGGAACACTCTACCATTGTGCAGGGGATTTTTGTGGATCTGCTAATTTGTTTATTTTGAGCACTTCATCATTTTTGACACTATGAAATGCTTCAGGCTTTTCTTGTACAGTTCTTTCCCTCGTTCTAGAAAGAGCAATTTTAAGAAGTATTGTTTCCTTTGAATAAACAATAGCATTGAAAAAGACAATCTGGGCTCCAAGAGGACTTGTTACTATCACATCATCTGTTTTTAGAGCCTTACAAATGACAGAGAAAAATAATGTATATGTATACTACTTCATGTATCTAAACCTAGCTATAAATGTTCTAAATATAGTAATCTTTATCTAAATTAGATCAAACATAAATTTTACTGATATCTTCATCATGAATTATTTGAACATGAGTCATTCTATATTCTTCCTCTTGTTTGTGTATAAATTTCTACTCTACCAATAAGAGAAACTTGCTTTCACCATCTACCACCATGTACTATTTGTTTAGTTCTAATAGACATATATTAGTAGTATCTGGATTATAAATCCAGGGGCTGGGGAGATAGCTCAGTAGAATAAGAGCTTGCCTGGCAAGTACAAGGTCCTGAGTTCAATCCCAGGTACCACCAAAAGAAAGAAAGAAAGAAAAAAGAAAAGAAAAAAAGAATTGTAAATCCACACCTCTAACAAAGTGCAATACATTTTATCTAGCAGACTGCTTTTGTGAATTTATTTTGTCTTTAGTCTAACAGAGTCACCTATTTGCAAAGTTATGTAGAGTAGCACCTTTTCCCACCGACTTCAGGGAGGTTGTTTCTCACATTTGCTACACAGTGAATTTTCTTGTTACCATCTAGGTTTATTCTTGGAATCCCCAAACTCTCAAAAGATATTTTAAACTTTCACAACACTGTCTTGTAAATATACAAGTAGTTTGACAAAATGTATAATGTCACATACCTGCAAATACTGTATTATACAGAGTAGGCTCACCACGCTGAGACTACTGTGCTTCATTAATTCAGCCTGATTTCAATTTAACAGATTTTTTTTTTAATTTAGTGCCGGGTCTACAGGGTCTCAATACGTGAATTGGACTTGGAGTGATTTTCCTGTTTTCAGCTTCCCAAGTGCTGGGATTACAGGCGCCTGCCACCACTCACAGTCCCTATCTCCATCTCAGCGCTCCCTGGGAGCGAGGCTGCACCAGCACACCAGAGATTGGACCCCGGCCCCTGCGCTCTGCCTACAGAGATGCTTTAGTTCACTGAACTATCTGGCTGGCCCTTTCAATTTAATAGATATTTATCTTAATTCTTATTGTCTTTAATTACGCTTTCTTTGCATTAAAGTGAACTTTCTTTAGCTTGCTAGGGTTTTTTGTACTCATGAACTTAATTGAAAATCAATAATCATTATATAGCAAATTAAAAATTGTAGACAAATACTGAAATGTGAAATATATATGTATACAGAGTGAATTTAAAAAAATATTTCTGAAATGGATACATAACATGAGATAAATAATAGATTGCACATTATAAAAAATTATTTACAAACTTAAATGTATATAACAATAAAAATTTTCTATACAGTACTTCTCTCTGTGCCAAAATCCAGAAAATTAAATTTGTATAATAGAATTCTCTAAGTAGAAGGAGGTAGGCAATAAGTATTTAAAGATTTAAAATTTCTGAATTTAGTTAAAATTATAGCACATTTCCAAGAAAAATGAATAAAATCATACCAAGATACACAAAACTGAAATTTTCCAAAACTTATTGTAAAGAAAACAATCATTAAAGCACATACATAGAAAAAATATTAGCTATGGAAGAACAAAATCAAATGACATCTTATTCCACATTAGAAAAAAAATAGAGCAAGTAGGTAAGAAACTAGACATTTATTCAAAGGTCTGAAAAAAGAAGAGATCTGTCCTCATTGAATGTGATACTTAGGAAACATACCTTTGAAAGCTAAAAGTAAAATATTTTTCAGTTATACAAACTCAAAATATTCTAATACCTCCAGATGCAGCATACAGAAAATAACAAAAACTATAATCCAGAAGGCCAGAGAAGTGTTGTATGGTCCTGGATAAGGAATAAAGAGCTCTCAAAATGGTAGTTGTGCAGGACTATGTAAAATATAATTATATTAGGTTAACTCATTTAAAGGGTCATTGAAGATTTCCATAAAACAGTATTAATCTTATGTCATGTTACATAATATTTTTTTCATATGTGTGTGTGTGTGTGTGTGTGTGTGTGTGTGTGTAAAAGACAAGGAAGAACTAAT
>NW_004524616.1:9206669-9238274 GCF_000260255.1 Octodon degus
CAGCAATTAACCACTAAGAAGAATATATGCAGTGTATTATTTGTTGAAACTGTACTTCCGATTTGATTTGAAACTGTCTCATTGCTGTTTATCAATAAAACTTTGAAAAAGAAAAAGAGAGATCTTTGCTTACCTTTTCACTAGCTGCAATGATACCTTCAAGGTCTAAAAGTCTAATTTCACTTCCATTCAAACAGTTTTGCCAGCTTGTGATTGAGGTTTTAACTTCCTGTATATCACTTTCAATCTGCTTCATGCATTCTATTTCTTTCCTATGTTGCTCATTCAAGGATTCCATCATTTTTATATTCTCCTCCATTTTTTATCAGTATCTTCTTTAGAAATACTTAGTATTTCTTTCATTATAGTTATCATTTCTTTTTTTACTTCAGAAATTATTTCTGATCTGACTTCCTCTATAACTTTCTGCAGTTGTTTCTTTACTTCAGATGCTATTACTTCAGAGCTTTCAGGTATGTGATTTCCAATTTTTTCTATGCTTTTGTTTCCTGCATTTCTTCTAGGTGGGCTCAGGGCCTGAGAATGCATTTTGCTCCTTCTCTTTGTCATTTGTACAGCACTGTCTGCTACCCTTTGGTGTAGAGCTTTAGTAGAGTTATTACCTTAGCACCAGATGCAGATGTACCAAGTTCAAACTTGTCCAATGGGTGTGGCTTGGGTCTGGCTGCTATGCTCCACTTCTTCCTGCTGCAGCCCTTGGAAGTGAACCGACTATGCCACTCTGGCAAGATGTTCTGCTTTTGGATCAGCTGGGTGGGTCTTGTCTCTAGCCTCTCTGCAGGGAGTTCTGCCGCAGGGTCCCACACTGGGCCTGTCTGAAGGAGGAAGTTCCACACATATGCCTGGCCTGGATTCTGGCTGAAGTGAGGATCTGGGGGGCCCTAGAAGGATGAATCACTGATTTTTGTTTTTTTTTAAATTTTTAAATTTGTTTATTTATTTTTTCTGTATTTTATGGAATGGTCTACAGGGTATTCAGGGTCTCACTGCTAGATTGGACTCGGAGTGATTCCCCTGTTTACAGCCTCCCAAGTGCTGGAATTACAGGCATGCACTACCATGCCCCATCTCAATCACTGTCTCAGTAAGCCCCAGGGGTAGGGCTGGCAAGACAGGCCCGGGGATCAAACTGCGGTCTCCTCCGACTGCTTACAGGCACTGTAATCTGCTGAGCTATTTGGCTGGCCTAGTATTTTCTAATACACACTGTAAATTCTATAATTTCTTTCTGTGGGCTGTATCCTCCAAATTATCCTTCAAATTTGGGTCTGTTCCATTTTTCTTTTTTATTTATTTTAAAATATTTTAAATTATCTATTGAGACTTCTTCAACTCATATGTTATTTAGGATTATGTACTCTAACCTCCAAACACTAATGTTTTCCAGCTATCTTTTCATTATGGATTTCTAAATTAGTTCCATTTTAGGTTTTGAACCAACGTGGTATGATTTCAATTTATTTACATTTTAAGGTATGGTTTATAGTCCAAAATATTGTCTGCTTTGCTGAATGTTCCAAGTTCAATGTTCCAAGTTTGAGGAAAACATGTATTGTTCTGATATGGAGTGACATATTCTATAAATGTCAATTAGGTATAGTTGGCTAATAGTGCTATTCAGTTCAATTGTCCTTACTGATTTTTTGTTGACTGGGAAGAAAAAAAGTGTTAAAATCTCCAACTGTAGTTGTGGATTTGTCTAGTCTTATTTAGAGTTGTATTCATTTTTTAATCATTTATTTTGCCAATACGGGACGGAAAGGTATGGAAAGGGAAAATGTTGTGCAGCCTTGTGATTAAACCTCACCCTCTAAATGGCCCTAAGTCCTTGATTTGTGAATCTCCAGAGTATTTTTTCACACTTGTCTTTTCTCTGCTGAGGTGGAACAACCAAGGCAGGGAAGGCTGATAATGACCACTGTCCTCCTCAGGTTCCAGGTTAATCGCAGGCCTTTGCAATATAGAACATTCAACAGATTTCAAACTGGCTGCTTTTCTCCCTCTGCTACAAACCTAGATATTTCTTAAATCTTTATATAAAGACCTCATAAAGTATGGGTATATTCCTTAAGACCAAGTCCACATAAGTTTATTGCTCTAAAATTATCCTACACTTAGCTTCCATCAGTTCATCAAACTTACCACGCAAGTGTCCCCATCACTGTGTGGTTCCAGTGTCTTCTGCTCCAAGTAAGCTGATCTTGACTCTAGATATTACCGGACAATTTGCCCTGTGACCTCAATTCCATAATAAGTCTAAGGAAAGTCTGGTATTCAGTTTATTAAACACTATTCTTGTGAGAATGGGAGTGGTAGCTTCTGTATCAGTCAGTTTTCTACTGTTTAAAGTAGGAAAGATTATTGTGGGTTATGATTTCATGGGACTCAAGCCATGGTAGCTGAATCTAAGGCAGAAACATGATAAGATGGGGGAATGGCAGAGCAAAGCTGCCTAATGCGTGGTGCCTTGGGAAGCACAGCAGAGGCCTGTGCTAGAGAGAAAGGGCTGTGGAATCACATGTACTACCACAAATTACACCTCCATGACCCATCCAGGTACACTTACAAGAATGATTTACTAAACCCCGTGGTGGCTCCTAAACCAATCTATTTGACACAAGCTTAAGCACCACAGCTTACATGGTCAGAGCAGGAATGGCCCAACACCATAAAATTTTAAGACCAAGTTAGCCACTGTGAGGGACAATGACTTGCATGCACCTCAATCAGGTGAAGAGGCTCATCTTTTCTACTTTGTATGAATTGAGTTGAATTGTACAAATTGTGGTGGAACGTTAATGCTTTGAATCTGTTAGGCAAGAGGAGCTGGTGTGATTCTTGGCTTTTTTGTGCTGAGAGACTGTTGTAGTTTTTATTCTGAGGGAGAAGGAGAATTGCCAAAGATGAAAATATGGAGATACTTTTTGGAGGATTAGTCTCCTCAAATAATCCCAAGCAGATACATCACAGAAATTTAATGTAATGGGAAGAAGGTTAATGAAGTTAGAAGCTGTTTATGCAAACAAAACTCTAACTTATCATTTTACCTACCATGAATGATATATTTAAACAATCTTTGAAAATAAATTACAACACTGCAAATGAAAAAGCATAGCATGCATTTAAAGATAGGATTATTGAACACCAAGTTAATAAAGCAGTAAGTATAAAGGATGAGTTGGTTTGCAAAAATATAATTAGTAATAGCATTTGGTAAGTAGTCCCAGTAAGAGCACTTTTCTAAACATACTTGAAAAATTAGTTCTTAAAAGATGCATGAAAGCTTTATGGTTCATGGGGGGAAATTAAGGATGTTCATAGATTGTATAATATGTTCTCCTAGATTGATTTATTGCTTCATAAAACATTTGACACAAAGACATGGGAATGGATTCTTAAATGTTTAGGTCAGTTTTAAACATACCATCAAATAAATTGGCAAGAATATAAAGACATCTGTATTAATGATGAAAAGTAATGATGGAAATAATAAAGAAATAGTGCAATGGCTGTTGCCAAAGTATGTTCCAAGTTAGGTATGTTTCATAGAAAACCACTGGTTATTAAGAAGATCTAATATCACTAGCAAAAGTCCTAAATAAAGACAAACTGTAGCTATATGTAGATATAATCCCTATGGTGTAAAGTGATCAGACTGAAGTGTACTGATCTGGTAGTGAAGCTGTATTTCCCCTTCAAGGTCTTTATGAAAACTTCTCCCTTGCTGTCCACCCCTGTGTACAACAATAGGGCAATTTTCTTTAAACATAAATAGCGAGTTTGCAAGGATATTGCTCTTCTACAGGGGATGGAATATGCATTTGAGTCCTCTGAGGATCTTGGAAGGAGGAATCACAGCCCACTTGGCAGTAAGTCACATTTCCTGGGAATTCTGCAGAGCTAGAAGAGTCAAATGCTCCTGCCAGTTCTGCTAGTTGTGGTGAAGAAGCACAAGCTTCATTGTCTGCTCAACTGCTCTCAATGAGGTAGGCAGTATACAAAAGTAGAGGAAAGCAAAGGAAAAAAGGTCCTGTCCTTCCAGAGAGGGACACATTACTCACTTTGGCTTATCTTGGAAAATGCAGGCACTGACTGGTTAAGAATATTTCAATGCATTATTTCACCAAATTTGTTAGTTTCAGTTCAATAAATTGATTGTTGCCTCTATGTAGTAGACAATCACAGGTGCTGGAACCTAGCCACAAAGCACACAAGCCACAACTCCCCTTTGCTCACAAACCCCAACCTAGTGCTTTGCCTTATTTTTATTATTTTTATTGTATGGAGTTTTAAAGAAAAATTTTTAAAAAAAATATTATTTCTTCTTAGAGAAACATTATTATCCAAATCTCAAACATGGGGAGCTAAATTCAAATAAGTTCTGTTGAATACCTTTCCTGTGATGCTTGCCTTAATCTCATAAAATACATAAAATATACACATATGGACATATGTAAATTTTATCCCACAAAATACTGATAATTTTTTTTTGAAATCAAATTTTCATGGAAAGATTGAGTACTGGTTTACACACCATATCACGGAGCAAATCTTCAAAAGTCAGTCTTATATTTTCTTCCTAATTGCACTTTTCTTCATTTTTATCTGCCTTGTTTATTTCTTAGCAAGTCAGTCATATTGACTATTGACTTTTACTGAGGCTTGGGAGGGGGCACTGGCAGTCAGTTATAAGCTTCAGTCAGAGAAAAGAACAGGTGAGGAATGGCATTCCTCCAGGCCCTGTCTGTAGTGTAAGGCTGTGCTGGCTCCCTCTCTCTTGTGAGGAAGACTCTTCACCTCCCATTTAAAAGATCTCAATATAGTCCAATAGTTCATAATAGTTGTGGGTTATCAGCAGAGCTGGTAATTGTCAGAAGTGGTTGACTTGAGCCTTTTACATCTCAGCATATTAATATGGCATTGCTTTTTATACCTCATGGTTATACTTTTCTGCTGGATGATTAAGACCAAATTAAAATAAGACCTACATAACTAAAAATGTAACTTTTATATTGGGATATTTTGCTGAATTCAAGTACCTACAATATTTGAACTGGCATCAAGTATGAAAAGGTCCTTCAAAGACTTTTCCAAACACAGCTTCTCTAACAGCAATGAAACACTCATCTCTGACACACAAAAATACAAAAAAGGGGGATATAAATGAAAGAACATTTTTTAGTGAAAAAATATACATGTATATGCAAAATAGTTAGGATGTACATATATATATGTATATATATATATATATATATATATCCTTTCTCTTAGTTCAGTGAGAAGAAATATTTGTACTAATATTCTTTAGATAAGATATCATGTCTACATCTTGTACTATGAATAACTACTATGAAGACAACAATATGCAAAGTATTAATTATTGTAACTGTCCTACTAACCTGTTTTGAAACTATCTCATCGCTATATCTTTCTCATTAAAATTAATTTTTAAAAATTTTTTTAAAAGATCCCCTTACTCCTACATGTTTTGATAACCCGTCCTTCAGATGCAGGGGAAATGATGATACCTTTGTCTTACTAATGTGCTATCTTTCATGATTTCCCTACATACTTTTGACATTTTAACCAATAGCTTTGTTTAAGCTTTCTTCAGATTTCTATAATTTGAATGGATCATCTGTTTCCTAACAGAAATACTGACTGGCACCATTTCTCCACTTCTCTTCAGGCTCAACTGTCCAAGGTACTCTTCACATCACTGTAGCTCCTAGCCCCTCCCATTCCTTTTACATATACTTTTTTTCCCAGGTTTTCTCCATGCTTGCTGCAGTCTACACAACCAAAAATTCATCTTAAGTTCAATGGGATAAATATGGCTATTACCTTAATAAATAATCACTATATCTGCCTCCAATCTTTTTTTTTTTTTTTTTTTTTTTTTTGCGGAACCGAGTATTGACCTCAGGTCCTTGTGCTTGCCAGGGTAGCGCTCCCTCCAATCTTATTCTGGGAAAAATCAATATATTTTGGTATGGTTTCTTTTTAATTAAGGAGATAATGGTATTCCCCCCCTCCCTGGGGTCTTCCCCATTGGTGGTCTGCTAGCTCCCTGGCCCTCCTGGTATCTTAGAGTACAAAGTCCATCACAGTTCCTGAATCTGTTTATTCTGCTTTCTAGCTCTGCCTGGATCAGCTCACCAACACTCCGAAATGCAACACTGGAAGGTATAGCTGCCATACAGGCACAGTTGAAGGATAAGATTTTAGTTCAAAAGCAGAGAACATCATGGTTTTGAGTGAGGCTCCTGCCTTTCTTCTGCCTAACACATCCATGCCTCTTCAGAGTTTCCAATTGCATCTATACCCATAGCTAAGAAGTACCTGCCCCTCATATTTCTGGCATCTATGAACAAAGAAGAATCGGAAATGTAGAACAACCAGTACACTCCATCATAAAATGCATCCTACCTTCATTCTAACTTCTTTGCAAAACCAAATCACGTGGTTCAACAGTTCAAATTCTCAAAATTTGCAGTAGACTTCAGTTTGTGCAGGTAACATGTTTTCTCTGCACTTACTCTTTTGTAAAGCATTGTCTTTATGAATGCAAAAGACTCAATAAAATCAAGTCAAATTATAGTCTCTAGTAGTGAGGAACCAATGGATTCCTGTTCTCCAGCATGCGGGATGTTGCGTTGTTTATCCAGGGCCCTGGTCTTCCTGAGTCAACTGAAGAGCTACTAAAAACTGAGGATTTATTTGCTGGTCATTTCTGTCTGAGGTTTATAATCAATGTTTAAGCATATCAATTCCTTATAACCTGCTCTAACTAATTTCAATTTCTGAAACGTTGTTCCAAGTACCTACTATAGAGTTTGCTGCTGGTGTTGTCTAATCTAAACTTATGTGCATGACAAATATTTGCTTCCTATTGATAAGCTCTGAAACAAGCTGGATAATAGCTACAGGTATCTTTCCCAGCTGCTGGTGCATTTTCCTTTGTGAGTATGACACAAACACAGGCCATGAGGCAAGTCCTAAAACCAGCCCTAGCATATGTCTAAGACTTGTCATCTTTGACAAGTCCCCAAAATTCTTTAACCAACTGTCCTCACAATCACTGCTTGAAAACTATTAAAAATTATTCTACTGTCTGATAGCAGGTTCCACTTTGATTCATGGTTCCAAATCCAGCTTTTTCTCACAAGAATTGTCAGGCTTTAGATATTAGCTGATTAAGAAATTATTCGTGGGAAAATCCCATGTCTTACCCACTGGAACACTTCTGCCATGAAATATCAGGATTAAATTTAGAAACTCAGCATCTGTATGTACACAGTTGAGCCAAGTGGTATCTGAGCAGCTTCTCAGCTTTTCTAAACCTCAGTGTACTTTTCAGTAAAGGAGAGGACTAGAGCAAATTAAGCAAGATGACCTTTCTTCATGTCAATGCCATTGCTTTTTGATAATGGTTACACATTCAGAAAGACTTGAGAGTCAAGCTCAGACTCAGTGGAAGAAGGGTTGGTAGAGAAGGACCAATTAGTAGTTATGCTCTGTATGTATTTCACTCTTGTTAATATTACTAAAAATTATAATACTTCCCTAAGAGCCACTGGTCCACTGGTCCATCTGCAGATGGGCCAATTACCCAGTAAGCCATGTGGAATGTGTTTGTTTTTTTTTAAAAAGCACTGTCTCACTATGTAGTTCAGGTTGGTCTCAAACTTACTGTGTAGCCCAACTTGCAACAATATGCCTGCCTCAGCCTCCCAAGTGCCAAGATTATAGGCATGTATCACCATGGCAGATTAAATGTATTGGCTTGGAGAATACAGAGCTATAAACCAATAATCCAAGTAATAGAATAAATACTTCCCTAGTCACTCCTAGTGATGCCTCTACAATATTGTCTTGGCAATATCTATAAAGAACAATTACATCCATCTTCCTGGAGTTACAGCAAATGTAACCACATGATAATCATATTATTTGCATCACTATTTAACTACACAAATGCAATTTTTATATTTCATGATATGAGGATTGATGACTGCAAAACAAGTTGTGTGCTATGTTTTCAGCACACTTATGCTAACTGTATAATGACCAACTTTCTATTATTTGACTAAAGTGGCCAACTTACTATCACTTCGTTTCTGTTCTTTTTTTTTTTTTGTTAGTAAAACATGTGCACAATATGTGAAATATTTTACCCTGGGCTGTAAAAGGGCAGGGTATAACTAACATTTCCTTTTCAGTCTGAAAATTTACAGGAATGCACTAAGACATCTGTATAGAATTAACAGAACTGATTCTATAGATTCATGTGACTCGAGTTTCTGTGCTTCTGAGACAAGGTTTTTTTTTTTCTTTCTTCTTTTTTCTTTAATAAAAATACAACTTGTCTACATTACGGGTAACATAATTAAAACAGGAGAATACAAACTTGTTTAAATATAAACTCCAGACCATCAACTTGCTTCATATGTTTGCATTCACTTAAAAATATGATCTCCTGAGATATCTTTCATTGGGCTAAACACCAAAGCAAGCAAACGGATCCTGAAAAATAAAAAGAGAGCATTCTGGGATTTGAAAGTTGATAAATTAAACTTTCCTGTGTAGTAAGATGATTTCATCTTGGAGTCATCTTTTCCTATTTAATTTATGAACTGTACGTGATCCAAGCTTACATTTCATAAATGTGTAAATATGTTTAAGACGGATCACACTTGCTCCATTACTCATGCTGTTATATTTTCAGCTCTGAGCCGTAGGTTTTCTTATGTGGCTCTGTGAAGAAATCCCACACAGTGTTAACATGTTTGAGCCCCAAATGTTTGTTTACTTCATTTGTTAAAAAAGTTAAATTTTGAATTCATTGCACCAGTGAGCCATTCAAAAGACTGATACAATTTAGGAAAGAGCCACAGAATCAGAAGCCATGAGATAGAGAATACTAATTTTTTTTTCATACTGAGCCATTGGTCCAAAATGACAAATGAGCTCTTTTCTATCAATAAAATTACATTATTACATAAACATACATACAAGAAGTAATCTACAAATATGCAAACTAATTACAGTTCTACTTAAGAATTTTATATCTAAATATTTAGTACAGTTTAAAAACATGTAGCAGGGAAGTTAGCCTTTAAACAGGTAGAGTGAATGTATTTTTTAAATCTAGTTCTCTAGAAGAAAAACAAAAGTTATATCCTAAATGAGGTGACATATGCAGAACTGTGTGGAGCTAATCATAGCATGACCGTAAAGACTCATGTTGGTGATGAATTGTGGTCACTATAATTGAACAGTAGTGGGTAGGACTACAAAGAACTCTTCTTAGTTTGACAGGTATAGGCAATTGTCATGATGGAATAGCTATCATTTGAAACACCTTAAATAGCTAGAATTTGGGGCTGGGAGATAGCTGCCCCAAAGCAAAAGGCACCTGCCTGGCAAGCACAAGGATTTGAACTTGATCCCTGGTACCACACGCCACGTCACCACTGGAACCTCAAGCACACAGTGCCAGCCACCAAAACAGGGTGTGGTGGCGCATGCCTGTAATCCCAGCACTGAGGAGGCTGACACAGGTGAATCACTACGAATCCAAGGAACTAGGATTTTAATTGTTAACCTGTAAAAGTCACATACACTAAAAGTAAAGAAGATAACTTTAAAAAATCAAGCTCTATCTCAAATGTATCTACATGAAGGCGGGATTTATTGGGACATGTGTTAGTAAAATGATTAGGTATATTACATAGTCCTGGAGAAAGGGAACTTGAAACAATGCTATTAAAGTAAAATTAGGAAACTTGAAACCCTGCTAAGCAATATTTAGGCTAGGAAGAAAGAAAAAAAAAAAAAGTAGAACAACAGTAAGGTTGCCACCCTAGGGAAGTCAGTGATGGCTTGTTTGTCCATCAAGTCCAAGGTCATCGTAAAAAATCATTGCAAACGAAGGTCAAATGTTTCAGGACCATTTTTCCAATAAAATTAATAAACAAATCTAGTAAACTCTAAAGATAACAGCTTAGTCTATGTTACTTTTTTGAAATACTAATAAGAGAAATGAATTTTAAATACTTTTCAACAAAAACTGTAAAATATCAATAGATATTTAGAAACTGGACACAGTAGAAGGAAAATTTATAGGACAATAATTTTACCTGCTTTGTATATTCAAAAAGGTGAATTTTGAAGAAATCATTTCCTTTAGAATGAACATGCTTTTACAGGGCAGCTTAAATTTCTCTTCATAGTAAGCAGGCAACCATTGAACAGGAAAATCTTACTTATAAAGGGCTGCTTCATCCAAGAATCTTATATATACTATTACAATTGGCTTTAAATTTGACCCCATAAATTGCCTAATATAGTTTAAATACAGGAAATTTGAAACTGCAGAACTGTACTTTCATAAACTATCACTTTCAGAGGGATAAAGGGAGGGGACTGAAATTAAAGAAACTGAGAGTAGTGAAAAAATAAATAAAAACAAGGCCATAATAAATTCAAATTTTAAGGAAAAATTAGAGACACAAGTGTCCTAACTCCTCACTATCACGTATATGATCTAGAGTTTCCTAAGGAAATACTCTATTGAATAATAGAAATTCCCTTGGGAGACGTGGGGCAGAGGCAAAAGCACGCTATTCTTTAGTCCTTTTTAGATAGCACAAACAGAGTTTATGAAAATAATGGGGGTTTACTGATTGTATGTAAGTGAGTTTTTGAGAAAACTTAAATCAATCTCCTGCAGGTTGCACCAATGAAAGAGCCAAAAACTGGTTCAAGAAAGGCAGATAAAGGACATAAAATTGCCACAGTGTTTTAAAATTTTCCTATAAAACAAAAGTCATGTTTTCTTTGAATAAATTAGATAATTTGAAAGTGAAAATGTGAATTTTCTTGATGAGTTATTTTAGAAATACAAAAGTTAAAGTTGTAGCATATCCCAATACTGAAGAAAATTAATGTCTTCTTAGAAATCTTGTTTTCCTTCATAGGAAGAGATTCAAATAGAAGTTTCATGTGTTTCCTCTGAAATAAATTCAGCAGGTAAATATCTAGAGCACAAGAGCAATGACTATGTTCATATTTAATGTAGTTATTTAAATTCTAGATAGAAGAATTGCTTCCAGGGTTAATCTGAATAGAAGAGGTTGAGGTCATTGCAGATGCTTTAATTGATTATTTTAATACAATGATTTTCAGTTGCTAAATAGACAGGGAGGAAGAAAGAAGGATAGCAGTGAAGAGTCACAAAGATAGAGCACAGTACCTGGAAAGAGATATGAAGACAAAGGAGAATTGCTTCTTTCCTAAAATGGTTAATAACTTAAGGATGCTGGTACACTGATATTGGAAAGAAAGAACTGAAAGAATAATTCTTTAATTGAGTTAGGGGACATGATCCAAAGGATAGAGTGTAAGAGTTGGCTGCAGTGGAAAATGGGCATCTTTCAATATATCAAGAAATGAGACAACAAAGTTCAGGTGCAGAGAGGTGAGCAGAGTGCGTAAGAGGAAGTGAGGATGCTCTTGGTTTATCAATGAGGCATAAGTGAGATCATCAATTCATTGAGGGAGAAGATGAAGAAAATACTAAATACTTCCGCTGACATCAAGAAAGTAAACTTACGGGGCCCAGGAGATGGCTCAGTAGAATAAGTGCTTCCTTGGCAAGTGCAAGGGTCTGAGTTCAATCCCCAGTTCCACCAAAAAAAAGAAAAAAGTAAACTTTCATAGATATAGAATATTTTCATCATTGCAGATAGTTCTATAGTCCTGAACTACTGAAGAGCTAAGTTGGCTCGTAGAGGTAAACCTCTAGATAGGATGGATAGACCCACTCCTGGAAATTAGAAAGCCCAGGGAATAGAGGACCAAAATCAGTACATTACTGACATGAGAATTGCTCTGTGAGAATTGCTACAGTAGGTCTGGAGAGGCAGAGACTGATCCAGGGGAGCTCAAGATTTCAGCAAATGGCAGGAATGATGAGAAACTGGAACAGGACCATAAGGAAGGGTGGTGGAGGAAATAGCTAGATGGTATTAGCAGTAAAAGGCTGGGTTGGGGCTGGGGAGATATCTTTGTGGTCTAAGTACCTGTCTGGCAAGCACAAGGACCCAAGTTCAATCCCTGGTACTCCATGCCATGCCAGCCACAGAAACCAGGTGTGGTGATGCACACCTGTAATCCCAGTGCTGAGGAGGCTAGACAGAAAGATCACTATGTGTCTGAACTGCATAGCGAGACCCTCTTTCAAAATAAATAAATAAATGAATAAATAAATAAATAACTTTTAAAAAATAAGCTGGTGTGTTTGAAGGCTGAAAAATAGCTGTTTCAATAGTAGTAAAGAGGCACAGTAGGGCATTTATTGACACACTGCCCCTGAGGTGCAGGAAGGGTGGGTAAACAGCAACCCAGCCTCCACTAAAGAAGCATAAAAAGGCACTTGTGCCAGGAAAAATCTTCTGCTACCCTATAAATCTATAGGGATTGAAACAGTGCAGTATTGTGAGAAAAGTAGGCAGAGGAGCACAATAGAAATAGAACTTTAATGCGCATGAAAAGGTTATACATTTGTCACAGTGCTTATATGTAAAACTGCATAAGCAGTACCAATTCCAAGGAAAGGGTAAGGCAGGAGCATCACAAGTTCAAGACTCAACAGGGTAGCTAGAAGATTCAGTGAGACCTTGTGTCAACATAAAAATTGAAAAGCAAAAATGTTGGGAACGTAACCCAGTGGCAGATCCCTGCTACTGAAAACAAAAACAAAAACAAAAAAAAGTATTGTTCAAAGGCACAAATCATTAAAAATTTGTGACATATTAAATAATTAGTGCTGGCCGCTCAGCCCACCAAATACGAGAATAACTGTAACTATTACATACGGAATACAAAGAAGTGGAAGCACATCAAAAGAAATATCAAACTGCTAGCTCCGGAAGTGTTTCCTAAATTTTAATAAAAACATACAGCTGAAAAACAAAACTTGAAAGGTTAAGCTGTGCATCATATGTATGCTTATAATCCCAGTCTTTGCATCATCTTTTTCTTCTTGTATTTTAGGGAAGGGTCTACAGGGTGTTCAGGGTCTCACTACTAGATCACACTTGTAGTGATCCTCCTGTTTACAGCCTCCCGAGAGCTGGGATTACAGGTGTGCGCCACCACACCCAGTCTCAATTGCCATTTCAGTGTGACCAGGGGGCAAGGTCAACATGGCAGGCCCAGGGATTGAACCCCAGGCCCCTGAGCCTGCTTGCAGGCACTTTAATCCGCTGAGCTATTTGGCCGGCCCAATCCCAGCCTATGGAAAGTCAAGGCAGGAGGATTTTTAACTCAAGGCTAGCATGAACTATCTAATGGTTTAAAGGTCAATCTGAGAATTCTCTATCTCAAAAATTTAAAAAAGTAAAATTGACAAACTAAAAAAAAAAATAAGAAAGAAAACAATTGAAAAATAAATGATTCAAATAAGAAAAATATTTCAACAAGTAATGAATGAAAAAAGGCATCAGGTATGGAGACACACACTTGTGGCCCCAGCTCTCTAAGAAGGTGAGGCAAGAGGATCACAATTTTACACCCAACCTTGGCAACTTAATGAATTAATGAGATCTTGTCTCAAAATAAAAAGCCAAATCTGGCCTGGTAGTGCAAGCCTATAATCCTTGCCCTCTGGAAGACTGAGACAAGAGGTTCACAGATTCAATCACAGTCTAGCAAAAATTTCAAAACAGTAAAGGTCTGTGGTTATATCAGAAATCCCAAGTTTAATCCCCAATACTGGACACACACAATCATTAACATTAATATATATATAATTAATATATTAATATATATATAATTTTTAAAATATAGAACTATGAAGACTAAAAATTTACTTTCCTTCTTTCCTTTCATTAGATTGAAAAACACATAAAAAAGAAGAAACTCAGTGAAAAGAACAAGAAGAGAGGATTTACTCATTAAAGAGAAGATTTGACCAGTTTAAATGTGGAAGTTCCAGATGGTATGGTACAGTGGTACAGTGATACCTAGGTTCATAAACTTAATTCTTTCCATGATTCTGGTCACAAATCAAAGAGGTAACAAACCTTTTCTCATACGGTTCAATGTAAATAAGATTAATCTGTTCTGAATCATGTTTTTCTAACCACAAAAATATGAAACAAATTATGTAGTATAATATGGGGAGAGAGCACCAACTTGCTTGTGGTGACTTCTGGCGTAGAGTTCAGGAAGGTGGGTGGAGAGGAGGTCCTTGTCTGAAGAGAGTGCTTCCCTCCATAAAGACATCGGGGATATCTCCCTCAGTGTTTCCCTCTCTTCTTTTTCCTCTTAACTGCAGGGCCAATTTTGACAACAAATCTAATGTCACCCATTTTTCCTGTGTTGCATAACCCTCCATAAATGAGAGAACATGACAACATTCATCAAATTCAACACTTTGTTCATGACAGTTCATTGAGGGTGATCCCTAAACAAATCCTGGTGCTCACTCCAGTTTCCCATAGTTTATTTTGTCATGTAAGACCTTACCTCCTCTCTGTCTTCCTCTTCCTCCATGAGTGCTCACCAACAAGTGCCTTCTGCTGCTCATTGTGGAGACCAGCAAGTTCCTCCATTGTCAGCCCTGCCTTATGGTTCGCAATGAGCTCCTCTAGGTCTGCTTCATCAATGTCCAGACCCATGCTCTTGCTCATGGATGCAATCACCTCCACATCCTGTGCATCAGGCCCTTCAATGTCACATTTAGTGACACATTCTGGCCACTATTTCCTCCAAGCTGAGGTGCACATCTGGCACAGGACCTCTTCCCAGGCTTTGACAATGAGGTTGATGTACTGGGGGCCACTGAAGTGTCTCTTCCAGAACTCTTTCAGAGTCAAGGACATCTCTTCAGTGACACTAAAACACCTGGTGAAGATAGCCTTTATGTGCAGTTTCTTGAAGTTGTAGATCACTTACTGATCCAGGGGCTGTGGAAGGGGTGTCATTTTTCAGGGAGTGGGTTGACCTTTACGAATTCATACTCAAGGTCCACATCACCCACCAAGGCTAGAGTGTGTACTGAGCCACTATCAGCCAAAAAAAGCACCTTCAAGCAGTTGGTTGTCAGAAAGGAATTTCTTAACAGTGGATGCAAATACTAGGTGAAGCCATTCATTGAACGATTACCTTGTGATCCAAGCTTTCCCATTGGCCCTCCACATGAAGGGCAGTCAGGCCTTGTTCACATTCTGTTCCTGAAACTCATGAGGGGCCTGGAAATAGTACACTGCTAGGAGTTTAATCTTCTGATTAGCACTGTCGTTCACACACAGCAAAAGGATCAATATGTCCTTCATTGGATTGTGCTCCCACAGTGCCCTTTCCTCGTGGCAATGCAGGTTCTGTTTAGCATCTTCTTTTAGAAAATCCCTGTTTCCTCCCACTTGAACACTTGTTGAGTGATGTATCCTTCTGCCTTCATGAATTCCATGAATTCTTTCTCCTAGGCTTCTGCCTCAGCCCTGTCAGAACTGGAAGCCTCGCCCTGTCTTATCACACCATGGATGCTACTCCTCTTACAGAATTCATCAAACTACCTTCTATTGGCTTTAAATCGATCACTTGCTGCATGTGGATGGAGATTTTACAACAGGAAATCACTGTGAAATTGCCCTTTTTCATAAGTCATAGCTTCATGAATACTATCACCTGCCAGCTGTTTCTAATTTAACCACAATAACAAGGTTTTTTTTTCCAACTTGCCCAGCACTTGTGTCTTCTGCTTGGTTAACGTTGTTAATTTTTTGACATGTCAGTTCCTTTGATGGCATCATTATTCTTCAAAACAGTTGAGACTGTCAACTTCACTATGTTGTACGCCAAGGACATATCAATCACTTGGAGACCACGTTAGTGCTTTTCCACAATTCCCTTCAACGGTTATTTCTTCAAATTCTTACCATTCTTGGCCTGCACTTTCTTGTTACCTCCATTACTGCTCTACATATTCCTGTCAACTTCATTACCACTCTGCACATTCTGGTTACCTTATTACCTTTCTGAACTTTCTCTTTACCATATGCTTGCTCTACACTTTCTTTGGACCCACACTAGACTGAAAAATACTGTGCAAACTGCTTCACGGCGAATGTGCACAGTCTGTCTGCCAGCATGATCTCCCTTACACAAACCCACAACCACAGGTCAGAGTGGGTAAAACACTCACATTTGTGTTCACACAGGGAAGACAGCTGTGGTCATGTTCACCACCTGATGCAGAGTTCATGAGCAAAAGCAAAATTTTCCAGAATAGTTCTGTTCATGAACTAAATCATTCCTGAATAGAATCATTCATGAATCAAGGTGTTATTGTATTTGATTACAAGAATTTCTTAGTTACCTCTCTCTTGTTTCTGAGACAAAATATCCCACATTAAAAATTAAGAAGGAAAAGGTTTATTTAACTCACAGTCTGTAGCAGTTTCAGTCCATAAACAGACTGGGCAGGGTGATATGGCAGACAAGCATTGCAAAGGAAAACAGTTTATGACAGGCACAAGGTAACAAAGCAAGCAAGGGACAAGATAAACCTCTTTCTGTCCCTTCTATTGCATCCAGGCTATTGGAATTCGGGTAGTGCCAAGCCAATAAGTAGACTAATATAGAAATTACCCACCCTTAATCCTGTTTTTCTTAATCCTAGCATTACATCATGAATCAATCACACACTCTCAAATAAGCCATTTCTGAAAAACCCCTACCAATGACTACACCAGGCTTTAGGGTGACATCTAAACACAAGGATGTGTCTGAAAAGTGGAATGGAAAAGGTAGGCGGAATGAATAATCAAAGTGCTAAAAAATACCATTCTTTTCAAGAGTATGGTCCAGGAAATGTTCAGCCTGGGGAATAATGAACGATCCATCTTACAGAAGTATAGAACTTGATGGAACAACAAGAGCAAAAATATAAAAAAAATTCATCACATTTTATAGAAAGAAAGGTAAAAGTAAAAACCAGTTTGCAAACAAAATCATTAGAATCAGAATGGTATTAATATACTAACTGGATAATATAAAATTTATCAAATGCATTCAGGATCAGAATAAAAACATCTTCTACTTTCATATCATAATAAAAAGTTGTAGGCTTACTTTGTTTGTTTGGCTTTGTCTGTTCATTACCCAGCCTGTTTCTTTCTTTAGGGAATAGTGCTTCCTATGTGTGGTATTGGTAGAATTCAGCTTCAGGAGTTTAAATATGAAAGGTATATGGATAAATCTCCTCCCCCTTGGATTACTTAAATTCTTCCATTGAATGCTGATATCCAGAACTTTTAATTACACTTTAATGGTATGAGAATGAAGGTGCAGAAATAGGTCACTAAGGGTAACTGCAATAACATCTCATGGTGACAAAAGGCCTATTCTTTCTTTGAAAGACAATGGCTGTGTGGTCTTCTCATCACTGTAACAAAACACTCAGCATTCACAATTTTTGGGCGCACAATGGTTTCAGGAGGTACTATCTGTAGTCAGCTGATTGCAAAGGGAAAATGGCATGCGGAGAAGGTATTACAGAGGAGAGCTGCTCCCAGTACCGCAGCCAGACCGCTGAGAGCGCATAAAGGGGATGGGGACAAGGACGCACCCTCGCAGGTCACTCCCTCCCTGGCACGCCTGACCCCTGCACATTATACTTTCAGGAAACATTTGAGATATAAACCACAACATTCAGCTCTAGCCCTCCAGACTGAACACGTCCATTTCATTATGCGAATCACATTTAGTCCATCCTAAAAGTTATCAAGACCTTACCAGTGCGAACGTTGCTGAAAAGTTCAAATCCATTCTCCTCTGGAACTCAGGCAAAGTCTTCATTAGGAGCCTCTATAAAATAAGACAGAAAGTTAAATATTTCAAATCTATAATGAAACAAGGTAAACATTCCTATTCCAAAAGCAAGGAATAGGAGAAAGAAAATCAGACTAAAGTAAGATCAAAATCTGTCAGGAAAAATACAACATCTTAGAACTGCACGTCTAGGGCAGACTGTGGTGAGAGATGAGTTCTGAAGGCTTGGGGAAGCCCATCCTTGTGGCCTTGCTAATTGCTACTAACAAAGGCCTCCCTGTTGTGCTGATTCCCCTCACTACCTGCTGTTTCTTTGACATTCCATGTCCTTGACGTTTTCAATTTCTTGGGATCTCCAGTGAAGCTTTGTCTTCTCTCTCACAGTTTTAGTCACTGGCCTCTCATGAGTTCCAGCCATGAGCTACAGTCCTGTCACATATGTTTGCCTGTCCTCCCCTGACTTCTGAAATTGGGGCAGAAGTCTCCATGGCCCCATAACTCGTGCATTCTGCTTACTTGAAACCCCCCAACCATATGGATGGCATCAAGGCCTGCCATCAACTTGAGTAGTAGCTGAAGCCCCATGGCCCATGGCTGCAATAGTCTCTGAGTGCCTGGATGTTGTACCTGGGATGCACTGTTCTAGGCAGCCCCTGAATGGGAGATACCCAAAAGGCTCTCTTCTCAAATTAAACATGTACGGTTCTGTGCCCTTGAGACTGTGGTGGATGAGGTCTTACTTATTTCCAAGATGCCCTCCAGGCACCTTTCTTCTCCCTGTACAAAGCACTTATTTTTCAAGGTATTTTCAGCAACCATGAGCTCCTTTGGCTCAACTGTATAGGTGCTTCCTTTCTGACAAAACTGTGATCATTTAAAACCCTTCAGCTCTGCTCTTTGCTCTGAATTGACTTGGCTACAAATACTAGCAGCACATACTGTGCCCCTAGTACAGTATGAATATTGAGCAGCTTTGAAATTTCATCCACAGGATTAGTTCACTGCCCTTAATCTCAGTGTTCCACAAAGTTTCAGGACATAGGCAGAATGTAGACAAATTTTCTGTCATAGCAAAACACACATGGCTTCTCCTGAAACATCCTGAGCCTGGCCTTCACTCTGCATTCCTATAGTAGCGCAGGTCTTCTTGTCTTGGGAGCCCCATCTAGTACCACCTGTGCAGGCATCCTAAGGCTCTGCCTGACTATATTACCAAACCCATCCAAATTTCTCTTTCAAACTAGGTCCAATGGCTTCCAATCTACATATTCAGCTAGTCACCAGTAATGGTCACTATCAATACCTATTTTCTGAATTAGCATTTCCATTGCTATTGCTATATACCTGACACAATTTAAAGTGGGAAAAGTTTATTTTAATTCACAATTTCAGATCGTGGTCAGATTATAAGGGAGTCATGGTGGTGGTGTGACGTAAAGGCAGGACCAAGGAGATACACTCTCATCATGACAGCTGGAAACATAAAGACGAGTGAGTAGACACAGCCGAAAGTCCACCCTTCCAGTCATTCACCGACTGTGCGAAAGCAGCCTCAGCTCACTGCTTGGACCTTTCAGGCCTCTGGCCATGCAATGACACTTGAAGGCAGGGGAAACCTTTGGACAGGAGGCGAAGCTTCAGGCACAGATGAAATTCATTGTCCTGAGAGAAGTCTCAGTTCTCCTCTTACGTCCCTTCAACTGATTAGATCAGGCGCACCCAGGTTAGCAACAGTACTCTCCTTAGTTGCAAGTACAAAATGCCTCTACAGCAGCACTTAGGTCACTTATGAATTTAATAAAAGTAACAGTCAAATTAACACAAAAAACTGACCCTTATATTAGGCAAAAAAAAAAAAACTGTAAAATAAAATCAACAATATTATTTTCAATAGCATCAAATTATAAAATACCTAGGGTGTATTTTAACAAAATATGCTTACAATCATTACAATTACATTACAGAATAAGTTAAAAAGGTTATAAACATGTAGAAGTTCTATCTCCATGATTTGTTACTCCAGACACAAATTACGATTTAAGTAGACAATGGTTAAAATCCCAGACTGAATCTTATTATTACATACAATGAGGATAGACAGATAGATGAATGCTTTATAGTAATACAAAGGAATATGACATTACGTATAATATGATATGAATTCACTACAAAAGATATTGAGAAAAAGTTGGAGTATATACCATATGATTCAATATGCATGACGTTCTACAGTAGACAAACAAATCTATAATGAATGAAAAACCATATATTCACTCCATGCCTCTAGGATGGAGAGGAGTGCGAAGAGGATTAACTAAGGAGTTTTAGGGCCAGGGATATAGCTCACTGGCATAGTGCCTGCCTGGCAAATATAAGGTCCTGAGTTTGAGTTCTGGTACAAAAAAAAAAAAAGTTTTGTAAGGGATTTTACTCTGGTAATGAAAAAGTTTTCCATTTATTTATTTATTTATTTATTTATTTATTTATTTTTGTATTTTAGAGAAGGGTCTACAGGGTGTTCAGGTCTTACCACTAGATTGGACTAGTAATGATCCATCTGTTTACAGCCTCCCAAGAGCTGGGATTACAGACACAAGCCACCACACCCAGTCTCAACTGCCAGGCCCGGGGATCGAACCTTGGGCCCCTGCGCCTGCTTGCAGGCACTTTCATCTGCTGAGCTATTTGGCAGGCCCTAAGGTTTGACATTTTAATAGGGCTTACAGGGGTATATGCAATTGTCACAACACATCAAAATGCACAGTTCTGATGTGTGCATTTTACAGTATGTAAATTTTTCCTCCATTCACAAAGAAAAAGAGTAAAATGCCCCTGGGGAATAGTGCTTGGGTTAAACCACCCTGGAGCTGAGCTCAGTTGTTTTTTCACACAATATTTTTGCATGATTTGATTTGTGACCATTTGTTTATATTACTTTGATTGAAATTTATTTAAAGTACTCGCTCAGACTTCCAAGTTAAGATGGTAAAATAAAAACATCTGAAACTCTCCTTTTCCCCAATCCTAATGATAGAATAACAAATAGGACCAAACCAGTCAAAATACCTCAGATTAAATCAAAGAAAGGGCAAAACTTCATGCCATACATTTCACAATATGCATCCTGAAATGAGAGGAAAGGGAAGGTTTCCTTCACCTTACACCTCTTGGCTCTGCAGTAAAACCTTAGTCCTAGTCCAAACCCCCAGTATACACACATACTAATCAAGAAATGTGAGTGAAAGGACCTGGAAATATAAGAGATTCAAGCATAGAATAATATAAATCAATACTCAAGCTGAAAGTATAAAAAAATATGAGACAGATTAATTTAAATGGCCTTGTTCTGGTAGGAAATTCAGAAGAAGGCATCAGTCACCATTATCTTATAAGAATTGGGAAATGGGGCTGGGGAGATAGTTCAGCGATCTCAGTGCCTGCCTGGCAAGTGCAAGACCTGGGTTTGATCCCTGGCACCACACACCATGCTGGCCCTGTGCCGTTACCACAGAAACCGGGTGTGGTAGAGCATGCTAGTAATCCCAGTGCTGGGGAGGCTGAGACAAGAAGATTGCTGTGAGTCTGAGTTGCGTAGCGAGACCCTGTACCAAAAAAAAAAGAAGGAAATGTTTTAGCTGGGTATGTATGTTACTCCACTGAATAAAATGAGCAGTCAAGACACATGCAAATAGAGTAGCATATGCTACAGATGACAAATCAAATCTAGGAGAAAGGTGACTAAAGAAATGGAAGAAAGTTCCCTGGGGAAATTTAGGATTATACAGCAGCATTGTAGAAATATGAACTTGAAAGAAGATACCCTTTAGAAGGAGATAGAAGTAATGGAGTTAAATGCAAAGGAAAACTTTGGCCCTAAGAACTTAAAATATAAACTAAGACGCAAAGCTAAACCAAACACAAAAATTTACTAAATTAGGAAATTTACACTTGGCTCATAACCAAGTTACCAACAGAGGAAGAAATGGTGAGATGACAACAAGCAGCATAGAGGGAAAAGACAGGAAAATTAAAGAAAGTGGATAGCAGATAATAGACCAGCACGAAGGTAACTTTTGTAATTGAAGTAAGAAACCCAACAGAATTGAAAACGTGCTCAGTGACAAAACAATATTTTTCTTTTTCTCCTGAAAATACTGAGTCAAATCTGTGGCTCAAATATTATACATACTATATGCCAGGTACAAAATCATACATGATGTTTCAAGTATATACTGAAATGCCTTCAGTAAGTTCACAAAACTCCAAAAATAACAGATGCCTTTTGCAGGGGAGAAAATGAGATTGTATAAGTGGGAATGGGGTAGATTGGCCGTGTACTGAAGCACAGCCACACTCAGGACTGTTAGAAAACATGATAATAACTTCCAAAGAGTAAATGGAAGGCACATGCTACTCCAAAATGTTATTCCTACCACCCTGCTGGGCAATTATTCAAATACAAAGATAGTAGGCAGACATTCTCCAAAGAGCTGCATTCACGAACAATAGGCATTTAAAATAGCATTAAAATAAGGATTTAGCTGTGAATATACAACAACTAATTGTTCTCAGATGAAAAAGAAACAAGGACAATAAAGAAACATTTCGCCTATGTAGGAAATGATAAGAGAAGCCATTAAAGCATGCGGCTAATGCATGACACAAGGATGCTGCTCTGTGGCGCCACATGTAGCTCAGCTAATGTCTTTGCCTGCTTGCTTGCCAGAGCGGCCAAAAGGTGAGGTGGGGGACAACCTTATAAATAAGGAACAATCTGTTGGAGGATATATAATGACTGAGATAAGAATGATATTGTACTGTTAAACTGTAAGTTGTAAAACTGCTTATGAAACAAATGTAACTTTAGAGAATTTGTATGGTTCACTTTCTTCCCCTAAGTGAAAATTCAATAGCCATTTAAAGATGAAAAAATCAACAAGTCATAGTCTAAGTATATATGGTGTAACGTCATTCATGCGACAAGTAAAAATTTCAGAGGTGAGACAGAGAAGAGTCAGGAGAAAATGTAATGTGCTAGTTACCTGAGTTTTCATGGGAGATTTTAATCACTACTGCCTGAGGTCGCTAGAACAAGAAGCTAGGTTAGAGAAAAATATACATGCTAGTAGGTATTCCTATATCAGCACATTAAAAAAAGATATACACCTTCTAAATCACAAGAAGAAAAGCACACAGCTCATAGCCAAAATCAAGTAATGGCAAGAAAATTCATACAATCAAATGTGAAAACCAATCATTTCTAACGAATAATATAAAACAAAGCATAATTTTGACACTTGAGGTAGATGAACACAATATATGTTGTGTACGCAAGAAGCATCCAAAACTAAAAACAGTACTGGGAAAAATTAAAGACATAAAAGTTACCAAAAGAAACCTGAACTACAAATACCAGTACCACAAAGGCTAAATGTAAAGCACGTGTAAGATAGGATAGAGGTCCACTTTATGAGTATATTGTATATGATAAAAACATGAGGATAAGCAACCACAAATGTGTACATTTATAATAAAAGATGGCATACAGACTGCACACAAAAAAAGAAATGGAAGAAACACAGTAATAGTAGCAGCTTTTATTTTTTAATTTAACTTTATGCTGTTTTATTTTGAAAAGTAAAAACAAAAGCAAGAAGAGAAAGACAGAAACAGGGTAACATACAATACACATGTTACAGATTTTCAAAACAAGAATAGTTGATTAACAATGCTTGATATGTTATCTATTTTATTATACAATCTGTTGGTCAGATGAACAGAAACAGTTATGTAAGATTGGACATACGACTGCATATTACTGATTGCTTTCAAGAAATCTTAAATTTCATTCTTGTCTCTTTTTTTCTCTTTACTTTTAAAAAATTTTATTTTAAAGGGTCGGCCAGATAGCTGTTTTTAATTTCATTGATATCTACTGTAACTTTTATTTCTTTTCTCCTATTTACTTGGTATTTAATTTGCTCGTCTGTTCAAGTAATTTCCTAATGTGGCATCTTTGAGCATCAATATCAGATATTCCTTCTTCCCTAATATATACATTCAATGTTATTAATTTTTCTCTAAGTACTACTTTCATTGCACCCACAAGCTTCATAACTTCTATTTTCACCAGTTCAACATACTCTTTCGTTTCTCTTAAGGCTTTCTTTTTTAACAAGTGTTAGTTGTAAGTGTGCTGTTTACCTTCCAATTAAATTGGTATTTTCCACCAGTTGTTCTATTAATTGATTTCTACTTTGATTATATTAGCATCTCAGAGCATACTTTATGTGATTTCTAATGTCTTAAATTTTAGTTATGTATGGGCAAGGACATCTTGGCTATTACACAAGAACATGAAAAGAATGTATACTCTGATGTTACTGGATAACGTATCCTGTCAAGTGCACTGGACCCAGTTGATTGGTGGGGGATCGATTCTGTTCTCACCTTACCGGTTTTCTGCCTGCTGGAGGTGTAACTGGCAGAAAGTTATGCACACAGCTTTAGCAATGACTAGCATTTCATCATCTCATTTCATGGGAAAAAATAGCTCAATTTTGTCTTTCTATGGGATAGATGAGATTCAGACACGGTTAAATCAGTCTACCAATATTTAAATTTACAAATAACTGCAAGTTTACACAAACTTGAAAAAATATCACAAACAGAGAGATTCTAATTTTTCTTTATCCAGTAATTCCACAATGATTTCATATATACAATACGAAAACCAGAATTGATCTTGGTGCAATGTGTGTGAATCATTCTGTCATTTTATCACCTGAAGAGACTTGGGTACACACCAGCAACTTCCTCGTGACAAAGATCTCCCCCAGCTACCCCATTAATTGAGCACAGTCTACTGATACTTTCCCAGTACAGAAACATCACCATGCTCTAGGTGCCTTCTTACTCCCATTTATTATAGTACAGCAACACCCAGGTTCGCAAACTTGATTCCTGCCATGACTCTGGCTACAAAGTGAGTTGGATAAGACCTGAATCAAAGTAGATGGTTAGGTCCAGTGTTGACCTCATGAGGAAATGAGACTCGGCCCTTGTCCAGTTTGGTTTATGATCAGAATCGTGGTAAGAATTGAGTATGTGAACTGAGGTATCACTGTATATAATTTAAAAACTATTTCCTATGCATACTTAAACAATGTTATAATTTTTGCTTGAACCATCATGCATAGTTTAGAAAAATCGAGATGTAAAATTTATTGTACTTACTCTTATTTTTCTATATTTAATCCCATATATATGATATATATCATATACATAATTTTACTTAATGTTTCAAGATTCCTTCTGTTAACATTTCTTTTCATTTAGAGAATTTTCTTCAGCTGTTACTTTAGGGTAGGTCTACTGGAGACAAATTCTTTTTTTTTTTTCCATCTGAAAAATATCTTTTTTTCTCCTTTATTCCTGAAGGAATTTCACTGAACATAAGATTCTACGTTGAGAACTCTTGTTGGTTCCCATAGTTTTTAAGGAGAAATCTGCTGTTATTTCACTTATTTTTTGCCCTGTAGGTACAATGTCTTTATTTTCTTCATTCAAGATACTTTCCTTTGTTTTTAACTTTCATAAATTTGACTGTGATGAGATTTGATGTGGATTCCTTTGATTTCATTCCTCCTGGGATTTAGCTATACTTCTTGAATGTGTGTATTTATATCTACACCAAATATGGGAAATTTTTGGCTGTTAGTCACTCAAGTAACTTTTGAGCTTCTTTCACTTCTCTTCAGACTCTGAAAAGTAAATATCATCTTTTGCTTTAGAATCTTTGCAGATCTATGTAAGCTTTATGTGGTTTCACTGTTTCTCTAATTTTTTCAGTTTTAGTGTTTCTGTTCTTCCACCTTCAAGCATAATGATTATTTTCTTCTTTCCTCTTCATTTCGCCTTTAATTTCATTCATTAATGTTTATGTCTGGAAACTTATTCTTTAGTTCTGAAACTTACCTTTTGTTTTTCCTCGTATCTTCTATTTCTTTGAGGATGCTAGTTACTAAAAAATTGTTTCAGGGCTGTTCATAAGTGCTACTTAAGGATTTTAAATAATTTGGAAAATTCTCACACTGTGTCACCTTGGTGTTGCTGTATATTCGTTTTCTCACTCAAATTCAGATTTTCCTGGGTAGATTAAATTGTAGACATTTGGGGCTTCCTGTTATGAGGCTTGGACTGTACTGAGTCATTTGTCCAACAGACTTGTCTGATGCTGCCCTGATGTGAAGCCGCTAGGGAACTGTCTCACTACTGCTAGAGAAAGGGAGGTCCAAGTGCCACGGCCAGCCACTGCTGACACCCTTGGGGGGCATCTTTTTATTGCAAGGCAGCAGTGGGAGCACAGCCCCTTTCTCGAACTTTTCTGAACTAGCCCAGAGACATCACTATGCTCTTTTGGTCTTATCACCATGCCATGGAGTGGAAGTGTCACTGCTACTGGGTGGAGGTAAAGCTTCTGATCTTATATTAGTTCTCTGTGACACCACCCTTATAAACTAGGGCCTCTTATCACTGCTAGTTTTGGATGTGTGATGGTTACTTTGTATTGCCAACTTGACTGCACTGAGGGATGCCTGGAGCAGCTTTGTAGTGCATTACTTCTTGATGTGTCTGTGAAGGTGTTTCTAGAAGAAAATGCTGAGTCCGTGGATTGAGTGGAAAAGATCTACTCTCAACATGGGCAAGCATCATCTTATTGACTTGGGTCCTGGAAAGAGGACCCAGGAGGAAGAGGAAGCTTGCTTTTTGGTTCTTCCTTTTGGGACAGGGTGTGCTTCTCTTTTTACTACACTTGGACCCCTGATTCTGGTTCTTCAACCTTTGTAACCTCGGACTTGTACCAGGGACTCCCTGGGGGCTCTCAGGCCTTCAACCTCAGGCAGGGATGCACTGTCAGCCTCCCTGGTTCTGAGGCTTTAGACTTCCTGAACTAAATCATTATATTTATTTCTTTGGCTCTTGAGCTTTTGAACAGCCTAACGGAACGTTTTAGCCTCTATGATTGTGTAAGCAACTCCTTTATTGACCGCGCGCGCGTGCGTGTGTGTGTGTGTCTTACTGGTTTTGTTTGGCTGGAGTTCCAAAAATCTAGATTATATGTACTTTTCTCTATTCCCCTTGCTAAATAGACTCACTGATATGCTCTGGGGTGAGGAGAGACAAGATGAAGATGGGTCTCTAAAAGATGGCAAGAGGAAAGCGGACTGTGTAGTGACCAGGACTCAAGGAATGACAGAGAAGTGAGTGCCATCTATCCAGGTGCTGGAGAAGTGGATGTCCTGGAAATGCCAATGTACAGAAACCAAAGAAGCCCCCAAGAACAGCCTACTGTCTGTATCACCATGAGTACTGTGAGGCAGAAGCCAAGGTGTTCACCGACACCTTTAGCAAAGGTGGTTCCTTGTTACACAGGGAAATGAGTGCCTGAGCTGCCCAAGTGGTCCTTTCTGACACCACTGCAAGGAAGGTAATGGCATCTCGCTATAGCTCAGTTACTGAATGTGTAGGCTCCCATTGTCCTTTGCCATTGAGTGTGACGAGTTGTGTTGTGTTCGTGATACTTGCTGGGTTGTAAAGCAGTTATTGTTTGCAAGACTCTTGTCTTGACAAATTGTCCCTTTCTTATTCCTTTGCTACTGACAGTAGGCTTTTCTTGGGAGCATTTTTGTCCTGTAGTTCGGTACCTGCTTCTCCAGTACCTGGACAGAAGGCACTCACATCCCTGTCATTCCTCAAGTCCTGGTCATGACACAGTCCACTTTCTTCCGCCATCATTTACAGAACCTTCTGCATCTTCTCTCTCCTCATGCCAGGGCATATAGGTGAGTATAGTTAGCAAGAGAACAAAGTATGTATAAGGTAGCTTTTCAGCAGTCAGGTTTTTTTTCTTTCTTTCAGAATTTGAAATCAAATTCCAGGCATCGTATTTCATCCATGAAAATTTCAGTCTGTATATCAATAGTAAGTACAGTATTTAAAAATATAACCATGATACTGTCACCCTAATTTAAAATAAGCATTTAATACCTAATAATAATAAGCTTTCGATTTTTTGGTGATTTCATCAAACATGTCATTTTATATCTGTTATATTCATATAAAAAGTTCCAGAGAAGATATATAGATTTTTCTTCTTGGGCCACACAGTTCTCCTTTTCTTTTACTACTGTCATTTCTTTGAAGAAATGTGGTCTTGTGGCATGCATGTGTATAACATAAATATTATTTACATATCCATATTATATATGAATATATGGATAAGTGGTTCTCTCTGTCCTAGAAATATAATGTCTGATTGTGTCAATTTTCGAAAGTTAATTCAGCAGTGGTTTGGGGAATAACCATTTGAATAATTCATTTAAAAAATCCACCAGCGATCTTTCCCACAAGACAAGGTTTGTCAAAAAATTGCTATTTTGGTGGTGATACTGAAATTGACAAAGGTCGTACCTCAAAGGTAGTACCTCTCGGCGATCCCACCGTGCATGGTTGGATGTTCCGCAGCATCCCCGAAACTCTCACCATCCACTCTACGCTATCCTGGTGTAGCAGTAGAAGTATTTTAGATAAAGTAGATGTGCATTAGGGAGAAAACAGCCACTGGCTGGGAATCTGGGAGCTAATGGTCGTCACTCATTACAGAAACTGGTAACTGTTGCCTGGATCCATTATTTCCATAGGGGATGCATAATTTTGTCTTCTAATATACAACTAGTTTTTTTCAAGAGAAGTATTTTTTCTGAGTCTTTGCAGTACATTCAGAATATTTATTTGGCCTTTCATTTATCAGTGTTTTCTGGATAATGAGCTGTGCCCCCAAAAGTGACCAATTGCCTAAGGATCATTTGAATAGCGACCATTTATGCATACATTTCAGGGCTTAACAATCTGTTCTCCTTATCATTAGACAAAGGGATCTCTTTTAAACTAGCTCCAATTTCTTTTTGACATAGCCCTAATAGTGTGATAATTTCTTTGCTTTCAGGTGTGACAAGACAGCCCAGATTCACCCCGAATATGTCCTATTCAGGACTCAGCATCAGCCACTCACCCCAGGAGCCCTAATTCCTTTTCTCAGCAGGATTTCAGAGCCCCCGTGTGCCCTCCAGGGTACTTCACTGCTGCTGAGCTGTCAGTACTGCTCACTTTGCAGTCCACAGAACTAGGAAATGTACTTTTTTTAAAAAAAACTTTTTTTTAACTAAAAGCCGGTACCTCATACTGTCATTTTAATTTAAATTGTAAAAATGTTTACTTCTGGTTTTACATGCAGTCTTTTATGCTGAAATCAACCTAGTGACATTAACATAGTTTTTTATCTGCCTTTTTTTCTTCTCTTGCACATTAGCATCACTGGATACAAACTCAGATTTGTGATTTTTTTTTTTTTTACATTCTTAGATTATACTCCTTAGATTGCTAAGGCTCAAATATTGTGTTTATCACTTTAAGTAATTGTCCACTGTGTCCACAGTTGTTCAGCTATGCTAGATGACAGTTCACTTATTTGTTTTCTACACTAGGATTGTTCTATTAAAATTTAATTTTGTTGTTAATTGCATGAAATATACACCTTGTTTCAAGGTTAGAACTATACAGCCAGGCATATTTTAAAAAGTGTACCTCTCCTCAAGGTCTCTCCTCCCATATTCTCTCCTTTTCTAACAGATTATTTTTTACAGATTATCTTTAGACTTATACTTCGAAATTTAGAAATTCAGAACATAGACACACAAACCCAAAAGGAGGCATACAATGTTTTAAGCCTTACATCTTCCATTTAAAAAATATTGGGGAGATACACGTAACATAAAATTTACTACTGTAATACTTTTAGATGTACAATTTTGTATATTAAGTGCACTGATAATATTGTGCAAAGTCAGTATGATGCATTTCGACTTTTTCCATCATTCTGAACAGAAAATTCTCAACCCTGAAACAATAGCTATTCTTTTTTCCTTAGCTCAGGTAGCCTTTATTTTACTTTTTGTCTAAATGAACTGCCCTCTGCCAGTTTTCTCTTTTAACTACCTATGGTAAGAAATTCTACAGAAGAGCGGGCCATTTCCTCTCATTCATTTTTTTCAGTTGCATAGTATTCCACAGGGTGGTTAAACCACTTTTAACCAGTAGTGTGTGTGTGTGTGTGTGTGTGTGTGTGTGTGTGATGGGATGTTGTGTTTTTAGTCTTTCGCTTTGCAGCCATAGCTAAAAAGAATAGTTTAGCCTACCACCCATCATTCCTCAAAGGGTAAAGGCATACAATATTTTTGAACATTTGAATTTAATGTGATAGGTAGGAACCATGAAGTCATTTAAGAATTAAATGTAAAATAATGCACAGGCTGTTTTAAAGTGGATGACTAAAACTGCTTTTACCCAGGAGACTGTTATTTCATGTAGCTCTTTTAGTCAAAATGATTGACTAGAAGAATAATGTAAGAGGGCTCACTACCTTAAGAGTCTGCCACCCACACTAGGGAAATAAAGGATAGCACTGTGCCAATACTTGGGAGATTTCTGGTTGTCAACTAGCACATCTGGGCAATGTGGGCTGAAATGAAAGGGGCATTTGTATAACCCAGACATTGTTCTCCTGTGTCACTTCCCAAACTGTGCTTAGATAGTCATTCTTAAGTTTTCAGAGGTGTTTGATTTTTCAAGTCATGAAACTCTTGGCAAGGACTTCACAGAGACTTCATCAAACAGGGTCACTAAGGAAAATCCTGGAGCCTGGCAGACACAGAGGTACCATTTGCTCATCCATCAGAAGGGGTCCACGCCAGGACTGAGGACACAGAGGTACCGTTTGCTCGTCCATCAGAAGGGGTCCACGCCAGGAACTGAGGATTGGCTTCCCAAGCCCATGTATCCACCCTGTCACCCATCCTCCACCAGTATCAACAAAACTTGGGGTGTCTGGCCTCTCAATGGATGCAAATGCGTACGTGCGCAGACCCCCTGAGGTCCTTGGGCTCCCTGCCCACGCCCTGAGACGCCTTGCAAGCTCTATGCACAGCGCCTCTCGGGGGTCCGCAGACTGACGCTGTGCCCTGTGAGCGGTGGCTGTAAGGGAGCCACAAGAGGCCTCGGCTTGCTCCTGCAGAGCTACAATCAATCCTAGCGGGAGTCTCTATAACCTGGGGCCGGGGGTCCCGGTCCCTCTCTGCGGGAGGACCACTTCTGGGGTCCAAGTCGGCGGCCTCCGCCCGGCTGAAAGGTCCAGCCGCGCCGCAGCGCTGAGACCCTGCCCCGTCCCGGGAGCAAGACGAGGCTCCCCGAAGCCAGCCGAGCCGCCCCCTCCCCCGCCGTCTGCTGGCGGTGCAGGCAGTCAAAACAGCGAGCGGCCAAGAGGGGGACGGAAGCGGAGCCGCCGCGCCCCCGGCCCGCCCAGACCTTGCGCAGCACCGCAACTTTCTGCGCCCCCGCCTCCCCCACTCCCTTTACTTCCTCTCGCACCCGGGCCCGTGGGTCACTCTCCCCAAGTCCTTCCAGCCTCCGCTTTCCCGCACACTCGCTCCCCTTTTTCCCCACTCTTGGTCGTCCTCTCCTCTCCCTTCGCCCTCTCGCTTCCTTCCTGCTCCCCTCCCCCCACCCCGCGCGCCCCTCCTTCCACCCCAACCCCGCGCCCCCTTTCTGTCCCCGCCCACCCCGAGCCGCCGGCCCCTCGGTCCGGGCTGCGCTCCACGTGTGGACGCTGCTCCGCGGCCCCCACTG
>NW_004524616.1:9238409-9246986 GCF_000260255.1 Octodon degus
GCCCCGGCGCCGCGCCCCCCGCCGGGCTCCCCGCCGCCAGCCGCGCCTGGCCGTCCCCGGAGGACTCCGGGCGATCCCTGCGGAGACCCCTATTTTTCTGGGGGCCGACTTTTGTCGACTTAACCGCTTCTTTCTGGTGACTTCGCGGCTTGGCTTTCCGGGCGCGGTGCCGGAGCGCACGGGACCCGCTACGCCGCGGCGGGGAGGCCCTTTTTTCTCGTGAGGTCCGCTTTCTTTGTAACTTTACGCCGCGGGCGCTCGGGTTGCTTTTGTAATTTCCCGCCCCCGCCTGCTGGCCGTCTCGCAATCGCTGGGGGCCGTGGCCCGGGGGATGCAACGTGGAACGCGCGGGGCTGCTGGCCGCCTCGCCGCCCCGTGAGCTGGAGCCCGCGCCCCGTGCTCCGCAGCCCCTGCACATCGGGCCCCGCTAGCCGCTCGCCAGAGTCTGCGGGAGGCCGGCTGCCGACCGAGTGCGCCTCCGGTAGTGGCTCTCCGCGGACCTCGGTCCGCGCGCTCTGCGCCGGCGATGGGGAGACGGCGGCGGCCGTGTCTCGAGCCGTACTTCGTGTGGCTGGGCTGCGTGGCGCTCTGGGCGCAGGGAACAGCCGGCCAGCCCCAAGCTCTGCAGTCCAAGCCGCCCCGGTCCCAGCCGCCGCTGCCCCAGGTCCGGCCCGCCGCTGCGGGCTCCGAAGGCGGGTTCGTGGCGCCCGAATACCGGGAGGAGGGCGCCGCCGCGGCCAGCCGCGTTCGCAGGCGAGGACAGCAGGACATACTCCGAGGGTAGGTGGGCAGGCTGCCCGCACCCTGGGCGGCTGTGGGGGGACCCAGCCCTGGCTCGGCGCTTTCCACCTCACCCAGTGATCCACCCTTGTGCGGGTGGCTAGCGGCATCTTTTCTCTAGGAGACCCCCCCAGGATCGCCTCTCACTCCAGACCCGACCCGGCGCTCAGCCAGCCCCAGGAGAGCCTTGCCGGGGGGCGGGGGCCGGTGGGTCGGACCCTTGGCTTCTGGTTGCAGAGCCTTGCAGGGCCTGAGGCGCTGGAACAGGTTCCGAGTACGGGCAGAAAGCGGCTCGGTGCGCTCTGCGCCAGGGCGCTGGAGCCTGCCTCCGCTCTACCGTCGGGGGCGCCCCTCCTGAGCCTTTTGTTTGAGGACTTGGGGGGGGGGGGTTGTTAGAGCTCACTGTACTCGTCGAGCGGTGCGCTCCACTTTTCCAAGAGCCTTCCTTGACACTTCGGGACCCAGCTTGATCTAGGAGAGATGAGTTTGGGAATGAAGGCAAGGAGTTTGCCACGGAATGTTCCCTTTGTTCTTTGCGTCGGGAGGCTAGAATAGTAGCAAATTATAGGTTTCCGTGTCTCCTGTCGCCCTTGAAAATGGCAAGCAAAATGAAAGGGCTTTTGCTTCTATCCCCTCAACCCCAAGAATTTGAAGTGTAGTTTTGATTTGTGTATTGTGTGGAAATCTCCTTCTTCAGGGATGTGTTTATGAAAACCACTTCTGTGTTTGTGAACCAGCCCTTGCATGTCCCTTGCAGGCCCAATGTGTGCGGCTCCAGGTTTCACTCTTATTGCTGTCCTGGCTGGAAGACGCTCCCGGGAGGAAACCAGTGCATTGTCCGTGAGTGCTGGACTGGGCTCAGAGCCTGGGGTAGCATCCTTAGGCTGGGGCTCACCTTGCTTCAGTCATTTGCAAAGTTTTGCCTAAAATGCTTTGGCCCCCACATCCCTGATTGAATAGTAAGGAAAAACAGAGTTAGTTTTCAGCAGTTTAGATTCATAGATGGGTAGTGATGATAAAAGTTTTAAAGATGCTTGGAAGTCTCATCTTTTTGTCTCAATACAACTTAAAAGGGGAGGGCTGTTTGAGCAATTCCCAAGATAACTCCCCCAGCCCCAAGTCCAGATAAAGCCACAGTGTTCCTGTATAAATTATCTGGCTTTGGGATCTGCTCAAGCTTGGGCCTTAAGAGGATCAGGCTTTTCAAAGCCCTTCTGCAAACCCATGTATGTCTGCCTTCATCTCCATAGTTAAATCACAGAGTCCTGAAAGGAGTATTCCCAGAGTGCTGAGTTTCAGTTGACTCAGGTTAACAAAAAGTTTTAAAGGTTTTACTCCATTGAGTGGCATAACCTTAGCATGCATTGTAGAACTTAAAACTTTTGTGTATTTCACCATAAAAGTGTTGGTTGTTCCATTCCATTTCGAAAGCGTGTCTGCATGTTTCCAAATTCTAATTGGAGAGCTCGCTTAGTCACCAGGGGTATAGCCAAGGACTCTGCCATGTCTTATTTCATTTGTCTACTCCAGAAGAGAGCCAGGTACATTAGAAGCATGCTCATTTGGAGCCAGTCTTGACTTTAGATTGACCTCCATCTTCTCTAGGGAAAAGATAATTATGCAGTTAGAACAGAGAAGGGTCTAGACACACTAGCCAAAGGACAACATAGATGTAGTGGCATCTCTAGCTCCGTATTTATTGGTTTTGTGGGCTCAAGATAGATTTTCAGCGCTATTTCTGGGCAGTTTTTAAAAAGGAATGCAATCTCAAGTATTGTTCAGACTACTTTCTTCCTAGTTTTTCTATCCCCCCAATCCCAAAATCTCTACTAACGAAGCAAAAAACAGCCAATAGCAACTGTGCTCTATAAAGCACTTTATAAATATTTTAAATAATATATGCCTTTTCTCTTCCTTAAAAAAAAGATATGGTAAGGTTTTCTTTTTCCTCCAACACAGAAAGTCATATGTGAGGCATTGAAAGAAGGTGCATTTGCTTTTTCAGACCAGTAGGGCATTAGCCAGTGCGGCTGCTTTACACTGCCCGGTTTCCTAGAATTCTAAAACAACTAACGTCACTCACCACACACCTGCCCCACTGGCCAGGAGTGACTTGGGCAGGGCGGAAAGTCTGACTCACTAAATGTGATGAATGTGACTGCCATTATTGAGTTGGAGAGCAGCCGAGGAGGAGGGATAGGTTTATGGTACGTGTTGAAAATCTGTAAAGTCAGATTTTATTGGATCAGTGTGGAATGGGAATTCCAGAGAGCAGAGCCTTCTAGAACATTTGCAGTAGAAATACATGTATGGTTCCTTGAGTGTCAGTTTTAAATACTTCTGGTCATTGAGTAGCAATTGTGCCCTTTAATAGTTTACAACATTAGCTCTGAAAATTGAATAGTAAGAGTGAGTATGGTAGTTTATGTTTCTGTTAGTTGAAATATTTGGGTATTTAGGAGATACACTGATTTTTTTGTGTATCAGAAATTTATATAAAGAGCATGAACCTTCAAATGATTTTTGTGTCTCCAAGAAATATTTAAATCAAGAGATATCTGTAAAACCATTTTTGTTAACCCATTAAAAAGCAAATTATTAAACCACGTGTGGTGGTGCATGCTTGTAATCCCAGCACTCAGAAGGCTGAGGCAGGAGGATCACCACAAATTCGAGGAACTTGTCTCAAACCCCTGCAACCCCTCTCCAAAGAGTAAATCTTTTACTTGACTGTATAAAATAGTGCACAAAATAAGGGGAAAACACAGTACCGTCATAGCATATTCTATTATGTGGGTCTCAGCTGACATTTCACTTTTGACAGACTACATTAAATTCAACAATTCAATTATTTTGATATTTCAAAAGATAACCTGTGCGGAAACTAATGAAAATAAAACCATTATAAATTTAAAATCAAGAATTTTGATTCTAGGCTTTCTACAGGATGTTCACTTACTAACTTTGTCTGTATCTCAACATTTAGCCAAAAATACCTTGAAGAATAATAAACATGATATAGAGAATACAGACCAGTTTTTTCCCCATTTATACATTAGTGAGCAACTTGTAGAATTTTAATCCACTTGGCTTTGATCCAGTTTCACTATGAGGAAAAGCTATTAAAAGCAAAATATAGTTCAGAAAATATTAAAAATTTAACGTTCTTTGATCTCTGTATTCTTATTATTAATTGTGGCTTGAAAAATCACTGAAGCATTTCCAAACATTGAAATACTCCTTTGCAAAAGGATAGAATTGATTTCCTCATTTTCCATGTATTGATTTATAATCTTCTTAGAATATGAAGCAATAGAAGAATTGCTTATCAATTAATTTATTTTGTACTGAGGACAGAATTTTGAACAGTGGGAAGGGATTGGCCTAAATTCCTAGTAGTTCAGCCCTGAAGAGAATGTGTAACCTGTCAGTGTAGTCACTACATTATATTACCAGTGAGAAAACTGACCTGAAATGATGTGGATTCTTCCTGAACTTGCAACAGATCTGGGACAGAGTGAGACTTGGATCTTAGAACTTCATATACTATACAGTTTTTACCTGGCCACCTAGTGCTCCTGGTAGCCCTGAGTGTCAGTGCCTAGGCACTCTCTCCTTGTCATGCTGGTATTCCTAGGTCTCATAGTTAAATAATCTATATGAGCCAAAAAGAGTGTGGAGAAAAAGGATCAGAGTATTCTTGCTTCTCATGGGGTTAGCACTACGCTGTACATGACAGGTAGTTCACTGAGGATGCCAACTCCCCCAGCCCAAGCCTCACTGAGTTTAAAATCTGGATGGAACGCTTTATATTTCACCTAGGCTAGACTACCCACTGCTGGGGAAGAAGGTTCTTTGAAATGAAACCATATTTCAATGACCATTTGTTGTTGAGTAGGTATTAATGTTCAGAAAGTACAGTGTATTTTAAGGAGTATTGCCAGCTCTCTGGGAGAGCCATGTGGTCCAAAATTTGACCCTCATACTGTAGTTGTATGAAGAGTCTTGCTACAGATTACTGGTTATATTATATTGATGTAAAAAGACAGTTTGGAGAAATAAAACAATTACTGAGTTCTTTTGCTTCTCCAGTGTATGAGCCTTATATTGTTGGGGAAGGCTTAAATTTCTCTGGAAGTTGTAAAACCCCTCCCTAGCAAAAGATAGTTATGCATGTTAGTGTATTTACAGCTAGTGTCAGGGCACTCCTAGATGCCCCTCATAGAGCACTAAAGCATGCTGCCCTTGTACTCAGACAGAATTGAATTGAGTTCAGAGATAAATCTTTCAGCTCTTCAATGAGCAGACTCTAAATTTGGGTCCAACTTCCCCACTGCAGGCACTCAAGTGTCTGTGGTATGCGCTGTGTCAGTGAGTCTAACATTCTGCACTGTGGTGACCCTCGTACCTTTGTATTCATTGGAGGTCGCAGCTGCAGGCGGCTTTGATTCTTCCCTCCATCAACATGCCTCAGTAGCTGTTTTGAGTAGTAAGGATAGGTTAGATTGTGGTGGTACTATGGCAGAAGGAAGGCTGGAAGAAGGACAGAAGGAGTTATGAAGGGGAACAAAGATTGATGATGGGGCAGGTCAGAAACCAGCTGGGAAGGAATGTGCATGGAACCCCTGAGGTTTGGCGGAATCCTTAGCGACTGGAGTCTCTGGCTCTGTCAATTTCGTATTCTCTTTCTTCTATAAAGGTCCTTTACATAGTCTGGTTTTTTATGTAAGGGTGTGTAGCATCTCTGGGTTTCCTTAATGATTTCAGCTCCCTAGGTCAAGGCTGAATTCTTGGTGAGTTCCGCCTTAAAATTATCAGTCTTGAGTGAAAAAAGCCATTTGTATCCTTGTGGGGGGGGGTGGTTAAAGATTTAGTGTTAACACAATTTGAATCAACTTCATTTCCACATTGTCATAAGAATACTTGTAAAACTCATTCCTGTATCTACAATAGGTCATTTCATTACATAGCTGAAGAGGACCTATTATATATATTTTGTATTTTAATTTTTTGGCTTCATGTTTTGAACATACAGCTTTCGTATTTTGTGAACTACAATTTATTGTGCACGTATTTACTTAACCTATTGTGTTTTCTACAGCGATTTGTAGAAATAGTTGTGGAGATGGATTTTGTTCCCGACCTAACATGTGTACTTGTTCCAGTGGTCAAATATCACCAACTTGTGGAGCAAAATCAAGTATGTTTCTTTTAGTGGCATTGTATACTGCATGCACCTAAGCTTTTGAGTAAATGCTAAATGTTCTTTGCCATATATATATGTGTGTATATATATATATATATATATATATATATATATATATAATAAACTATATATATAGTTTTCACAAACTAGGTCTATAGTAATTTTTTGAGTAATAACTTTGGCTGTTCTTGCTTCAAATGGATAATGGTTTTTGGTAATAAAAGGTCTTTTACTCTATTCTAGAAGTATGCCTATACTATACAGTAGGAAAGCCAGGATCCACTGAAGTAATTTTTGTGGATAATAGCTTGAACTTGCTGGGTTTTTACTAAATGCCAGGTACTGTTTGTGCCTTCCATTGTATGACATTATTCCAAAGAATCCTTTCCTCTGAGATGAACTCACTTGTGCAGGAGTCTCCTTGCCTCTCCAAGATGGCTTCCTCATCTCTTCTTTCCCCATATAGAACTTCCACTCTTCAGAGGGAATTGTTTACCTATCTAAGGTCTTTCGATTGCTGGCTCTGCCCTCTCCGAAGTTCCTCACTGGTGCTTCCCATGGCAGTCTGATTTTCATCTTCCTAGACTCAGCCGAGTGTCAAGTCAGAGGGGTCTTGTTTGGTTCCTGTATCTAAGTATCTTGTTGACTCTAAGCTGTTTTCTTTTACACCAGTTTTCTTAGTGTCCCACAATCTATAATTTGTAGTATTGCTTACTGGCTAAATTATTTCATCTGTCTCCCTAATGGAATGCGGACTCCATTAAGCCCTCCGCCAGTTCCACCATGGTTGCAGGCGCTCAGCCCTGCACTGTGAATGCACACAAGCGCCCCCTCCTGCCTGGCTCTGCCCAGTGCTACAGTGGTGTATGTCCTCTTCTCCAGATTCCCTTTAACACTGAGGATGTGATCTCCTTTAAGTAAAAAACATCTGAAACAGGTCTGTCCAGGAAGGATTATTGGGTAATAATATTTATTTCTGTGGAATGTATGTATCAGTAAATTGGACAGAGACTTTAACTTTATAGGTACGGTAACCTTGGTGACTGATGTTTGTGTTTTGCTGTTGCTGTTCTTTGCAGTTCAGCAGTGCAGTGTGCGATGCATGAACGGAGGGACCTGTGCAGATGACCACTGCCAGTGCCAGAAGGGTTACATTGGAGCCTACTGTGGACAGCGTAAGATGCCTGGGAACCCACTTAGCTGCAGAATTGGAATTTGTGGGCATTTCAGATTCAGCTTCGATTTGAGGTCTTAGAAGGCCTGTGATCCTTTTGGTGTACGTGAGAAGACATACAAGGGGACTTCTAATTTTTAACCTATAAAATATTTCTCTTAGAAGTTTTCTGCTTTGAGTCAGGGATATAGCTCAGTGGCGCAGTGCCTACATGACAAGCACAAGGTCCTGAGTTCAATTTCTGATAAAAAACCAATTCTGTACTTTGGAGTATTAGCATTATTACTACTAGTGCTTTGTCATGTTTGACTCACACCCACATGCCACAGGTATTTCCTTTTTTCTTTTACCAAGTTGCATAAAACATGTCCCTTTTCCTGAAAAATGGAGAAGTTGACCGGGAGACTTCTGCTCTTTCCCTCATCATGTTTTTTTAAGGATATTTTAACAATTAACTCTGGAAGAGAAAATGTCATAGATAATCCTGTGTTCCAATGAAATGGTTTTTAAAGATGAGATGTCATTATGAGAGAGGGAAATTTACACTGGGTGTGGTGTCACACACCCGTAATCCCAGCACTCAGGTGGCTGAGTTCAAAGCCAGCCTGGGCTCCATAAGCAAGTGTTAAATAGTTTTAAAAAAGTCTTCAGTCTAGGAAAGCTCAGCTTATATTCTCCAATAGCTAACCAAGAAACAACATATTTAATAAGAACATAAGGATCCTCACTCCTGGTAGTGATGGGCCACCAAGGAGTACTGGCTGATGGTGCCCACAGTTTAAGCCCTTGGTGTGAATTCACATAGCTTTGTGTTCAGATGCACGGGAGGACATAACATTGAGAAGTCGCATCTCATGGGGAGGATGGGCCCTTGCGTGCCTCATTGCCCTGTGCTGGGTGCAGCGCTGGGGTGAGATACTGGTGTTCAAGGCTTCCCTAAGAACTGCTGATTTCCTTTGGCAACATGGAAAAAGCAGATGGCTGCGCAAGCATAGCCAGGGCTTTGTTAGTTAACAGGATTTTTTGTTGCAATTTTAACTTTTTCTAAATTGAAGTAAAATAATGGTAACATAAAATTTCCTATTTAAACTATATAGTTCTGGGGCATTAAGTACCTCCAAATTTGTTGTACAACCGTCCACACTGTCAGTCTTCAGAATTTGCTTTCATGTTGCAAAACTGAAACTCTGTCTGAATTAAGCAAGAATTTCTCATTTTCCTCTCACCCCAGTTTTTGGAAACATCATTTTTTTTCTGCCCCTCATAAATCTACCTACTCTTAGTACTTCATAAAATTACATGGTATTCGTTCTTTTATGATTGGCTTATAAAACTTAGTAAAATGTATGTAAGTTATATTTATGTTGTAGACTTACCAAAATTTCTTTACATTAAAAGCAGAGAAAAGGGCCAGTGA
>NW_004524616.1:9248021-9274740 GCF_000260255.1 Octodon degus
TAAAATAGGTGAATCAGTTTAAAGGAATGTATTCTGCCAAGGCTAGTAGCAGGTTAAGTTTTTCTATAAAGGGCAAAAGGTGTATTTTAGACTTTGCTTTCTCTGCTGCAAATACCAAACTTTGCCACTGTAATACAGCAGTGACCATAGACAGCATGTACATGAAAGTGCTTGAGTTTGTTTCAACAAAACTTCTTTTCCAAGACACTTTATAAACTCTGATATTTGCATTTCAGTTTTCAGTGGTCATGCAATATTAATATTTTGATTTCTTAACAAAAATAGAGGAACCCTTCTTAGCTTAGGAGCAGTACAAAAACAGAGCCAAATCTGGTGTTTGGTTGTAGGTTGTGGAGCCCGGGTGAGGGTGGTTCTTGGGTGTGACAGAAGCTACCAGGGTAATGTGAGGCTAGCACTTGGGAACTAGAGTGTTAAGGTATTTGAGAGGGTACACTGAACTGAGGTCGATTTTCTAGCTAGAATCAGGATCCAGGTTGAAAGTGTCTCTAGCCCAGGAGCTAGGCAAGAGATCAGGGAGCAGCAGAACAAAAAATTATAGCAAAGATTTTTCTCATGGATAATGCCTTTTCTTCTTATTTTCTTTACATATTGAAGTATTTTATGGCATGAAAAAAGCACAAAAGTCTATGATGAGCACAATACTGAGAAGGAGGCAGATTTATACTTTTTATGCCTTACAAGAACATGAGGAGTTGCAGTTGTAGCTGTGTGAGACTTGAGGGGCCTGATGATTACTCTAGCGCCGCTAGGGGCAGACCTTGTCTCAGCTGATCTTCGTGGTTTTCAGGTCTCTCCTGAAGCTCGCCAGGGCTCAGAGGCTGCAGCAGTCTCAGGCATGTGTGTATGTGTTTTCCTGGATGTTGTGCAGAACAAGCTCTGTGAGGTGTGTCCCTTCCCTGCTGCTCATCCAGAAATGGCCAGCTAGGGAATGGAGACTGCTATCCTTTTGGAAGGTGCTTCTGTGTCCTTTTGTCCCTGCTCTTCCTGGCTCAGTGCTGTCCCTATCCAGTCAGGTGAACCCAAAAGGCAGCAGGGCAGGAAACCTGCGCTACTTGAGTGCTTTCCTCTGCTGTCTTGAGATGAAGCCTTCCTTCCCTGATCCCTATTCCAAGGTCAGTGGGATAGCTGATGCAAGCAAATGTGTAGCTAATGAAGTTTATTAGCAGATAAGGAGACAGTGTGATACCAAGTGAGTGGCAGGCCAATCAATGACTTAAGAAAGACACTATTTATATCGCCTTACGTTGAAAGTGTTAAAGAGTATTAAGATTGAAGGAGGTACGTCCAGAAAAGCCATAGAAATGTGATGTTTACTAAAACTGAGAATTATACATTGAAAGTGCTTGGCTGCTTGCTCAGAAATACAGGCAGCAGCATTTTTAGGAAGTATTCTCTCAGTTCACTTAATGCTGTTGTGTGAGTGCTCTGTGCCTTGCCTGAAGTGCTGGAGTACGTTAGTGAACAAGTACGGCCGGCCTGCAGAGTCTGTATCCCACCATCCCACTGGGGAAGGTGCAGTAACTGGTGAGTAAGTGAGGCAGGGAACAATGGATGCACACGTAGATAGATGGTGAGCTGAGTGTAAGAAGAAAGCAGAGTAAGGGGAACCGGTCTGCAGAACCTTACCCGTAAGGGTCAGCAGTTCTCTGCTGTTTTATATAGGGTGTCTCCAGGAAGGTGACATTTGCACTCAGACCTGAGGCTGTGCTTTTAGTTTTGTGGAAGATATTTTCTAGGCAGAAGGAAAAAGAAATTCAAAGGACCTGTAGCAAAAAATCAATGATGGTTTGTGTCCTGGACACTGTAGGACACATTTCTGTCGCTGGAATAAAGGGTAAGAGAATGAGGTAGGAGCTAAGTTTGGAGAGAAAGGTGTTGGGCCTTGCAGGTCAGGAAAGAAATTCTGTGTGCAGCTTAAATATGATAGATTTTTGAGCGCTCACTTGATAGGAACTCATTGATCTTCATTGCTTGAGAAGTCACTTGGGTGGCTGGGCTGTGGGGACGACCAGGGGAGGCAAAAGGGCCAGCTGGGAGGCTGCTATGATCATGCTGATGAGCAGCACTGCCCCTGTGTTCACAAAAAGGGGCTCTGCGGGTGTGTGTGGCCTGTGTTTTGGAAGTAGAGTCTGGAAGACGTCGTCCTTGATGGCCTCAGTGTCAGGGATAAAGTGATGAAAAAGCAAAGCTTATAAGTGTAAGCTGAAGGATTTTAGTGGGGCCTGCCTGAATGACATTGGTCATCTCCCCACAAGAGAAGGTCTGAGTGAAGAATGAGCTGGGTAGCAGTTGGTGGGCTGAAAACAGAGTTTAGTCTTGCATGTGTGTGGAGAAGTCTGTTAGACTCCCTGGTGGGAATATCTGATCACTAGGAGCTCAGGACAGATGTCAGAGAAATAGCTTAGAAGCATATACTCTGAAGTTTTCTATCCATAGTATTTAATATTGATTCTGTCCTATGCCTATGCAATAGGCTTCTTCTCTTAATATTTTATCTGGTTTACAATGCTACTTTTACCTGAAATGTTCTAGTAGAAATCACAGCCATAACTTCAAACTTGAGTGATGTCATACGTTTGTGTGCTGAAGAGCAGTTTTACTTTCTAATAAAATACGTTTTACTTTCTAATAAAAAGGTGTTGCCCTTTATCTTATTATAGTTTAGATCCAGAATGTCCCCCAGAGCTGTCATGTGCTCAAGAGATGGGGCTTTTGGAAGGTGGTTGCTTTGTGGGAATACTTCTCATTGGCGGTGGAACCTGACTGGGAGAGGACTGTTCCCGGGAGATGACCTGGAGGAGTAGTCCTCCCTCCCTGGCTCCTCCTCCTCCCTGTGCTTCCTGGCTGTCCTGACATGAGCAGCTTTTCTCCCTTTCTTCCCCTTCAGCCCAGACAGTAAGTCAGCTATGAAACTGCTCGTATTTCTGCCCATAGGGTATCTTCTTCTTCCCTGCCTTGCACTTCACTTCTGAGCTAAGTAGCTAGGTGTAAACTTTTTTTCTTTTTTGGCCATGGTGTAAACATTTTTGATCTTCCTGGTGGTCAACATTCCTTCCATTGTTAAAATTTAGGCACATTCAAGTTACTTTCCAACTCTAATGGAAATATAAATGATTCTTTCCATTGTGTTTTGTTCACAAAACTGTTTTATAAAGTACCATGACTCACTGAAAAGATGGAAATTCATCTCCCTAGTCTTTCGTTTGTACTTCTATTACTTTCTGCTTCTCTTCTTTTGCTGTTGCTCTTCAGAAAAATATTTAGATCCTAGAGGACGACTGTCTTTCCCCTACAAATGGTTTGTATCTTAAAAATAAAAAGAATTAAGACTGTAAAAAAAAAAAAACCTATAGTGTGTAGCTACTGTGCCTTTTACTTTATATATTATTTTATTTATTTCTTACACTCTTGAGGTAGGATGATTAACTCTGTTTTACAGTTAGGGCAACTGAGACCCAGAAAAAAATGTTGTGGTTGGTTAGGTAGCTGGGAATAACAAAAGAGAGCTCATTATCTGTTTCCTATATTTCTCTGCTTTCCACCCACCCAACCACCCACCCACCACCCACGCACTCATCCATCTATTCATCCACCCATCTATACACCCATCCATCTATCCACCCATCTACCCACCCTTCCATCTATCCACCCGTCCACCCACCCATCCATCCACCCACCCATCCATCTATCCACCCACCCATCCATCTGCTTACCCATCCATCTATCCATCTGCCAGTAGGAAAAGTGCTGTGAAAGTTTGTTGCGTTCCTGCAGCATATGGAATAGTGATGGGAGGATTCAAAGGCAAACAGATTCTGGGCCTGACCTGGGAGAGCATCCTCTCATGAATGATAGGAATATAAGTAAATGGTTACATTAGGGAGTTTCAATCTTTCTGTTTACAAGACTCCTGTTAGTATTTATAGTATTAGAAATAAAACATGAGAAATTTAAAAATAGTGATTGTTAAAGAACTTACTTAGCCTGGGTTTTTTTGTTGTTATTCTTGTTGTTTGTTTGGCACTGAGAATTGATCCCAGGAGCACCCCACTCCTGAGCTACATCCCTAGGCTTTTATTTGGTGAGGCAGGGTCTCCTTAAATTTCCCAGGCTGGCCTGGAACTTGGCAATCATCCTGCCTCAGCGTGCCGAGTAGCATATGCCACTGCTCCTGCAAAACTTGAATATTTTTATAACAATAACTATTTTCCAGTCCTCAAAATGAATTTATTGAGAAGGGAAGCATGGACAGTCTAGACAGATTGGATTCACTTTAACTGTAATGGATCAGCTCTTTCTGGGAGAATACCAAGATTTATCCATGCTTTGGGAACTGTGTTTTGGAAAACACTGAGGGAAGCCAGCTCTTCTTCTACTTACCCTAGTGAGTGTCCTAGACGGTGGCAGATGACTGCTTTTCCACATCTATGTCTTTTTTTTTAAAGACCAGTATAGTGATGAAAGAACTTGTCTGGGAAAGTGACTTTCATTTGCATTTCTTGCAACTTGATAACATTTAAAGAAAATTCTTCAAGTCTTCCTTAATTGTATTTGATTAGTTGAGGTATATCTGTTGAAAACTTAGAATCCTCAAGTCCAAGCAAGTATTTCTGTGGAATTACACACAGTATCTGCTGAGCAGTTAGAATTCTTAAGTTCCAGCAGTTATTTCTGTGGAATGACACTGTACTTTCGTTCTTTTTTATATTCCTATTCACCCCCATCTTCCTCACCATCCATCCGCATGGCCTTTGTCTGCCTCCCCGGGTCCTCTGTATTTACCTCACTGTGATCCCCTACACTGTATCACCTGTCAGTGGTAAGAGTGGCACAGAGCTCTGCTGGGGACAGGTGAGGAGGCAGAATGTGGTTCTCAGAGCACGGACTGCGAGGAGACAGGATCAACCTTGTGATTAAGGAATGACTAAAGACAAGGAGTCGCCGGACCCTCAGCCTACCTGAGCTTCAGCATGAGGGCATCATTTCCCACTGTGTCTGAGTGTTGCTCTCATCTGCAGAATAGAAAATACTCCATGGTTTCTGGACGACGATAGGCGATCCAGTTCAGCAGCCCTGATTGAAAAAAGTGGTAGTGGTACTGCATTTTTTAGACATCAGTCCACTTACGGAGCTTTTTATGTTTAACGTGTGCCGCACTTAAAGTGCACGTAAGTGGCTTTTTCTACCTCACTTTCCTTTAATATGAGACAATTAAAGTCATTTTGTTCCATGTTGGGGCATAAATTTTAAGACACACATTTTTTCACCCGTGAGGGTAGGGTTTGATTCCACCAGACTGAGTTGGGAGACAAGCTCTTGTGCTAGAATTTTCTCTTAAACAGAGAGGATTCAGAATTCAGCAGTCCCCTGGTGAGGTGGTGGAAATGTTCACCCATCAAAGACTCTGGGTTGTGATCTTCTGGGACACTTGCCTGTTTGCAGGGCTGAGTTAGTGTTACAGGGCAGGGGAGTGGGCAGGAAGAGACAGTGGGTTTAGTTTTGCCTCTGACTTCCCCTGAGAGAATGTTGTTCAGTGAATCCATTAAGATTACAGTTGGCCCTTCATATCCTCAGGTTATGGATCTGTGGAATTTAAACAAACCGCTGATTAAAAACATTTGAAGAAAATTGTGTCTGTCCTGAGCATATATAGTCTTTTGCACTACTATTCGAACAACAGTAGAAAACTTGTCATAGCATGCACATTACATTATGTTGGAAGTGACAGATGATTTAAAGTAGTAAGGGAGAATTATGTAGATTTTATGCAAATACTACACCATTTTATGTAAGATGTTGGAAATCTGTGAATTTTGGTATCCACTCGGGTTCTGGATTTAGTCCCCCAGATTCCAAGAGACCACCGTATTTGAAATAATTTGAACTGTAGAATCATTTATATGAAGAAATAATTTTTTAAAAACTGGTATAGGCTATTTTTCCCTGTCCTTTGTTCTAATATTCATCCAGCCTCTACACATTGATTACTTCTCTTGACATTTTGTAATTAAAGTTGATAGTATTTTCTCCCACTTTTCATGTTAGTTTTGAGTGTCTTGCTCTATGTTTTTCCTGTCCCTGGCTTATTTCTCTTGAGTTCTGCTTTTTTCCCTTCATTGCCATACTCTCTGTATTTTTCCATGTAACGTTTCCCCATCCCTTTCCTTTCTTGCAGAATAGGGTCTGCCTCCTTTGTCCTTCTCTTGCTCGTAGTTTACTCAGTCTTTGCCTATGAGAAGACAGATTGTGAGGTCAGTAGAACAGAAATAGAGCTTGAGGAAAAGGTGTTCTTTGGAGGTGGGGGAATAATGGAGGAGGAATTAGATGAGGAGGCCCAAAGGATTGAAACTAATCAAGATAGACTACATACACGTACCAGTTTCCTCAAACTAATGTAATTATTACATATTGCAACAATGTGATTTCCATGAATTGTGTGGGCTTTTATCTTCATAGACAATTAAATGTATTTACTTAAATGCATGATGACAGTTGTAACTTGTGTTTTAGAGATGTATTTAATGTAAGATGTCTCACTGGAAGCGCCACCACAGAACACTTTGTGCTTGGAAATTTATTATATAAAGAACTGTTTCTTTGTGTTTTGTGTGCAGCTGTCTGTGAAAACGGGTGCCAAAATGGTGGGCGTTGTATTGGACCCAACCGCTGTGCTTGCGTTTATGGCTTCACTGGTCCTCAATGTGAAAGAGGTAAGAAAAGAAAAATGAGAAACTTATTTGGAAGAAATCTTTTTAATTTTAAATGTGCATGAATCAAATGGAATGATATTTTTTACTGTTCTTTTGTAACTTGAATGGTAACATAATAGCAGCAAGCGCATCTCGGTTTTTACAATGAAGTGACCTCCACCTGAGAAGCCAGCTCAGGAACTGTGCCCTCAGGTGATAAAGTGCCTGACCACAGCTTCTAAGAGGATGCTTAATTCATCTGAGGGTCCTTGTTAAAAAGTAAAAACTGCATCACTTGTACTTGACTGCAAAAAGCCCAAAATCTGATACAAATTGCTTTGCACAACAAGGAAATATAGAACATTCTATAAAAAAAGGGTAGGTTGTGATCAAGGCCTTGTCACTATATATAGTTCTCTTGGTTTTCTTCTCCTCTTTCAATTTTTCCCAACCCTAGAGCTTTGTGGTTCAACAATGACTTTGAGCAATTACTGAGATAGCCATGCTACTTGCTGCCATCTGTGGATAGCAAGGCTTTCCTCTAACCATGGCCAATAATACCCTCCAAAGATATTTGCTGATTCGCTTGAGCTTTGGGCTTTTTAAACTAGTCTATGGCAAGAAGTCATGTTAACGCCTCTGACATAGACTTCTCAAAACCAGTCCTTGTAAGCGATGCTGATGAGGGGAAAGGGACCTGGCTGTGCACATGCAGTAGTGCTTCCTTTGTCCAGGACAGAAGGCTTGGAGGAATGGATGCTCTAGTCAACATTGTTCACTTTGTCTCTGTCAACAGTCAATTAAGCCAAGAGGAAACCAGCTTGCTATGAATTCAGTAGCGTTTAAACTTATGACCTCTAGATTTCTAAAAAGTTTCTAGCCATGATCTACTAAGTGACTTTAAGGATTACATCTCCCAACATGTTGCACTGGTATACCAGAGAAATTATACTTTATAATGTAACAATAGCACTAAACCATCGGGTAAAAATAATTTTAAACTAATACTATGTAAGTATTGTTCCATATATTTTCAAATGTGTTTTCTCAAAGCTGGTCTTAGCATCTAGAATTCTATAACACTTTATTGTGAAACGAGTATATGGAATTGTATCAATGAAATATTACAGGTAAATAGTGATGACGGCTTGTATAAATGCACAGAGGCCTTGAGTTGCTCTAAAACCTTATACTTAAAAAAAATTATGCTTGTTATTTGATAAAATTTTGGTGTTCAATAGGCTAAATCTTGGGAAGTAATACAATTAATTCGTAAAGTTTGAAAAGTAAGATGCATGCAGTCTTTTAACATATGCTTATATGTATACATATCAAGATTTATATTATTCTCAATGTAATTGAGATTTTTAGGACTTAAGTACATTCCACAATGACAGAGTTTATAGTTATGCTTAGGATGGATTTAAAGTCTTTAGCAGATGGTCCCATTTGAGGAAGAAAAATTAATTGTGAAATGTTAACATAAAAAGATAAATTATTCAGAGTGGAATAAAGCACATTTCCTAGATGATGTTAAGTTTATTTAAATACCATAGAATGAAGAGCAGTTAAATTTACAATTTCAAGCATACCCTTAACTGTGGAGATGATATTCCTTTTTTCTTGAAGTCTTATAGACTTCACAGCTTTTTTCCTGGAGCGGATTTCAAGGTCAGTTCCTCATTGGCAGAGGAGTTCGGTGTGTAGTTTCAAGTCAGAGGTTTCTAGGCATAACATCATTATTCTGCAACAGTTATTCATTCATTAGGTTTGTTAGTCTTTACTAAATTTGTGGGAATTCAGTAAAGATTTATGTACAGTTTACATGTACAGTAGCATGTTTTCAGAAGAAAATTATAAAATTGATTTTTGAAGGAATCAACTTGAAGAAATTTTTTAAAACATGTTTCTTGAATCTTTTAATTACTGCCCTTCAGATGAAAGTTCTAAAACTTCATTTCTTCCAAAGACGTAGTTTACAATTTCTACTCTTAATATCACAACCGTGAACCTTAATGTTTTTAAGAGACAAAATTTGTTTGAATTTTTGAAATGCAAAATAAATAACCCTACCAAATATAGAGTTCTTAATTCTTCTTAATAAATACTATATGTATGTAAATATAAGAGAAATAATTATGGGGAAGTGAGTGAATATACTCACATATCATGGTAACATTTAAAGTACATGCTATTATTTTTTGAGTTACTGAATTTCAAAATACATGTTCTTTATTATCTAAGAAAAAAAGAGCTTTGTAAAATGAGGGGTATTTTCCCCTCTTTCAAGTAGAATTTCATGTGATTTTCCTCTTAACTGGCCTCCTGGGATAAGTTGTGTGATAAAGCCTGCCTGCTTTATCTGGGTTCTGGCGGACGGCCTTCCGGCTTGGAGACAGAGGCTGAGTGGTAACCAATGACTGGCATGATTATGGTATTTAACTTGAGTCTTGGATCTGGGTAAGCTGAAACTCTTGGGAATTCTCTTCTCACCCTTACTGATATATACAATAACCTTTTATGCTTAGCATCAAAAAAAAACAAAACAAAAAAACAAAAACAAAAACAATCCTTGTAGCTGCATGCTGATTGTGAAATACAGGCAGATCAGCTAATTCCAAAGCACAAGAAGGTATTTAGTTCTTCTTGCTTTTTTCTCTAAACTAATATCATTTGGGGGAAAAAATGCTTTTAAGATATACCTGACAATAAACAGAAGTAGAATCAGAATTATGTAACAAGATTTAATTTTCCCCTAATACTTAAAGTATACCTTCCAGTGTATCAACAGATACATGGAAAAGGAGGGCAGCAGTAAGTGCACCTGCTTTAGGGATTTCTAGATGAAATAAAATGACCACCTGCTCACTGGTATGGCCAGCCCAGCATTCCTCTTGCAATTTTTTTGAGTTAAGTGGTGGTTGGATTGTTTCCTAATTTAATTTTCCTTGAAGATTTTATAAAGAACATCTGTGAGAAATGAATCATGACCTTTCTAATTATGCTACAATTTTTTGTCTTGTTTGTATCTTCCTTAGAGAAGCATATAAATTCTATAAATTTCAAATAATCTGAATATCTAGTGACATTTCTTTTAAAATGTACCTCTTTCAGTGAAAAGTACCTTAAAAATAGAGAAGTAGAAAATTACTTTTTTAATGTCTGGCACCTTCAAGATAAATCCTTTCTTAATCTGCATCTGCAGTGAAAATAATTGTGAGACCCAGTTGCAAATGTTAGAGTTTATAAAATCTATTTGTAGCCTTGCTTGAAATGACAATGGAAGAATCGGTTATCTGTCATTACAGGCATCTTCTGCACAGTCCAGAGATGGAGGGGGTTGGGTGGATTCAGTGCCTAGGAGCACACTGAGAGGGAATTCCTGGGTTTCTCCTGGAGCCCTCTCATCGCAAGGTACTCCCTCCCCAGTCACATGGCGGTTTATTGTGAGACACTTATTCCCTGGAACTCTGCATACTGCTCTGCTGTGAGAGTCTGGGCATCAAGCGGTGACACGGCACATCTTCATTGTGTAATTCAGTAGGAACGTGATGACCGTAACTTCTCTGAAAGGAAGCAAGCACAGTCTTATCACTTGGGTGTAAATTATTTCTTTAGTTATTTTTGTCTTTTTGAGGCAGGGTTTTGCTGTGCAGTTAAATCTGACTCTTTACTCACTTTGTAGCTCAAGCAGGCCTCGAACTTGCAGTGATCCTCCTGCCGCAGCCTCCCCAGTGCTGGGAATAGAGATGTGCTCCACCACGCCTGGCACTTGGGAATAAATAATTCTACACATTTTTGTTTACCCACCCACATTTCAGGAGGTAAATAGCTGCCAGCTGATGACCTGGCTCTGACTGTGCTCAGATTCTCAGAACAGGAACAGGGACTGGCAAATTGGGATTTTCCTAAATTCTGGGAACTGTGTGAGCCAGATCCAAGTTTGTTCAGAAATAGCCAATAAACTCATGGTTAATCAATATTGAATCCATCAACTTCAAACTCATTATAAACTATGCAGAGTAAATCTGGGTTGTGTAGTCTGTGACAATCTAGGGACATGACACATGAATTACGTGACCAGGAGTGCAGAGAAGGATGCTGAAGAGAACAAGCCGGCATTATACGAATTTCAGTGCACAGTGACTTTAATACTTTCAAGAAATGTACAAGCAGCAGTCATTAAAACCCTTCCATTATAATTTTCTTTTTTAAAATCCGTATGTGCTTATTATAAAATATTTAGAAGATAAAAGAAGGAAGTCCGATTGTGCACAATTTCTCCACTCAGATTTAATTATTATTAACACTTTGGAAATACACTTTGAGTCTTCTGCAAGTGCTAAATTTGTTCGCAAAGACTGTGATCTTTCCATCCTTACCAGACTCCAGTCTTCTGTGCCGAGGACTAAACCTTTCTTCACTGTTCAATGCGGCTAAGTATGCTGTGGATTGTAACAGTTGCTCTGCACACTGCTAGGATGAGAGCAGTCAGTCTTCACAGCTCCACAATGTTTCTGACGATATCCCCTAATCGATCTGCCCAGGGCAGATGAGTAACACGGAGAGTATGAAAAGAGAAGTAGGGCAGTGAGCGATCTTATTCAAGGCCTTAAATGTAATTACTGTGCTGTAGCTGCTTGTGCTAATTGTATTTCTTACTATTTGACATTTAAAGTTATATCCAGGTTTTCTCTTTTGTTGTTGTTGTTTGGTAGTTTATCTTTTGGTGATTAAAATCTCTGCAGCTTAATATGTGTTCTGAGGGCCAGCGAGATAGCACAGCAGACTAAAGCACCTAATTACGTAGGAGCAGGGACCCAGGTTCGATCCCAGCTTCACATACCACGCCAGACCCATCCCTGGGCATGCTGAGCCAGTGACCTTGTCGGGACATGGAGGAGGGCACCTGTAATCCCAGTGCTGGGGAGGCTGAAAACAGGAGGTAGTTTGAACTGCATAGCGAGACCCTGAAAAAAAGATTAAAAATCTGTGTCCCGGATTATATTCTTAAAATATATCATTGAAATGCAGCCATGTAGTCATTGGATATAGAAAATTTAGAAAATCTAATACATTTGACTCTTTTCTTTTTTGTCCTTTGGCATTGCTTTTTGAAATCCGTTTTCTATTCCCAATGGAAAACTACTAATCTCTGTAGTTTTTTTTTTTACTTTTTATTTCTTTTTTTCCTTATAATCATATATTAAAGTATACAGAAGAGTAAGTAAATTTTATGTGTAGATACTGAATATTTGTTCACCCACTATTTCTTAAGTATTCATCGTTAAACTAAATACTTGGACTTGGGCATTTAAAACAAGATGTCCTTCCTGTTAATGAGAATCAGATTGCCACAGACCAGCACTAGTCAACTCCTTTACAGAAGATGCAGTAAATACCAGAAGAGGAATAGGAACAAATAGAGAGCTGAAATCTGCCTTCTGTCTAGCAGTAAATTAGACCATCTTCTGACAGTTAAATAAATGTAGAGTAAAATAAATGTAGCTCATTTAAAGTACAAAAAAGACCATGTCAGACTAATTCTTGTACTGATATTGTAAGATATATTATGACTGATTGTTAGACTAATAGTGTTTAAACTCCATAATTGATTACCTATTACCAGAGTCACAAAGCCAATAGTTGTACAGACAAGAAATATCTCATCTTTCCTTGCACTCTGAGATTCAGTAAAATGAAAACTGCAAGGAACAGAGAGAAATATTACAAATTGCTAATGCTAAACTTGCATGTCCACACAAGTGTGTATACACACCTGTGTACACACACACACACACACACACCACTCATGAGTCTATTGAGAAAAATATTTTATAGCCTTGTACTCTCTCTAAGCTAAACTTAGCCTTAAATGGGCATTTTAAAAATACCAGAAGATCTGTGGGAACTTAACTTTTGGCACCAGTTAAGATGACATCCTTATCTTTAATGCCATTAAGAAGACAAGGGAAAGAAAAGAGAAGAAAATCAGCCTGTGAGAAGCTGAAGGAGAAGGGAAGAAGAGAACACAGAGCAATAGAAGGCGAAACGCCTTGCGCATGGAGGAGTAAGGGTGTTTGTGGTGCAAGGCCAGCCTCCCTTCAGGAAAGAGATGGACTTGTTGGATCCGGCTTTGAGAAGTTAGGCTTCCCTTTCCTGGTCAGTGGCTCAAGCCTGTCTGGTTGTGCACAACAGGCTCGAGCATTCCAACAGCCCATTGCACTGGTTTCTTACTTTCCTTTGAACTTAAAGCACCGAATATGTTCATTTCTTCTGAGTGTGCATCTCTGTTTTTGCTTTATTCACTTAACTCAGAAAAACCTGCACTATAAAATGAAAATATTCAAATACTGTAGGTCTGTGTAAATCCCCAAATACTTGCCAGTTTTCCTACTTCAACCTCAGGTCAGAAGACACTACAGATTAAATGGCTGGAAATTAGGCAAAGCTACTACATACACTTACACGTGACATACTGTGTAATGAAATATAGTTGAAAGTAATTAAATTTTTCTGGATGGGAGTTACATAAAATATGTCATATATTTCAGAAATCTGTGGCCTTACAAATCCCTAAGCAACGCCTATTTCCAGAGATTAAAAGCAACGAGGTGCCGACCCACAGTAAGCAGTGTGCCTCCCCATGCTTGGCACCCCTCAGTTCTCCTTGTCGTGGTCTCCAGACGTGGGGCAGAGTCAAAACCCAAGGCCAGTGCTAAGGCCCGGGCGATGTTGGAGACATGGTTGCCCTCCCTACTCCCATGATTCCACCCAGATGGTATTTGTCTAGTGTGGCAGCCTTTGCTGGTACGAGATTGCAATGATAATAATGTAATACCTAACACAGAATACATGATATTCAAAGCTGTTAGATCTTTTGACCAGAACTCCCTATTAATCCAAAAGAATGTAATATATAAAAATGAGACCTTCAGTGGGATAAAAGGGTATTTGTGAGCTGATTTACAACCATAAAGTTCTATGCTGTTTTAGTAGCATGGAAGGACAATATATAGGCTATTTTAAGCGATGGTCACATTCCTGAATTCCAATATGAGAATTAAGTGAGGAATGATGTGCATAGACATTGTTTGGTACAGATAAGTGCTCAATAAGTGAAAAGCTATAATCATTAAAAAATGCAAGACAAAATAGCTTTTTTAGATAAATTACCTTCATTGGTGAGAAAGAGATTATTTCAGAACCACTGGGATTTTAGATTGTGTGTTTAAAAATATTCATTCGTTGTTTTAATTTTTGTGAGCTTTTTACTAACAATACAGATTGATTTGGTATACATAATACATATTATATATATATTTATACATATTTGTCACTATCTTGCTTATGATACAGTTGGATTTTATAGCCTCCTTATCTTTTTTTGATGTTTTTAACCTGAGCACCAGGGTTTCTATCAGTAAGTCTTCCTTAACTGCCTTCTTTAAGGTAGCTTAGTCTGCCTCTTCCTTATACACAGGTGGAATTCCGCACAGTGCAGTATATATATTGTGCTTCCTATATTCCACACTGAAGCCGAGAGGAAGCCACACCATATATGTTCCTGCGTGCACATAATGATTCCAGTGATCATAAATAAGATGCAAAAGAGCACAGTAATAGAAAATGTCCTTGCATGTTCACAGTGGCTTACTTGCCTGGTCTGTATCTTATACGCAGTTAGTGGAAAGAGACCATGATGAGGCTGAAAAAATATACTTGATTCTTCAAATACAAGGGCTGGAATTCAGAGCCAAGAGCTGCTCTTGGAAGAAGGGGTATGAATAGCTTCAGCACTTGAGAGCAGTAGTTCTCTGCAGAGGGAATCGGGAGGGGTAGGGCAGAAGGGAGGCTGAAGGAGGAGGCAGAGACCACTCGGGACTTGTTTATGTAGGCTGGAGCCTAGCAGTTGGCATCAGTTTCTATAATGTATTTGCTAATACTATGGCTTGCATGTGCATAAATTAGACGATAGGCGTAAATGTGAATAGAACATTATATAATGGTGAAAAGAAATAACAATATTTATTGTGACAAAGGCTTTAGAGGAGTTAATTTTTTAAACTATTTATTTATTTATTTATTTATTTATTTATTTATTGTGGCCAGCTCAGCCCACCCTGGGGGTGGGGCTGGCGTGGCATGTGTTGCTGGGGATTGAACGGCAGTCCCTGTGCTTTGCTTAAAGCTTGCCTAAGCAGGTGATTTTGACAGATGAGCTGTCTCGCTGGCCCTAGAGGAATTAATTTTTTTTCATAATCAACAAAGTTTATTATATTTCATTTTGTTGTCTTCAAATTAGTTGTTTCAATTACTAGATATAAGTGTGTAACATTGATCAAATAAAAAAATCAAGCATTAACTGTACCTTTCAATAAACAATAGAGGTTAGTAATACATTTATCTTTTTTTTTTACTCTAATAGATATTTTTATTTTTTTTCTTTTCAAAGTTTTATTGATAGACATATAGCAATGAGACAGTTTCAAATCAATATAGTTGCATTCTCTTAATGAATAGAATGATTTGTTCTAATGGTGTTTGTAAGTAGGATCACAAGTCTGCATCTTGTACAGCAATTAACCACTAAGAAGAATATATGCAGTGTATTATTTGTTGAAACTGTACTTTCGATTTGATTTGATTTAATTTTTAAAGAAACCCAAAAGATAACATTTTCAGTATCATACTGGAAATACGAAAAGTGGAATATAAGGAAATAAAGTAATTTGTTTCATTTTATTCAGCTAGTAAGTGAAGAAAGCAGATTTTGAACACAAGATGTGTAATAACCCCAGAACCCAGGTGAAACACAATTTTGCAAAAGCAATATATTCTCTGTACATGATACTCACTGAATGACAGATAGCTGTTTCTGAGTTACCTTGTTATCTGCCATAGGCAAATTTATTTGGAATGTGAATTTTAAATTACACTTCTGAATTCATAATGTAGGGTTTCTCCTAATAGGTGGTTTAAAGTATTTATTCATAATGCTTAAAACAAATTGAGACTTCCATTGTTGGTCAAGATGAATGAACAGAAATCAGCTTAAATCTCTTTTGTGAGAGGACAAGAAAATAGGACAGAATATATGAAACAATAATTTAAAAACTGTTGTCTACTAAGTAACAAAATGGAGGTGTTTGAGGAAGCAAGCAGCATGACCTGTTGGATTGCCTCAGTCTGCACAACTGTTGGGGTGCGGGCCCAGGAGCAGCCTGGCTGATTCTCAAGCAGAGAGAAGGGAGTGCAGTGAGCCCTCTGTGGTTGACAGCTAGAGTTCTCAGGGCAGCCAGAATGCTGGAGACACCTCAGACATTCGCCAGGAACCGTGAGTGTATAGAGGCTTCCGAATTATTTGCATCCCTCTAATGAGTGCTTGCTCATGAGAAATTGACCTGCAGCTAGAGGAGAAACTACAAAAAGGTATAGAAGGAGCGGTATTCTGAACATACACAAGTCTGGAAATTTGCAAGCCAAAATGGACAATCACATAATTTAGGGGACCTTACTTTGGATACTCAGAAAAATCCTGCCTGAATAACAAAAATGAGATCTTGGTTTATGCATTCTGAAGGCAGCAGTCAAAAGGATCAAACATCCTAGAAAGTTTAAGATTATTCATAGGAGTACAAAAATTCCAAGTACCCAGTAAAGTAAGACTTGGTTCTGAGCATCTAATCAGTTAGTAATAATCAAAGATTCTTGTAAAAACAGTGGAAGATATAATCATATTTTTAAAAATCGTAAAAAAAATCAACATAGAAGCAATATTTTCGTAGTTTCTTCTCTGGCCACAGGTCAATTCCTCACGAGCAAGCACTGATTAAATGATGCAAAGAATTTGAAAGTAAATGACTAGAAGACTAAAATAACAGTTAGAAACGTATTGCATATGTTTCAAACATTGGAGAAGAGGTTCAAAATATTAAGTAGAGATGTGGAGGCCAAATTGAACATTTAGACAGGAAAACTACCTTCTCTGTGGTAAAAATTCTCTGGATGAGATAAGTAGTGAATTAGACACTATGATGAAAAGATTAGTGAACCTGAAGACAGAAACAAAATTATTAAAACTGAAGTACAGAAAAAAGATGTTTAAAATCCAGGAGCACATCATAGATTTGTGGCAACTCCCAGCATGTTAAATACAAGTAATTAGAGTTACCAAAGGCAGTAGTGGCAGAAAAAAAATATATTTCATAAATTAATACAAAATTTCAAATTTGATGGATGCTATAAGCTAACAGAACCAAGACAACCAATAAACCACAAACAAAAGAAACATTAAGAGAGTCATAAAAGGACATCAGTAAACATTGTTTAATGAAGAAAATCTGAAGAACATCCACAGAAATACATATACATAAGAAGAAAATAGGGCCAGAGAGATAGCTCAGCGGCCTAAAGCGCCTGCTTAGGCAAGCCTAGCCAGGCCCAGCGGATCATGCCTTCCCCACCCTCAGGGTGGGCAGAGCCAGTCAAAAAAAGAAAATATGAGGATGCCAAAAACTGGTTGAGAACACCCCAGATGCAAAGACTGAGTAGCATCATATATAACAGCATGAAGCAAAAAAAACTCTGCCTAGACTTCTACAGTGGGAAAATTTTTTCAGAAATGAAGGCCAAAACAAGATATTTTCAAAAGGGGATTAAAAAATTACCACAGTCAGCATGTTCTGCAGGAAATTTTAAAGATAGCCTTCTCCACGCTGATTTCCATGATGGTTATACACATTGACATTCCCACCAGCAGCACAGAAAGGCTCCTTTTCCACACAGTCTCACAGTGTATATTATTTGATTTCTTGCTAATGACCCTTCTTTCTAGAGAATAGACAGAATCTCCTTGTTGTTTTAACTTGCATTTCCCTAATGGTTACCAATGATGAGCTTTACTTCAGGTAATTAGAGGTCATTCCCAATTCTGTGAATAATTCTGATCGTAAATCATAATAAATTATTGATGCAGTAGTAATTTGTGCATTATGGACTTCAGAGTATTTATGCTGAATGAAAGAAGCTGAACAAAAAGTTCCTATGTTAGGATTTCATCTTTACATAATTCTGGATAGTCAAACTAATGTATTATCTATTGGACCATTGATTACCTAGGGATGGAACTGTACAGATGGGCAAGGCAGAGAAATCACAAAGCACCAAAGGAAAATTTGGAGAAGTGATGTTTGTTATTTATAGTAGTAATTTAATGGGTTTATATATAATATATTTAATATTTTACAGTTGTTTAATTTCATGTCACTTTTCTTAAAAACTAAAAATGAAATTAATGTTTTCTCTATTTTGTGCAGGTTGATTGAGATTTTGAAATTAATGCTTCAGGGCCAGGGACATAGCTAAGCGACCTAGCACCTGCTTGGGAAGCACAAGGTCTTGAGTTTTCTTCTTGGTACCAAAGAAAAAAAGAAATTAGTCCCTCTGGCAATATGTCGCTGATGAAGTTTATTGATATTATAATACATATATTCCAGGGCATAATGACAATCCTTTATGTTTTTTTTATTTTCTGCTAAAAGTTCAACCGTATTTAATTGCAGCTAAGGAAACAAAATGAGAGACCCTTCCATAACAGTGCACCTACTGTGAGAGGACTTGCATTTTAGAACTTTAAGCAAGCAGTGTCATTAAGTATTGTCTGTATAATCAGGCTAAGTTTCTGAAGGGAGCAGATGGCCATGGAATCAGAAAATAGGGCTACAAAAATAACAGGAATATATTTTTATTAGTTTGTGTTACACTCCTCCTCAGTGAATCCAAAACTAAGTACATGATGACAGAACTTCCTAGTAAATAAGAAAATGACACATTCTGCCTACCTGTTTTTGTACTTTGGAAGCTTTTATCTTTATAAATCAGTGCAGAATATTTAGACATGTTTATTGTTTTAAACTCACTTTTAATATTAGAAAAATGTCATTTTAAATAAACTGGTTTTTGTTCTTGTTGTTGTTTAAAACAAGATCTGGTCAACACAGGTCATCGTTTAATTTGTTGACATTTCAGTATACAGTTTCTGTTATGCCCCTACCATCACAGGAGTATCGGATCCTTTATGATAACTATTTCACCACATCTGTTGTGGGTTGTTTGGATTTTATCACTGTAGGATGTGCTCATGAGTGCTTTCCCATTGCGAAGAATGGTGACCTGTGGCCTTTACCTAGATTCCTACTGGATAGGTGTAATGTTGAGGATGTTCACTTTTGTCCTGACATTCCTAGAGGTGGGGTCTCAGTTTCTTCTGGCATTGAGTATGCTCTGAAGAAGTATCACTCTATTCTGAATTTTTTTCTCCTACATAATTTGCTATTTTCCCCTCAATGTTTTAATAATTGTAAGTTTATAATTGTATCATTTATTTGTACAAGTTCTAGTGGAAAGGATGCCATCATTTGATGTAGAATGATAGCTTTCTTAAACTTACGAAGTTTTCTTATATTGTGTCTTTAGGTTTTCCAATTAATTTTAGGTTCTCTGAGCATATTTTTTTTACTATACTTGATATGTTCCCTCCTCTTCGTTTTAATTCATTTTTGTTGCTAATTCATTTTTAGGTGTTTACGTTCTATTGGTTTTTCCAAGTAATATAATGGTTTTGTAATTATGGGAGGTGTTTTTATTTGCCTTCAGTTTATTTCTTTAGTTTGGAAGTTTCTCTTTTATGTTACTTTTTTGTTGTGTCATCTCAGTTTTGTTCAACCCTTTTATTACAGAATTCATTTTCTTATGAAGTTCTTAACAGTTGCTCTGTATTGCAAAGAAATCTTTGTAAATTTCTTTTATTTCCTAATTTTTTTCATCCAGTGGAACATGTTTCTTATGGAAAAAATAATTATAATATACTACCTAGCTTCTGTCTCTACTTGCTTAAAATAAGTAATTCTGACTGAGTTGCTGTTTGCACTTGTAAGTAGGTCTTTCTCTTTTTTCCCTTAAATGTTACCCAGCATCGCTTGCTTTTCGTAACTGTGTTCACGACTAGGGTATTTGACATATTTCATATTCTGAGTTCTCAAGGGGGAAAGAAGGCCTCAGGCAGCTGTAATGAATCGGAGCAGTTTAACCTTCTAACTTCTGTCTTCCTGTCCCAGGACGACTCCATCTTTGGTGTAGTAATACCACTGCTGTCAGAAAATCATATTTATTTTCCCCTGTTGCCCTGTCATTCTTGGTGTTAATTCCTTCTCCTCGTTTTAGTGGTAAGGGGCTTCAAGCCCACTTTATACTCCCTGACAGTGCCCAATCCTTATATTCCTTGCTGAGTTTCTTCCTCGGCTTGGTGCTTGGAATAATGGACCCTGCGGTGCTGATGCTTCCATCTTTGCCGTTGAATTCCCTCCCATGTGGTAGAGCTCACAATGTCTGCCTCTTTTCACAATGTAGGTGGAAGTATATTTGTTTGTTTTTGACGGAACCGGGGATTGAACTCAGGCCTTTGCACTTTCCAGGCAAGTGCTTATTCTACTGAGCTATCTCCCTGACCCCTCTTTTCACAGTGTAGTTTGTTGTTGTTGTTGTTGTTGTTGTGTTTTGTTTTCATTTTTTAAATGAAATGATATGCTGGAAAGAAGGAGCTTTGACTCCTGTATGTTTTCTCTGATTTTGTAAGTTAAACTTAACTCTCCAGGGAGAATTAGTGAGAATTCTCCAGACTTTTGAATAATTATCCTTATTTCCTGCATTATTTGCAGGAAGGAAGATTGTAATACTTTCTTCTATTTAATTCCTTGGCTGCCAATTTTCAAATGTCATGGCAAGCGTTTGAGCCAGTTTACTTCTTCAAGCCCTGACGGTAAATTTTTTGTTGTTTTTTTTCTTTGACCTTTGCTGTATTGGGCCTGTTTATGTTAGCTGTGGGAAAGGGAGATTGTCTGATACAGCTGAAGCTTACTATGGTTTTCCTGGAAGTTTTTATCATACTTTAAATTTTTGATGAGAATCTCAAGTCACACAGAAAGCTAGGTGTAGGTGCCTCTAATAGGAGGTGATGCAGGCTGCTATTGTGCCGATAGTAGCAAGTAAGATGATGGCAGTGGAAGAAATGCACAATATTGGACCAAGGAACATTAATGCTATGGCTGCCTCATCAACTGTGGATTAGAGACTCTGCTTCCCATGACTGTACTTAATGTCACAGTTTAATGCATGCAAATTTCTTCCACATGGGCAAAGCTGCATGTTTGTGAATGTCTTCATCTAATTTAGATATAGACAAGGCACATTCCAGATTTGACCAAGGTCATTTTTGCCTTTTTTAATAAAAGAATTAAGTACTAAATGCCATGGTAGAGACTTTGTTTGGAATTAAACAGAGTGCTGTGTTTCAGTGTATAATTTCTGGTTTGAAAAGACAAAGCAAGGACATCAGGTTGTGTTAGTATTTACTCATCTTTCTTGATCCTCAAAGTCACCTAGATATTTTTGCCAAAAATCATGCCTACTTTGCCTATTTACATACAGTGATAAAAATAACAATAATTTGTTACTATGATTGTATATTGTTTTCACCAGGGACTCAAAAATAAAACTTTGTCATTCCACTTGAACCTTTGGAACTGTCAACCCAAAGCACAATCATTAGCACTCTCTCAAGCCCCCCTCCACCCTCCGGAAACCCACTATAGAGTTTGTAAGATACAGGTCTATGATGAGCTCCTTCAAAAATACGCTAGGACTTCTATAAACTAATTTTATGGGTGCATTTTTGACAGACATAATGACCACACTCATCATAGAGAATTTGTTCCTGTACATAATACATCTTAATTCTTCCCCATTTCTCTCCTTTCCCTTCAGTCCTTCCTTCCTTCCTTTTCCATTTCCAGAACTTTGTTCCTATTATTTCCTTTCCATTATTTTGTATCCCTATTTCATCCCTTCCCTTCCCCTCTGCGCTTCCTGCTCTCCTTCCCATTTGAGCATTTTCTTTCTAGTTTCCAGGCTCTATCCTCCGTTTTGACCTCATACACTGTTTGAGTTTCTCACAAAGGGTAAATAAAATTATGTTCACAAGGTGTGCCAATGTACCTAAAAATGTCAAAAGTTTATCTTTCTTTATCACAGAGTAGTACTCCACTGTATATAAAAACCACATTTTCTTTATCTATTCATCTGTTGATGGGTATATCTAAGATTTAGCTATTACAAATTATCCTGTTATAGATAGGACTGTGTATAAATCACAGTGGTATACTTTTAACTCTTTTAAGGAGACACCTAGAAGGGGAATAACTTGATCAAACGGAACCTCTAGTTTTCTGAGGAATCGCCATACTGATTCCATGTTAGTTATAGCAGTTTACACTCCCACTAACAGTAGAGAGAGTCCCTCTTTCCCCAAAGCCTTGCGAGCATTTGTTATTCGATATCTTGATGATAACCATTCTTTCATGGGTAAGGTGAAATCCCTAGTGTTGTTTTAATTTGTGTTTTTGAATCACTGATGGTGTTGAAAAATTTTGTATATCTATTTTCTGTTTGTACTTCTTCATTTGAGAAGTATCTATTTCAGATTTTCATTTTTGTACTGGATTTAAATTGGAGGGTTATGGTGTTTTTTTGGGGTTTTTAGGTATTCTAGATGTTAGTCCTTTGTCTAAGGAGTAGCTGGTCAAAAATGTTTCCCACTCTGTAGGTTGTCCCTTCACTCTGCTGGTGGTTTCTTTTGTTATACAACAGCTGGGTATTTTTTTGTAATTAGCTAAGTTTGAGAGATAATTTTTAAAAATAGCTCCAAAATTTTATCTAGTAATTAATTCTCTCATTCAGTTGAGCCCCAAATAAAGCTACTCTGGATAAAACTGACTCCTGAATCACTTTGAAGGTTTATAACATCGTAAAATTCTGTTACTAGAAGAGATTTTTACCTCTTTCCCTCTGATATGATCAAAATGGATTTTATTTCACATTAAAGTTTTCTGTCTCTTGTACTTGTGAATACAGTGACTCTAGTCAGAAATATTTATTTCCATTAATCCAATGTTTTAATGACTTCCTATTTTACCTTGATTGCTAAACTGAACTGAAAACTCATCCAGACATATTTTAAATCATATATAGAAAATGGAAAACATCCAATTTCTTAAAAGGAAAATAATACTTTTTATGCAAACTTAGGGTAACATCTTGTCAAAAGTTAAATCCATACTTTATTCTATGGTTTTATTATAGATCTATAGAATATAAAAAGAATATATTGTGTAGATTATAGTAAGATAGGTAAGGGAATGTTATAGACTTTTTATGTTCTATTTTTCTATTTTTAGAATAAATATTGCTCTTATTAAGTATTCATAGTTTACTAATAATTGCATAGTTCCTGTTGTTTATGACTGTGGAAAACTGCGTATAGGTTGAACAAGGCCATAGGAGTTGGGTCTCTTTATAGTTTTGTCAAGAATGACTTGTGGCGTGGTATTATCTGGAAAGCTGATCAAAAGACAGTTGGGAGTGCGTGGCTGATATTGAAGGACACCAGGCACCACCTTTCAGGCACATAGCACTTGAGGAAATAATCTGGAGCCACAGTGAGACAGAATAGAAGAACAATTGAAGAAGATAGTGATGAGGGGGCCTAGGGGAAGGCAGGGCTACTTGGGGAATCCCAGCGGGAAATTTTTTATTTGTTAATCGAACAGTGACTGTGTGTTGAGATGTGTGTGGGGTTCTTTGCTTCTTTCTCTTGTGTCAAGGAAGATGCAGATTTTGTCTCAGGGCTAATGACACGCTGCTGAGGTTACTGTGCGCTATGCAGGAAGGGCTTATGGAACCTCCAGAGGTTCAAGTTCATGCGATGACTTTTACTTGGAGTCCACAGAGGAGACAAATGAACCTGTGCTCGGGATTCCTACTAGTATGTTTATGCCATGCTTCTTCTGTGTCCTTCCACTTCCCACAGCACTCAGCACAGAGGGTTCAGACTTTTCCTGTTTCTTTTTCCCTTTTCCTGGTGCAGACAGAGAGGGAGGAATGGCCTCGAGATGAGTCCTTCTAAACTGGAATTTATTTCCCATCATACTCTGACATAAACAGAGTTTGGTTCCTTGCATCATACAGGTGGCTGGTAAATGTTTTCTATTTATTAAATTGTGAAGCAGCCCTGTCCAGTTCTATGCTATTTGAAGATTTTGTGTTAATTGCTTTTTTAATAAATTACATCACAAGGTTTCTTGAATTATAGATCTCATCTTCTTTGTCCTAAACACACCACTATGAACAAGAAAAACTTCTTACTTTGGGGTACTTTACTGTTGAAAATTGATCTTAATCAACAGAGTGCCATATAACTACCATGATCCACCCCTGCCAGAGACTGCAGTATCCTTTTCCTGTTATCTGCTGATCGGGAGTCAGTGGGGTGGGGTATGGGGCTTTACCATGTTGACACTAGAGCAAAGCTCTAACCAGAGTAGTTATTTAAACACCATACAGAAGTGCAGAGTAGGCGGAGTGTTCCCCTGATTTGTTCCCAATTCATTTGTCATTGCATCTATAGGGATTGTGAGGCCAGATCTAGGAAACTGAGCTAAGGACAGTTCACAGTGTGCCATGGAAGAGTGCGCCACAAACCACTAGGATCTGTGCTGTCTTCAGCGTGGTTACCCATGGCACACCCCAAGTGCCCTATGCTAGGATTGCCTATAATCCGGAATGAGTTGATATTCCGTGTGTTAGCATGACATCAGGCTGTTCTGAAACTCCTGAGGGTCCTTGACTATCAGAATCACTGCAAGTGAGTGCCTATCTACCGACTTACTCCCAATTAATATTCAAGATATTTAAGAAAGGATATTCCAGTGTGACAGTTTAATATGTCATTTTTGTTTCCTTTTTTCAGCAAATGTCTTCTTGTGTATTTAAAATATTTCTTTCAATAGAATTTTTGTACATTTTAGAATATGAATTTTTACTCCTTTTGTCAAATTTTTCCTTTGGTCAGTATTTCTTTCTTTTTTTTAAATGTTACTTGTTGTTACAGGGTCTCACTATGCAGCTCAGACTTATAGTGACCCTCCTATTTTCAGCCTCCCCAGTGCTGGTTTTACAGGTGTACACCACTATGCCTGGACTCTGTGGCTGGCTCAGCCAGCCCTTGGTGTGGGGCTGCCATGGCATGTGGTGCCAGGGATTGAACCATGGTCCCTGCTCTTGCCTAAGCTTGCCTAAGAAGGCGCTTTAGCCTGCTGAGCTATTGCGCTGGCCCATTTGGTCAGTATGTTATACTTGTTGATGCTGTTGTAAATGAATTGCTCATTTAATTTCAGTTTTTAATCATTAATTAATAATGTATTGAGGGGGCCAGGGAGATGGCCCAGAGGAATAAGCGCTTCCCTGGCAAGCTCAAGGGCCTGAGTTCAATCCCTGGTACTGCAAAAATAAATAAATAAATAAATAAATATAATAATGTATTGAAATACCTTTGATTTTTGTGTATTATGTATCCATATGTACGTGATTGTGGCATCTACCAAGTTTTTCTTTTTGTATAAATACCTTTTCTTTCTTTTTTTTTCTCTAATTCCCTACTTAATGACTCCAGTATAATGTTGACCAAAAGTGGAAAGAGTAGATTTCTTTCCCTTATTTCTTATTTTTACTTTTTGTTTTCCAAGAAAATTTCTTTTGTGGTACTAAGGATTGAACTCAGGACCTTGCACTTGCCAGGCAGACAGTTACGCTGCCGAGCTATCTCCCCAGCACTCTTTCCCTTATTTCTTATTCTAGGGAGAAAGTTGCCAGCCTTTCACCTTAAGTATATTTTCTGTAAGATAGTTGTCTTTCTTCAAGTTACAAAGTAATATTTTAAATGTTTCTACCATAAATAGTGCTGGATTTTGTCAGATGCTTTTCCAGTGTCTATTAAAATGATTATATGACTTTTGTCCTTTTGTTCTATTGATGAGGAATAGTAATAATGATTGATTTCCTATGTTGAATCAGCCATGAATTCCTTGTATTAATCTCATTTGGTTGCAGCACATTATCATTTTTATATGTTGCTTACCCATAGTTTTTTGATAATTTTATTATGTTCACAAGAAATAATTTTCTGTAGTTTTCTTATACTATCTTAGCATTTCTTTATTTTAAACAGAAAGAAGCAAGAAATAACAATAAAATAGAGTTTCAAATCAGGCTAGAAGGAGAATAGCAATCATTAATACCTTGTATATTGTTATAATAGCTGTTCAAAGTGCAAGACACAGGTATGAAATACTGTCCGAACAATAATAGCACAATCTTCTCTTTTCAAAGAACTAAGAGATATGTTATTAAGGTATAACTACCTTAATTCTTTTGTGTATATGTACACACACACACACACACACACACACACACGCATATATTTCTTTCTTTTTCCCTTTCTCCCATCACAATTTTTTTTTCTCTCAGACAGATTTTTCTCTGTTCTCAATATCGAGAGTACATTTTGAATGTTGATTACTTGTTCAACTTCTCACACTAGTGAAACACTGTGATGTTTACACAGGTGAGCCTGATTGATTTCACTTACGAATACGGTCTCTTGCGTTCATGCACCTATGCAAGTCTCAAGTTTGTACTTCTTTATGGCTGAGTAGTACTCTTTATTGTTAATAAACACATCTGTTTATCCATTTCTCAGTTGATGGACATTTGGTTTGTTTCCAAGAATTAGCTAGTGCAAATTTTGCTGCTGTAAACATGAACACATATATATTATTGTGGTATGTTGTTTTTAATTCTTCTGGGAAATACCCAGATGGGCATTACATGGGTCAGATGAGACCTCTCATCCTAGTTTATTTTATTTTATTTTCTTAGTTCTTCTTATTATAATGCTTTTAGTGTATTTCGTAGAGTGGCAACTTGGACTCCTAGTGATCCTCCTGTTTTCAGCCTCCTCAGCACTGGGATTTCCGGTGCGTGCCACCCTGCCCTGTTTTGGAGGCTGGCTCAGCACACTTAGAGATGGGGCTGGCCCAGCATGTGGCGCTAGGGAT
>NW_004524616.1:9274840-9383013 GCF_000260255.1 Octodon degus
TTTAATTTGTTGACATTTCAGTATACAGTTTCTGTTATGCCCCTACCATCACAGGAGTATCGGATCCTTTATGATAACTATTTCACCACATCTGTTGTGGGTTGTTTGGATTTTATCACTGTAGGATGTGCTCATGAGTGCTTTCCCATTGCGAAGAATGGTGACCTGTGGCCTTTACCTAGATTCCTACTGGATAGGTGTAATGTTGAGGATGTTCACTTTTGTCCTGACATTCCTAGAGGTGGGGTCTCAGTTTCTTCTGGCATTGAGTATGCTCTGAAGAAGTATCACTCTATTCTGAATTTTTTTCTCCTACATAATTTGCTATTTTCCCCTCAATGTTTTAATAATTGTAAGTTTATAATTGTATCATTTATTTGTACAAGTTCTAGTGGAAAGGATGCCATCATTTGATGTAGAATGATAGCTTTCTTAAACTTACGAAGTTTTCTTATATTGTGTCTTTAGGTTTTCCAATTAATTTTAGGTTCTCTGAGCATATTTTTTTTACTATACTTGATATGTTCCCTCCTCTTCGTTTTAATTCATTTTTGTTGCTAATTCATTTTTAGGTGTTTACGTTCTATTGGTTTTTCCAAGTAATATAATGGTTTTGTAATTATGGGAGGTGTTTTTATTTGCCTTCAGTTTATTTCTTTAGTTTGGAAGTTTCTCTTTTATGTTACTTTTTTGTTGTGTCATCTCAGTTTTGTTCAACCCTTTTATTACAGAATTCATTTTCTTATGAAGTTCTTAACAGTTGCTCTGTATTGCAAAGAAATCTTTGTAAATTTCTTTTATTTCCTAATTTTTTTCATCCAGTGGAACATGTTTCTTATGGAAAAAATAATTATAATATACTACCTAGCTTCTGTCTCTACTTGCTTAAAATAAGTAATTCTGACTGAGTTGCTGTTTGCACTTGTAAGTAGGTCTTTCTCTTTTTTCCCTTAAATGTTACCCAGCATCGCTTGCTTTTCGTAACTGTGTTCACGACTAGGGTATTTGACATATTTCATATTCTGAGTTCTCAAGGGGGAAAGAAGGCCTCAGGCAGCTGTAATGAATCGGAGCAGTTTAACCTTCTAACTTCTGTCTTCCTGTCCCAGGACGACTCCATCTTTGGTGTAGTAATACCACTGCTGTCAGAAAATCATATTTATTTTCCCCTGTTGCCCTGTCATTCTTGGTGTTAATTCCTTCTCCTCGTTTTAGTGGTAAGGGGCTTCAAGCCCACTTTATACTCCCTGACAGTGCCCAATCCTTATATTCCTTGCTGAGTTTCTTCCTCGGCTTGGTGCTTGGAATAATGGACCCTGCGGTGCTGATGCTTCCATCTTTGCCGTTGAATTCCCTCCCATGTGGTAGAGCTCACAATGTCTGCCTCTTTTCACAATGTAGGTGGAAGTATATTTGTTTGTTTTTGACGGAACCGGGGATTGAACTCAGGCCTTTGCACTTTCCAGGCAAGTGCTTATTCTACTGAGCTATCTCCCTGACCCCTCTTTTCACAGTGTAGTTTGTTGTTGTTGTTGTTGTTGTTGTGTTTTGTTTTCATTTTTTAAATGAAATGATATGCTGGAAAGAAGGAGCTTTGACTCCTGTATGTTTTCTCTGATTTTGTAAGTTAAACTTAACTCTCCAGGGAGAATTAGTGAGAATTCTCCAGACTTTTGAATAATTATCCTTATTTCCTGCATTATTTGCAGGAAGGAAGATTGTAATACTTTCTTCTATTTAATTCCTTGGCTGCCAATTTTCAAATGTCATGGCAAGCGTTTGAGCCAGTTTACTTCTTCAAGCCCTGACGGTAAATTTTTTGTTGTTTTTTTTCTTTGACCTTTGCTGTATTGGGCCTGTTTATGTTAGCTGTGGGAAAGGGAGATTGTCTGATACAGCTGAAGCTTACTATGGTTTTCCTGGAAGTTTTTATCATACTTTAAATTTTTGATGAGAATCTCAAGTCACACAGAAAGCTAGGTGTAGGTGCCTCTAATAGGAGGTGATGCAGGCTGCTATTGTGCCGATAGTAGCAAGTAAGATGATGGCAGTGGAAGAAATGCACAATATTGGACCAAGGAACATTAATGCTATGGCTGCCTCATCAACTGTGGATTAGAGACTCTGCTTCCCATGACTGTACTTAATGTCACAGTTTAATGCATGCAAATTTCTTCCACATGGGCAAAGCTGCATGTTTGTGAATGTCTTCATCTAATTTAGATATAGACAAGGCACATTCCAGATTTGACCAAGGTCATTTTTGCCTTTTTTAATAAAAGAATTAAGTACTAAATGCCATGGTAGAGACTTTGTTTGGAATTAAACAGAGTGCTGTGTTTCAGTGTATAATTTCTGGTTTGAAAAGACAAAGCAAGGACATCAGGTTGTGTTAGTATTTACTCATCTTTCTTGATCCTCAAAGTCACCTAGATATTTTTGCCAAAAATCATGCCTACTTTGCCTATTTACATACAGTGATAAAAATAACAATAATTTGTTACTATGATTGTATATTGTTTTCACCAGGGACTCAAAAATAAAACTTTGTCATTCCACTTGAACCTTTGGAACTGTCAACCCAAAGCACAATCATTAGCACTCTCTCAAGCCCCCCTCCACCCTCCGGAAACCCACTATAGAGTTTGTAAGATACAGGTCTATGATGAGCTCCTTCAAAAATACGCTAGGACTTCTATAAACTAATTTTATGGGTGCATTTTTGACAGACATAATGACCACACTCATCATAGAGAATTTGTTCCTGTACATAATACATCTTAATTCTTCCCCATTTCTCTCCTTTCCCTTCAGTCCTTCCTTCCTTCCTTTTCCATTTCCAGAACTTTGTTCCTATTATTTCCTTTCCATTATTTTGTATCCCTATTTCATCCCTTCCCTTCCCCTCTGCGCTTCCTGCTCTCCTTCCCATTTGAGCATTTTCTTTCTAGTTTCCAGGCTCTATCCTCCGTTTTGACCTCATACACTGTTTGAGTTTCTCACAAAGGGTAAATAAAATTATGTTCACAAGGTGTGCCAATGTACCTAAAAATGTCAAAAGTTTATCTTTCTTTATCACAGAGTAGTACTCCACTGTATATAAAAACCACATTTTCTTTATCTATTCATCTGTTGATGGGTATATCTAAGATTTAGCTATTACAAATTATCCTGTTATAGATAGGACTGTGTATAAATCACAGTGGTATACTTTTAACTCTTTTAAGGAGACACCTAGAAGGGGAATAACTTGATCAAACGGAACCTCTAGTTTTCTGAGGAATCGCCATACTGATTCCATGTTAGTTATAGCAGTTTACACTCCCACTAACAGTAGAGAGAGTCCCTCTTTCCCCAAAGCCTTGCGAGCATTTGTTATTCGATATCTTGATGATAACCATTCTTTCATGGGTAAGGTGAAATCCCTAGTGTTGTTTTAATTTGTGTTTTTGAATCACTGATGGTGTTGAAAAATTTTGTATATCTATTTTCTGTTTGTACTTCTTCATTTGAGAAGTATCTATTTCAGATTTTCATTTTTGTACTGGATTTAAATTGGAGGGTTATGGTGTTTTTTTGGGGTTTTTAGGTATTCTAGATGTTAGTCCTTTGTCTAAGGAGTAGCTGGTCAAAAATGTTTCCCACTCTGTAGGTTGTCCCTTCACTCTGCTGGTGGTTTCTTTTGTTATACAACAGCTGGGTATTTTTTTGTAATTAGCTAAGTTTGAGAGATAATTTTTAAAAATAGCTCCAAAATTTTATCTAGTAATTAATTCTCTCATTCAGTTGAGCCCCAAATAAAGCTACTCTGGATAAAACTGACTCCTGAATCACTTTGAAGGTTTATAACATCGTAAAATTCTGTTACTAGAAGAGATTTTTACCTCTTTCCCTCTGATATGATCAAAATGGATTTTATTTCACATTAAAGTTTTCTGTCTCTTGTACTTGTGAATACAGTGACTCTAGTCAGAAATATTTATTTCCATTAATCCAATGTTTTAATGACTTCCTATTTTACCTTGATTGCTAAACTGAACTGAAAACTCATCCAGACATATTTTAAATCATATATAGAAAATGGAAAACATCCAATTTCTTAAAAGGAAAATAATACTTTTTATGCAAACTTAGGGTAACATCTTGTCAAAAGTTAAATCCATACTTTATTCTATGGTTTTATTATAGATCTATAGAATATAAAAAGAATATATTGTGTAGATTATAGTAAGATAGGTAAGGGAATGTTATAGACTTTTTATGTTCTATTTTTCTATTTTTAGAATAAATATTGCTCTTATTAAGTATTCATAGTTTACTAATAATTGCATAGTTCCTGTTGTTTATGACTGTGGAAAACTGCGTATAGGTTGAACAAGGCCATAGGAGTTGGGTCTCTTTATAGTTTTGTCAAGAATGACTTGTGGCGTGGTATTATCTGGAAAGCTGATCAAAAGACAGTTGGGAGTGCGTGGCTGATATTGAAGGACACCAGGCACCACCTTTCAGGCACATAGCACTTGAGGAAATAATCTGGAGCCACAGTGAGACAGAATAGAAGAACAATTGAAGAAGATAGTGATGAGGGGGCCTAGGGGAAGGCAGGGCTACTTGGGGAATCCCAGCGGGAAATTTTTTATTTGTTAATCGAACAGTGACTGTGTGTTGAGATGTGTGTGGGGTTCTTTGCTTCTTTCTCTTGTGTCAAGGAAGATGCAGATTTTGTCTCAGGGCTAATGACACGCTGCTGAGGTTACTGTGCGCTATGCAGGAAGGGCTTATGGAACCTCCAGAGGTTCAAGTTCATGCGATGACTTTTACTTGGAGTCCACAGAGGAGACAAATGAACCTGTGCTCGGGATTCCTACTAGTATGTTTATGCCATGCTTCTTCTGTGTCCTTCCACTTCCCACAGCACTCAGCACAGAGGGTTCAGACTTTTCCTGTTTCTTTTTCCCTTTTCCTGGTGCAGACAGAGAGGGAGGAATGGCCTCGAGATGAGTCCTTCTAAACTGGAATTTATTTCCCATCATACTCTGACATAAACAGAGTTTGGTTCCTTGCATCATACAGGTGGCTGGTAAATGTTTTCTATTTATTAAATTGTGAAGCAGCCCTGTCCAGTTCTATGCTATTTGAAGATTTTGTGTTAATTGCTTTTTTAATAAATTACATCACAAGGTTTCTTGAATTATAGATCTCATCTTCTTTGTCCTAAACACACCACTATGAACAAGAAAAACTTCTTACTTTGGGGTACTTTACTGTTGAAAATTGATCTTAATCAACAGAGTGCCATATAACTACCATGATCCACCCCTGCCAGAGACTGCAGTATCCTTTTCCTGTTATCTGCTGATCGGGAGTCAGTGGGGTGGGGTATGGGGCTTTACCATGTTGACACTAGAGCAAAGCTCTAACCAGAGTAGTTATTTAAACACCATACAGAAGTGCAGAGTAGGCGGAGTGTTCCCCTGATTTGTTCCCAATTCATTTGTCATTGCATCTATAGGGATTGTGAGGCCAGATCTAGGAAACTGAGCTAAGGACAGTTCACAGTGTGCCATGGAAGAGTGCGCCACAAACCACTAGGATCTGTGCTGTCTTCAGCGTGGTTACCCATGGCACACCCCAAGTGCCCTATGCTAGGATTGCCTATAATCCGGAATGAGTTGATATTCCGTGTGTTAGCATGACATCAGGCTGTTCTGAAACTCCTGAGGGTCCTTGACTATCAGAATCACTGCAAGTGAGTGCCTATCTACCGACTTACTCCCAATTAATATTCAAGATATTTAAGAAAGGATATTCCAGTGTGACAGTTTAATATGTCATTTTTGTTTCCTTTTTTCAGCAAATGTCTTCTTGTGTATTTAAAATATTTCTTTCAATAGAATTTTTGTACATTTTAGAATATGAATTTTTACTCCTTTTGTCAAATTTTTCCTTTGGTCAGTATTTCTTTCTTTTTTTTAAATGTTACTTGTTGTTACAGGGTCTCACTATGCAGCTCAGACTTATAGTGACCCTCCTATTTTCAGCCTCCCCAGTGCTGGTTTTACAGGTGTACACCACTATGCCTGGACTCTGTGGCTGGCTCAGCCAGCCCTTGGTGTGGGGCTGCCATGGCATGTGGTGCCAGGGATTGAACCATGGTCCCTGCTCTTGCCTAAGCTTGCCTAAGAAGGCGCTTTAGCCTGCTGAGCTATTGCGCTGGCCCATTTGGTCAGTATGTTATACTTGTTGATGCTGTTGTAAATGAATTGCTCATTTAATTTCAGTTTTTAATCATTAATTAATAATGTATTGAGGGGGCCAGGGAGATGGCCCAGAGGAATAAGCGCTTCCCTGGCAAGCTCAAGGGCCTGAGTTCAATCCCTGGTACTGCAAAAATAAATAAATAAATAAATAAATATAATAATGTATTGAAATACCTTTGATTTTTGTGTATTATGTATCCATATGTACGTGATTGTGGCATCTACCAAGTTTTTCTTTTTGTATAAATACCTTTTCTTTCTTTTTTTTTCTCTAATTCCCTACTTAATGACTCCAGTATAATGTTGACCAAAAGTGGAAAGAGTAGATTTCTTTCCCTTATTTCTTATTTTTACTTTTTGTTTTCCAAGAAAATTTCTTTTGTGGTACTAAGGATTGAACTCAGGACCTTGCACTTGCCAGGCAGACAGTTACGCTGCCGAGCTATCTCCCCAGCACTCTTTCCCTTATTTCTTATTCTAGGGAGAAAGTTGCCAGCCTTTCACCTTAAGTATATTTTCTGTAAGATAGTTGTCTTTCTTCAAGTTACAAAGTAATATTTTAAATGTTTCTACCATAAATAGTGCTGGATTTTGTCAGATGCTTTTCCAGTGTCTATTAAAATGATTATATGACTTTTGTCCTTTTGTTCTATTGATGAGGAATAGTAATAATGATTGATTTCCTATGTTGAATCAGCCATGAATTCCTTGTATTAATCTCATTTGGTTGCAGCACATTATCATTTTTATATGTTGCTTACCCATAGTTTTTTGATAATTTTATTATGTTCACAAGAAATAATTTTCTGTAGTTTTCTTATACTATCTTAGCATTTCTTTATTTTAAACAGAAAGAAGCAAGAAATAACAATAAAATAGAGTTTCAAATCAGGCTAGAAGGAGAATAGCAATCATTAATACCTTGTATATTGTTATAATAGCTGTTCAAAGTGCAAGACACAGGTATGAAATACTGTCCGAACAATAATAGCACAATCTTCTCTTTTCAAAGAACTAAGAGATATGTTATTAAGGTATAACTACCTTAATTCTTTTGTGTATATGTACACACACACACACACACACACACACACACGCATATATTTCTTTCTTTTTCCCTTTCTCCCATCACAATTTTTTTTTCTCTCAGACAGATTTTTCTCTGTTCTCAATATCGAGAGTACATTTTGAATGTTGATTACTTGTTCAACTTCTCACACTAGTGAAACACTGTGATGTTTACACAGGTGAGCCTGATTGATTTCACTTACGAATACGGTCTCTTGCGTTCATGCACCTATGCAAGTCTCAAGTTTGTACTTCTTTATGGCTGAGTAGTACTCTTTATTGTTAATAAACACATCTGTTTATCCATTTCTCAGTTGATGGACATTTGGTTTGTTTCCAAGAATTAGCTAGTGCAAATTTTGCTGCTGTAAACATGAACACATATATATTATTGTGGTATGTTGTTTTTAATTCTTCTGGGAAATACCCAGATGGGCATTACATGGGTCAGATGAGACCTCTCATCCTAGTTTATTTTATTTTATTTTCTTAGTTCTTCTTATTATAATGCTTTTAGTGTATTTCGTAGAGTGGCAACTTGGACTCCTAGTGATCCTCCTGTTTTCAGCCTCCTCAGCACTGGGATTTCCGGTGCGTGCCACCCTGCCCTGTTTTGGAGGCTGGCTCAGCACACTTAGAGATGGGGCTGGCCCAGCATGTGGCGCTAGGGATCGAACTCCAGTCTCTGCGCTTGCCTAAGCAGGTGCTTAGTCCACTGAGCTGCCTTGCCAGCCCTCCTCATCCAAGTTTTTAATGAAATTACCACACTAATTTTCACATTGTTTGCACCAGTCTACAGCCCCACCAAAGGTGGAGAAGTGTTCATTTTTTACCATAGCCTTGTCAGTATTTGTTATTGGTTGTTTTCTTGAGGATAGCCATTCTTTCTGGGGTGATACGGAATCTCGGTGGTGTTTTAATTAGCATCTCTCTAATGACCTGTGATGTTCAACATCTTTCCATATATTTGTTTGCCATTTGCCTTTCTTCATCTTACAAGTGTGTTTTTGTCTCAGATGCCTATTTTTGGATTGGTTCTTTGAATTTTCAGGGCCTGATTTTTTTTTTTAGTTCTTTATATGTTCTAGATAGAAGTACTTTGTCTTGAGTAAACTGACTATAATACCTTTTCCACTCTGTCAGTTATGTTTTCATTTTACTGGTGATTTCTTTCATATGCAAAAGCATTTTAATAAGGTGAAATCCCATTTGTTTCTTTGTTGTTTGTCCTGTGCTGTCTGGGTTTTGTTCATGAATTTGCACCTATGTCTTCAAGACTTCAACCTATTTTATCTTCTAGTATATTTAGTGTTTCTGTTTTAACATTTAAATATTTGATCCATTTTAACTTTAGTGAAGAGCATGATGATTGACTTTTACTATGTTCCACAAATCCTCAGAACTCTTCATGCCAATATCATGCTGATTTTATCACAGTAGCTTTCAGGTCTGGGATTGTGATACTCCCTGTCTTTTCTTGCTGTGCTACATCTCTTCTGGTTCCTAATAAATTTTAGAAATATTTTCTCAGTCCTGAGAAGTATACTAGTGTTAGTTTGATTGAGATTGCATTAAATCTGTATAATGGTTTTGGTAGTAGAGCCACTTTTGCTATTTTGTTCTTCCTGTCTATGAACAAGGGATATCTTTCCAGTTTCTGATATCATGTTGCGTCCTGCATAGTTTGCGATGTTCCCTGGGAAAAACAAGTAGAAGATGGAGAAATAAAGATAAGAAAGGAAAGCTGAGGTCCTGATGGGAGGAAAGGAACTGCTGAACCAACATAGGGACCCTTATTTATGCTTTTGGCAAAGTTAGTATCAGGTTACACAGGGTTACTTAGTGACTAATAGCTGGTCATGTCTCAGGCAAGGTGTTTCTGTGGACTGAAGTATATTGATTGCCTCAAGTCCTCCTCATCCCGGCTTTGCCTTGTTTCCACATTTGTAATCAATTTCCAACCTCAGCCACTTCCTACAATATTGTATTTATGTCTTCTATTGGAGTATTGCAATTCTCACTATATAGATATTTTAAAACCTTTCCACTGTACAGATTGATTCCTAAATATTTTCATTTTTTTAAGATGTTATTGTGAAGGGTGCACTTTCCCTAATTTCTCTGTCTGTGAGTTTGTTGCTTATGTACAGTTTGTTGCTTATGGAGTTCTGGTTAAAGTAGTACAACTAGCAATAACAATAGATTAAAGCATAGTTTGGTTACTGACAAATGGGTAACTATTAGCCAGATATCTTTAACTATAGGAGCAAGATCTGTCATTACATAATATAATCCAGTTTACACCAAGAACTTATATACAATATTTTTTCACTTATTAGAGTAACTTTGTTCTGTTGTGGAAAATTTTAAGAGGGGCAGTGGTAGAATGGAGAGGTGACTGGGGCTAATCATAATAGCACATTTGGTGGACATAGAATGATCATCCATATTTTGGATAATTATAGGATATAAGGGGAGAATTGGAAGAAAATGCTTAGGAGTATTCAAGTGAACTAGAAAGGGGAGGAGACAATGTTTATTCACATGAAAGTCTCATAAAATCAAATGAGATCATTCATGTCAGAGAACAGGATGAGTGGAATAATGCAAAGGGAAAGTTTAGAGATCTAAATCATGAATGAGAGGGAAAAGAAGGTAGCAAGAGAAAGAAAAGATAAAGGAAAAGAGATGAAAAGAGAAAAATTAGGAAACTAAAATAAGCATGGAAAAAACAAAAAACATACAGAACGAAAAACAAAACATGGCAAAACAGAATAGAAGGAAGAAAGAAAAGGGAAGAAACACACACAAAAAAGCAACAGCCACAAAAATAAAGTAAAAATAAACAGCAAAACAAAACAGTAACCCAGTAGATTACCAAGGGGAAAACGCAACAGACACAGAAAAATAACTGCTTTCCCTAGCCATTAAAAAAGAAAGAGTGGGCTTGTGAGATAGCTCAGTGGAGTAGAGCTATTTAGGTAATTTGTGTGTGTGTTTTTTTAAATGTTTTTTTTCCTCTATCTGATTTATTGACATGCTGTTCACACTTATTATTTTCATGATTCTTTTATGTAGTAAAATCAGTTGTAACTTTCCTTTTTTATGCCTGATCTTGATAATTTGAATGTTGTCTCTTTTTATTCTGGTCAATTTAAATGTTTTCCAGTACCTCTCTGTTGGTACTGTCTCACTGAGGAGATGTTCTCATCACACCCAGCTTTCAGAGCATGGTTTCTTTCAGTCCCATGAAGTGCCTGTCTTTGGCAATGGAAAGCCTGATGCATTGTTCTTCAGGGGGCATAATCGTGTTCAGGTGTTCAGTTACCTGGGATGCCAGAGGTCTCAGCAGGGTAGTCTTGGGTTGCCCCTTTCCCCTGTCAATCTCCTGTTGTCATCCCACCCATCCATTAGACTCCTCTATTTGCCTCCTGAGTGCTTACTTTTCATAGAGCATTAAGGCATACATTATCTTATAGTCTGATTGTTAGACTCCAGCCCCTTTGCTGGAGCACTTGTTGAGTACACTTTGAGGTGCACTATAACCCCAGGAAGACTTCTTAGCTGTCTCTTCAGGTGGATTTGTCTGATCAACTAGCTGGCCTATTGATGAGCTCATTGCCTCACAGAACTACAGACACTGTTCTTTTGCTTACCATCAAAATCTTCGTTCTTAAGAGCACTCTTAGATTTCAGTTCCCATACTTTATGTATGGGAATAAATCCGTTTTTCTGAGAAATGCTTCAGAAAACTATATTCATATGCCCTGCCTTTTACTCTGGGCAAAACCTCTGAGGCCCTGGCTTTGACTGAAGGAGAAATAGTGTTCTCACAGTGAATGACAACCTACTTCATGGGGAGGTTGTTGCTGGGCCTGGCCTCCTTGGTATGCCTGTCTTTGCATGAACCTCCGCCCTGCCTGCATGCTGGTGCAGTGGCAATCAGGTCCGTGGCCCGGCCTTCCTGTAGTTGGGCTAAGACCTCCACTGTACCAAAGGAGCTAGGAAGAAAAGGACCTGTGAACTCTCAGCTGCGTACTCGTTGGATTGAACCTTTGCAGTACAAAACAGAAGCAACCAAATGGCAGCTTGCTTTCCTGTGGAGAAGCCCTGCCTTTGACTGAGAAGTGAGAGGGAGAAGGAGCACATTTTTTGACTGTTCTTGCCCACATTGGAAGTTCCACCACCAAGCTGGCCAGCGGGAAGGAAGTGGGTGACCGATTGCTGTCCTTACTTTGATATAATCTAGTCTCTGGAATCATGCAGACTTACTTGCCTTACTGCTACAGGACAGTATTCAGAGATTTAAAATGGTTACCTTTAAAATCTTGGATCTGATTGAGAAATAAAAGCATATGGTTGGGTTTTCACCCTTAAAATCAGTGGCAATTTGCTTTTATTCAGTAGGGTAAGCATTTTCTTGATCTGTTGTGGTTGTTTCTGTTACATTTTTCTTCCTGTGCTTATATTAAGAATTTACTCTCTTCAGATTTTAGAGCAACTATGGAAGAAGTAGACTTCATGCCTACTCTTTAATAAAGGGTAGGATAGATTATCAAAAAGATGCTAGCGTTGTCCGAAAGCCTTCAGTGTGACCCCTGAAGGGATGTGGGAACATTAATGATGGGGTAGCCCTTGTGGTTTTCAGTTGTTCCAGTTCCTGTGTGAACAAAATGCAGTTTCCCTCTCTTTTCTGTTAGTATGGATCCAGCAAGGTTGCAAGCCAGCAGTGCTTATGCCAATAACCTGCTTGTGTTCTCAGTAAACTCCATGATCTCAATGGTACTCTGCATAGAGAATGAATAGTTTATAGAGTTTTAAGAAAATTTTATTGCATTGCAGAAAAATTGAACATTTTATCAAGAAAATTTCCACTTATCCTTTGCAAATTAAATGATTTTTTTGTCCTTTTCTAAAGTTAGTTAAAGTTTTAAAAGACAGTTTTAAAACTAGTGCAGATGGTACGTACCTGTTCTTTTTTTTTTTTAACTTATGTGTTTGGTACAGGATCTCACTATGCAGATTGGATTTGTACTGATCCTCCTGTTTTCAGCCTCCCCAGCCTGGGATTATAGGCATGCGCCACCATGCCCAGACTCCTTCGCGGGATAAGCACATCCAGAGCCGGGGCCAGTGTGGCATGCAGTACTGGGGATTGAGCCCCCATCTCTGCACTTGCCTGAGCAGGCACTTAGTCTGCTGAGCTATCTTGCCAGCCCTTTGTACCTGTTCTTAATTGTAATTCAAAAAATAATTCTTAGAATAAAAAATTAATTAGAATTTGAACGTTAATTTTCTCCTAGAATTTTGAATTCAAACCATAAGTTTTTCTCTATTCAACTAATGTTACTGTTTTCTCTGAACCTGATTGTTATGTCGATGAAATATAGACATTACACATGATAAAGGTTTTCCTGAATATTATATTAAATAACAGTTATGCAAATACAAGAAGACATACTCAGTAACATTCTATACTTGGAAGGAAAATTGCATTTCAAGAGTTGTGCATTGCTGATGATTAGAAAAATTGCACAGTAGCCTGTTCATTTTTCATATTGCTCACTAATCAGTGAAATAGGAAATTTCCTATTTATTATTCCATATTTGTGGATAACTTCGGAAGCAAAATCAGCTAACTTATTTTGTAGCTTTCAACATTCATGAATAATTTATTGCACTTGTACCATGTGCCAGAAATTGTTCTATCTCAATGTTTTTCTTTTCAAAAATTATTTTTAAAATAATATACTTGGTTGTAAGTGATACAAATAAAATATGCGTCCCTTGAGAATGTAAATTGTACAGTCACTCTTGCATTATTGTATGTACTTGGTGGTGCGGTGTGAACATTAGTGTTGACATTTCCTGTTCCCACATAAAACATTTTCAATTATGATGATACAAGCTCTTTTTATTCCCAGTTTGTATTTACGAGAGTAAGTTGTGAAATTTAGAGCAGTTGGAGATCTTATTATCTTATTTTTGCTCATTGTAAACTTACTTAGTTTCCAGATTCATCCCAACAGTTTAGACTTATTTTTTCAGAAAAAATTCTATGACCAAAATATTTCTTTGTACACACGTTCCTTCGCATCACCTCAGCTAACATTGCTTGCAATGCAGTTTACGTGAAGTTGGTCAGTTTCTTTTTTACTACTTGATATAGTAATGGCTTTACTAGTTATTGTTGATATAGTACAATTTTAAATAACCTATTTTTTCTGATATTAAAGATAATTCATGCTTAATGAACAACACACAGAAAATGCCAGAAACTAGCAAAACACTATTGAGGTCAGGTCTAACTGATGATATAAGAATTTTTGTATAGTGATCAATTAGTATGTTAGTTCTCTTCCCATGAAGTATTTCACTCAATTAATGTCCAGTTCTTTCTAGCTCCGATATCTGTGTTCTCTGTGCTTCACTGTTATATTGTATTGTTCTCCTGGTTACAATGTAATTTATGCATGTGTAATCACACATACACTTTTTTGTAACCATAGCATCTGACCTCTTAAGACCTCTATTTTCTCAACTATCCTCTGACCATAACAATGAGTAAATTATTTTCACATCAGAAAAAACAGTGCCTGGTATATATGAGTGCTTAATGATTACTCAATATTTTATTATTACAAACATTTATAATTATTTTCCTCTTAAATATTATTTTACCATTCCTTATTTGTGAATTCATAACATAGAGATACACATAGCAGAATACCAGAGTTTTAACTGTGTTAAAATAAAAGGTAGGTATTATTTGAATATATTAAAATTTTCTAAGTAAAGTAGAAAGCATAATGCTGTAAATGAAAGAATACGAAATCATGTAGAAATCTGAAGAAATCTGAAGAAATCATGTAACAAGCACAGCCAATACAAGTTTAATATATGGTCATTGGCAAAAATGTGTCACCTGACCAAAAATGTCAGGATAGAAAGCCTCCATCTCCCACACCCAGGCAGCTGAGCCAGAGGATTTAGGATTTTGGTGTGTGCCAGCTTAAAATTCATTTTTGTAATAGATTCTTGAGTCTGGATTTACTGAAGTATAAACTCCTAAGGTTTTATCCTGTCCACAAAGATATGTGGAAAATGAAATAGTCGTAAATATGACTGAAACATGTATTAAATTGCCAGCAGGAAAGTAAAGGCCCTAGCTTAGTGTGTGTGTTCTTTACAGCTTCAATAAAATATCATTTAATAACTCCCATCATTTTTATATACTGGGTATCTTTAAGCCCACATTCTGTTTTCAGAAATGTCTGAGCTTATCCAAAATTATCTGTAATGATAAATCAAGGAATCCCCTTTATTGATGTTTTCTAAATGGAAGTGATTATATCCCTAATATAAAATCCATGATCTGATATTCAAATTTGGAAGTTTTACATGTATTTTGAGCATGCTCTCACTAAAAATTTCTTTGTCTAATAGTTTCAGTGATGTATCAAAATGTGCAAGATATTTGTGAAATATTTATTCACTACATTTTTAGTAAGAATTTGTGATCTGCTGTTTACTGTAGTAGGTACTGAAGAAATCATGTAATCAAGACATTTACAGTTCTTTTTATATTTGAAGCCCATTTGTAGAAATTTTAAACATGTATATTGTAATAAGTACTCTGCAGGACAGAAGAATGTTTTTGAGAGAGTGGATTAAATTTGATTTCAGATGATTGTATAGGAAATTGCACTTAGAAAAAATGGCATTAAGCTGAGGCCTGTTGTTAGTTGGGATGGCCAAAGCTGTGCTGCTGTAACCAACAGCCACAAAACCCCTGTGGTTTCTTTACTAATACACAAAAGTTCCTCACTTTACTCTGTATAATGAAGGTTAGCTTCAGCTTGCCCCATATAACCATACCTCCTGGGTTAATCATGACACCTGGGACTGGGAACATAAGCGACTGTCTCAACACATGGCTCTGCAGGTATTGGTGCAGAGAAGGGGGATGTGGTGTTTGCACACTGACCTTTCAAGAATGGCGTGATTCTTTGCAGATTATTGACTGTTAAAGTCACACATCATGACTACTCCTGTGTAAGAGTGCAGAGGTGGACATTTTCCCATTTGCCTGAAATGAGAAGATAGATATTGATGGATGAGCTACACTGATGATTTCTACCAGAAGCATGAGAAGGGACTCACCATCTTAGGAGTTGGAGAAATGAAGTTCTTGGTAAAGGAGACTGCCTGGAACAGGCTGAGTCAGGAAGCAGATGCATTTAGAAGACATGAAAGCATAATAATGCAACTGGGCTGCTAGGAATAATAACATTTTATAAAATCAGTACCAAATATTTTGAAAACTTTTCTGTCTTGCATTTAAAATGTGAAAGTGTTAAGAGTGACCAATATGAAAATCATTTTCTAATTATTTTTCATTTATTTAGATTATTTTTATTAGTTGTTTGTGGAAATATCTCTAGATTATGAAAGCTTTCCATATTTATTCTGCATGGTGGATGTGTAATTGTGTGTGGTATTAAATTCTTCCACTTTTGCAAGCAGTTATTCCACTGAGTTATCTCCCCAGCCCAATCTCTTAGATTTATAAATCTAAATCAGATAGCCACTAGAAGAGATAAAGGTCTAAAGATTAAAATTGTATAGTAAAAGAACACAAGGCAAATGTCACAATATTCTAAACGTAAAATTCTTTTTACAGATAGATTGTTAACAGTGAGATATGGTTAATTTCTTACAGTTAAACTCTGAGAAATGACTCCAAATAAATCATATATGTAAAAGATAAGTTTAATGCAGTCCTAGAAAATAATATAAAATTCCTTTGATCATTTAATCACTTAGGAAAGCTCTAGTCTTAATTAAGAAAGCAGTTTTAGATATAATGCATTGATAATTTGGGGACCAGCAGTGTAGCTCAGCAGTCTACAGCACCTGCTTAAAGAGGCTTAGGCAAACATGCAGGGAACACGGTTCAAACCCTGGCACCACATGCTGCACCAGCCCTGCCCCCAGGGTGGGCTGAGCCAGCCACAAAAAAATTATCAATATTATATATACATTTTAAAAAATCTGTAGTACAACAAAGGACACTTCAAGGAATCTTTCATGTCCATATCACCCAAATGGAAAAGAAAACTGAACTTTAAACAGAGATCTACTGATCATTTCTCACCTTTTCTTCTCCTTTGAAAAGAATAAAAGTTTATACATAAAATGTAAAACCTTATATTCCTTTTATTCTTCTTTTTTCTTTCTTTCCTGCCTTTCCCAGAGGTTTTATGAATTATGGTCTGTAGTCTGCTCTTTTGTGTGTGTGTCGCTGGGGACCGCATGCGACCCAGTCAGGCTAGGTCTGAGCTCTGCCACTCTGGACCGTGCATTCCAGCTGTGTTAATTTCGTTTAATCCTGATAGCCAGATGTTCAAGTTTTGTTTATGATGATTTTTCTTTTACAAAAGATTTTAGTTTAACTACTTCCCTACTATCTCTCCATTATATTTTCTGCTTAGAAATATCAAGTTTATAGATATGTTAAAATATTTATATCTTTTGCTTAATGCATGTGTGAAACATCTTTATTTGTGTGTGTGGCCAGCTCAGCCCACCAGGGGGCGGGGCTGGCTGGCATGTAGTGCTGGGGGATTGAACCGCGGTCCCTTGCTTTGCTGAGCTTGTTCTAAGTAGGTGCTTTAGACCACTGAGCCATCTCACCAGCCCCATATGTGAAACATCTTGAAAGGACTTAGCAGTGTTACTAGTGAGAAAGGAAATAAATGGCAATAAATATATTCAAGTAAGAATGATACAACCCTGTGAAAAAAGTGTAGTTCTATGAAAGTATAAAATCTTGAATGGACTTCTATACTAGATATTTTGATTTTTTCTTGTCCTTTCCCCTCTCCCATTCCATACATAATTAGTTTTTGGAGGCATGTTAGACAGCCCAATCAATCATAGGTTCCCACCAAATACGTGGTGGAAAATGTTACAGCATAGTACGCAGGTCAGACGTGATTGCAGGATTGAAATGCTCTTAAGTAGTTTCTACTGGCAACCAGATTTGTCTGCTCTATAAAGAAGATTATGTTTTTGAAAGGAATTATTACATATTTAAAATTTTTTCCAGCTATTATCACTTAAAATAGTTTAAGAACAATTGATTCACATAAAATATTAGAGTCCTTAAGCCTCCCTCCCGTGCCCCCCCCCCACATCCAGACAACCCATTTTTAACATGTGGAATATTTTTATGGGTTCAAAGTCATCACATTTCATGTTCCCCATAGACTTACTTGTCTTGAGTATTTCATTAAGATTTTAACATAAACTTAGTGGAAATTCAGAACTTGAAAATGGGCAAGACTCTTAAGGGTCTTTTTTTAATCTGCTGCCTCATATGTATCAAGTTGCTTTTGAACTGTGAACTCTTTCCAAGATAAGTTGAAAAGTCAGCCAAGACCAGGTAGTTTTCCAAAGGGCTGTCTTTCATCTTTAGGTAGTGTGCATTCTCTCTGTGACTCATTGAATGTCATAAAGCACTTCTTTCTTGTATCAACTCTAACTCAGCCCAGCCCATCAAGCTCCTTCATATCTTGGAAACTTTATAGTTGGTCTCTTGTTGGCACGTTAGTATGGTGGCAGAGAAGGTTTTCACACTGGTGATTACAAAGAATCTTCACAAAAGCAATAATACATGCCTTTGTGAGAATTAAGCCTCATGTAAGCATCTATATATTACAGGTGATATGTGAAAGATGAAAAAAAAAAGTAGTATTCTACCGGAGAATGCTATCAATATACATATGTTTTAAAATTCTAATCTAAATTTAGACACAAAAGCAAAGAATGATCTTTGCTTTTGAATTTTACCCCTTATCCGTAAAGTGTATATTTGGAAAAACAAATATCTTGAAGTCCTTGTATTTCTAACTAACATTTTAAACTTTTAATATTTCCATTGTGAATAGTGTACCACCTACCCTAGTTAGGGATCCATTTCCACAACAACAGAAGCCAGATTGGGCTCGCTGAACTTAAATTAGTGACATAAAGAGTATCTAATGGAAAGATTGAGTAGTTCATGGGATCTGCAGGCAGGCTAAGAAGCAAGCTTGGAGAAGAGGTGGACTGAAAGGAAGCCTCCCAAGGAGGACACGCTGAGGTCCTGCCGGTAGCCCCTGGTGGTTCCTGCTACCCACACCATCCTCCTGGGGCTGACAATTTCCAAATGTGTGTCTTTGCCTGAGTTCCTCTCACCAGGACTCACACAATGGAAAATTCTCCAAATGGGGGAATTGGATGCAGGAAAGACTAAGTAGACCTATATTTTCTCTCATGATATATTTTGAGTGATTTTCATGAGCTTATAAATCCATTTTTGTGAGAAATTGAGCTTTAGAATGAAACAACGTCAAAAAAAATGTTGGCGCAGACTCTACAATAGCCTTTTAAGTGAATAGCATTTGCATTTGCTCCTGGAATATTTGATTATAAAAGGAAACCCACCCTACAGGGCTTACTGTGTCTATATTAAGATAAACAGTCTCTACTTAGCTAAGAATTGGAACAATCTGCTAACAGGGTGGAAACATGGTAGGCAGAACCCTTACATTAAAAAAAAATGATAATATGGAATGTATGTATGTGTTTTTAGAAATGTGAGGATGATATATTTTCCAGTAGAAATTTTCAAGTTTCGTTTCATTTCCCCAGTTAAGGACAGAATATATTATTGCAAGTCAAAGCGGTGCTAGCACAGTATATGTAGTTTAAAATTTAAAAATGTATTACATAAAAGGCACGTTGCCTCAAAATGCTTCCCCCAGCCTCAGATACATTTGTCCCACTGCTCTTGCTGCTTTCTGGAGCAGTTCTGGAAGTCCTGTTTCGTGTCTTTGCATGGCATGATACAAAATACAGCGAAGGCTAGTACCTAGGGAGTGGCATTCAACAGAAAGGCCGTCTTGTGAAACATGTTCTAGTGTGTCTTCATGCACAAGCCTGTGACCCTGCCCCTTCTGGCTGCCCTGCAAGGTCAGAATGCCCACAAGACAGTTAACATATTGTATTGATGCAACCAGAGATAATCAATAGAAGACTGCTTCAGAAAGTGGCATGAAGAATGAGCCATGTGTGTTCAAACGGAGGGGAGAGAATTTTGAAGGGAATGAATGGCAATGTGTTTTTCATTATATGCTTTTAATGTGAACTATCACCATACATATTCAAACAAGCAGACACCTGACTAGAAAGTTTTAAATTTGGTTGAGTAGCAGGATGCTTTCGTATGGCCAGAATGTTCATGAAATTTGGCAGTGCGCAAGCATCCACCTGGAGTTCCCCTTAGTGTTGAGCATGAGCCAGACAACCTCTCCCATAATCTCAGACGCTGTAACCTCGTTGTCTGCTGTGCCAAGGATCTGCCTGCACTTGGACAGGCATGCAGCACGTGTTCTGGTAAGGCAGAGGTGGAGGCCTCAGGTAGATAATCTGAGCACCAGATCATGTCATGGAGAATCAGCCACTGACAGCAGTGCCTTTGGTGCCCGGGCAGAACAACCCTGCTGGGAGAAACACCGAGGCATGAATCAAGTGGAGGCTGTCTTTTACAGATCACAGAAATGGATAATTGCCATGCTTTTATATTTGTCCATTGTATTTTCTGGTGAGGAAAAAAGGGATTTTTCCCTGAGTAAAAATTATGGGGGTCTGGTATTTCTCTTTGCAAAATAATTTATTTCTGGCTGCACAGGATTAATTTTCAGGCTGTGAAACCTGGCTTTGATTCCAAACAGATCTTTGGAAGAGAGGGAGCTTGAATTGAGAAAATAACTGTAAGGAAGTAGATTATTTCTTGGAAGGATCCCGCTTTCCATTTAAGTGGTTTCTTCCAGACTTCACATCCAAAAAGGTTTTATCCATATATAATTATGAGGATCAAAGCCACAGTGAGGTTTACATAGGCTTTTCTGTCTCCTTGAGTTTATCTTACATTGGCACTATAAAGATGTAATGAAATAAACCATGGAAAAGTGTTTTGTAAACTGGAGTGATCTGCAGCATCCATTTATTAATAGCCATGGTGAGAAAAGAAGCCAGGTGCTGAGCCTTTATTAAAAGCCAGACATTGTGCTTAGTGCTTGGAAATTTTGACCTTATGACATGCACATTCCCGCCATATACAATAGGTAAAGTACTCTCAGTTTCTAGAATTTGCTTTACAAATGAGGGCATTGAGTTAAAAAATGAAAACCCTACTGAAGACTCTGGGAGAGTGATCGGCAAAGCTTGTGTTCTGCTTGTGAATCTTGAACAACCTGACTGCTGCCCTGTGCTCTGAGCCACTGTTCCACATTATCTACAGAGCCACAAAATGTGACCCTTTCCTGCTGAGATTTCCATACAGATAAAACTAGCTGAAAATCTTATTGCCCCATGAAATAAATAGAGAATCCTCACCTGTTAGCTTTAAGAAGAAATTTGAGAAACTGAATAAGTGAATTATTTCCAGTTCAGGAACACATTTCCTTCGTAACCTTGGGTAAGTAACACAGTTTCACTGTACCTAGCTAGTTTGCTCATTTGTAAAATGGGCAGAAAGCTAGTAGCTGTTCCACAGTGGTGTAAGGAAAGTACTTATAGTAAAGACATAGTATGACTATATACATATGTGGATGTATTTATGCAGATACCGTTAGGTCATTGCTGACAAAATCTAGCACAGTAAGATGGGACCATAAGCCTTCCATTGTCAGGTACGTGGGATGAGAGTGTAGGCCCTAGATGAATAGATGTGGTGTTTGATTAATAGAACAATTTGAGAGAACAAAAACTTCTTAACTATGATCACTTATAAATATCATTATAATATTTAATGTCATTAGCAACTTAGGCAATAGTTGGAGAGCTGCTGTGTCTTGAGCACCAGTCACGTCACAGAGTTCTACTGTTCTGTGCCATATTTATGGGAGTAGTGATGTCGTCAGGAGAAAAGCTGCTTGCGTAGAAGGTGTCATTTCATCAAATGTGTTTCAAGCAGGCACGTTTGAGGATAGAAGGGAATCATACGCTGATAAAGTGAGATAAGTGTTTGCCAAAGTGTGTTTCATCCCACACTAGTCCTCAGCAATGCTACTCAATAAAAACGTTTTATGAGCAAATAAATTTTAAAGCCTGCCTACTAGAGCTTTGTGCTGGCAGTTAGCAGTGCACAGGAGTACATCCAGGTCTCCTGGAAGTTGGGGAGTTTCCTACACACAAACTAGCTTCATAGTTTCCTACCCCCTGAAAGCCTTACTTATTCAATGCTAATATATTTTCTAATATATTTGGCTATATAATCCTTTCTTGATAATATATTTTGACTAATAGACTGTGAAACTGGCATTCCGTGAACCATATTTTGGAAAATACTGAACTAGACCATATTTCTGGACCTCAGCTCAGCAGGAATATCGTGTCATGAAAGGTTGTTGATGTCCTAGAGCCCATCTGTTGTAGATTTACAATTACTGTTTTATGTTGGATACTTCAGGAAAACAAGTCCAGAGGGCTGAGCTATTGTACCATATCTTTTGACTCTGGGCCAGTTGCTGAAACTGTCTGGATGTTGTTTTCTTATTATTAACAATCTCTAAAAATTACTGAAAATAGTTAAAATTTAAATGATCTTTTACAGTTCTCAGAATGTTCCCTCCCCCTTCTTCCTCCCTCTCCCTGTCTCTATTTCCTCACTATTTGTGGTACTGGGGATTGAACTCAGTGCCTTGAAAAATTCTAGGCAAGTGTGCTACTACTAAGCCACCTCCTCTGCCCTCAGAATGCTCTTATGTGTCTTGTCGAGGGTGGGTTTCATGACTTTTGGAAAGCAGCAGTGAAGCATAGTCCATAGTTATCACTAAAGATTAAGTTAAAACTGTGCTGAGCAATGCAGACTCACTTTGCAGATAAGATGTCTGGTGTCTTACGCACACGGCCAAGATGTTCTGTAGTCTATCATCACCACCGCAGCCCCTGTGGCACTGAAGTAAAACTCATGTTCCATCCACTCAAGAGAACAGAAGCTAAGGTGCTGATATGATTGGAAATAGGGTAGACTATGTTACCATGGAGTAGCTACTGAGAAAGAATTTCAATAGCTAAGAAGGGTTTGCACACTAACAGAACTAGAACATCTACATCCAGACAAAAGTTCAGCAATCTGAGACACATTGACTGTCTACAGACATCAGAGAATCTCAGGAAGCATTTAATAAAACAAGCTAATTTGCTTACAGAATAAAAATTGTAAAGAGCCTGAAAACAAGGGAAAGAGTAAATCCTTACAGAACAGTGCTTATTCAGAGCAAAAACTAGTGCTTAAACATAGAACCGTCCTCCCATGGTGGTCGGTGCTACTGAGAGGTAATAGAGTGTGGCGGTTAACAGCATGGATTTTGACACCAGATGTAATTGTCATTCAAATTTTATCACACTTGTGTACCATCTGTGGATTTGGGCAATTTTATTTAACCATTCTGTTTATCTTTAATGGAAAACTATTCATGCCAATCAAATAAGGCTGTAGACAGATTAAACAGAATGAGAGTTGTGAAGCACTGTGTGGACTTCAGAGTTGATGCCCATGGGCATGGAGGGTTCGCCAACACAATAAGGATGAGTAAGAAAAAGAAATCATTCTGGCAGTTTTTTGTACCCCATACTTTTTAAAGTTGTTTTCATTTTCATATAACTAACCAGTAAGTCTAGACTGCCTTTGATTTTTCATTCCAGTTTTCATGAGTTCACCTAGGTTCAAACATAGCCCATGAAGGAACTGTTATTTGAACACCAGAGGTTGTTTTATTATTCTTTCTCGGTTTTATTGGGAAAATACATATTCCGGTGTATCCATAGAACTTTCTGGGGTGCTAGAAATAATCTCTATGCTGTCCAGTGTAGTAGCCACTAACCACCATGTGGCTTCTGAACACTTGACATGTGGCTAGTGTGACTGAGGAACTGAATGTTTATTTTATGTAATGTAAATTTTAAGTTTAAGTTGAGAAAGCCACATGTGGCTTCGTGGGTAGCATTGTGGTCCACACAGCGGAACGTGATAGTAAGTCACATTGATGTGCAGTTTTATAGCTGCTAGTATCTGTTTCTTCCAAACAGTCCATTTCATGGCACAGATAGAATCTACAGCAAAAAGAAATTTGCTCTTTTTTTTTTTTTTTTTTTTTTGAGACAAGCACACAGTGTTCTTTTCTGGTAATATATCATCAGCCACATTACCTAAAAAGCCTGAAGACATAAAATTATTTTTATTTAAATTCAGAAGCATTTTTTGTCATTGCTTAATTACTTTTCTGTTTGTGTCTTTACATTTTAGGTTTTATTTTGAAATTAATATTATTTACATCTCAGGGTCTAGGCTATATGTACAGCTCAGGTCTCATCTGTTACTGATGAGATTCATTGCTGAAGACATTTTTCCCACATTGTGCACTCTTTCTTACATCTGATCCTCGCAACCAATGATTGAGCCTGAATTAATGGCCATGCTTTGTTCTTCTTTTCTGTGTGTAGACTGAATATTGATTTTTTTAGGTGGCACTGGAAAGAAAGCCCAGGAACTCCTGCATGCTTGATAAGCACTCCTAGCCCTGAGCTACACCCCTAGTGTAGAGTCTGAAGGTAGTATCCTAACCCTGAACCAAAAACTTGAGTTGTTCACTTTTTGTTTGTCTCTTCGTGAGGTGAATTTCCTCACTGCCAATACTAGCCAACCTATATGTGTTCTGCTGGTGCTTACAGGTCTGCCTGGGCATGGAAACTGTGGCCATTTTTGTTTTATTCAGTTGTTACTGCAGTACTGTGGCATTTTTACTAAAATATTGCAGAAGGATCCCTTTGCTATTGACCTCTCCTGGTGTTCACACGTAGGAGCCGGGTGTATGAGGTATGGTCAAAACATACAGTGAAATGTTTACATTCTGAAAATTTATTGTGGTAAAGGTCACATTATTGTTAATCTTTCCAAGAATATTTCCCCTCCTGAGAAGAGTTCCTCTTACTTTCTGTCACCTTTGAAGGAGTTCTAGCAGTCCTCTGCCATGGATGTCCTTAGTTATACTGTTGTGGTTGTCTCAGTGTGTTGAGTTGATGTAAAATGGTGGTCTTTCCTGGTCATTGTGGCTTTGCGCAAGAGCCAGCAATCACACCTTGCCAGAATGAACAGATGATGACACACCTGATGTTGTAGGAACCACGAGCCTTCCTTTTTGTTGCATAGCACTCAGCAGCAGCCCTCACTGTACGTGCTTCTATCATACCTGTCCCAAGAAAGGAAAAAGAATTCTCCAAAATTAATTAGAAGTGGTAACAACCATGGAGTAAGTGTGTTTAAATCAATTTTAGTAATCTGCACATTCACTGTACGTTTTGATCACACTGCCTGAGGTCCCCAACCCAAAAGCCAGGAATGATTTACTTCACAAGTGTTCAGCCATCAGTGCCAGCCATGTCAGCTGCCCGTCCCTCTTGACGCAGCAAGATGCAGTGACGGGGCTCCTGAAGATCTGGCTTTCAGCATTTCCTGAAAATCCCCAGAAGATGGAAGTCCCAGGTTTGAATCAAGTGACATTGCCCTATACCGTGTACTTGGCTGCCGGTGTCACTCAGAAACCATTGATTTGGGAAAAATTTAAACAAGAGATAAGCCAGTTCTTCATAGGAGACTTGGTAGATGGGACATTTCTCTCTGAAAATGGTTTTTCTTCTATGGAAGTGACCATTTTGTAGTTTGGTAATAGTAGCTAATTTAATTCAGTGGTAGCTGTTCAATTCAATGAAGTCCTAATTCTATCTCTTCCTGAAAAAAAAAAAATCAAAAAATAGTACATCAAATTTATTTTATTATTTTTATATTAATTTTATTGAGAAAGAACTAGCAATGAGACAGTTTCAAAACAGGTAAATAGGACAGTTACAATAATTAATACATTGCATATTGTTGTCTTCGTCGTAGCTATTCATAGTAGTACAAGATGCAAACATGATATCTTGTCTAAACACTATTAGTTCAAAGCTTTCTTCTCATTGAACTAAGAGAAAGTAGCTGTATATCTATATTAACTGAGCATATACAGATATATATCAAATTTATATTAGTATTAAAAGTCCTTGTCAGCATATTGTGTGTAACATTTTATTTGTAGCCACCATAATCCAGCTTTGGTGTGGGGTGTGCGTGTGCATGCTTGGATCAAGGACTATGCAAGATTTTAAATAAGATAAAATGAAATACAGGATTCATGAACCTTGTTTCAGTGATTCAATTTCTAGCACTGATAATGGATGAATTGTTTTGTGAGTACATACCACGTTTTTTTCAACTGTATTCAGAACTACTTCACTGTATAGAAGATTTTTCTTAGATACCTTAAACTTTAATAATCTGTTGGTTTGCATATGAACCATTTTTATGCTAATCATTTATATCACTGGTGCCCTTAACTTATGTCAAAGTACTTTTTGTCTTTGAACTTCTTTTTCACAAGTGACAATACCCTTCCACTTAAATGATTTCACTTAGTTTTAATCATCAAGGTTGTTTTGTGACACTTAAAATAAGCTAACTATTTTGCTCTTGGAAGAGTGCATTTGAAGTACAGAGACCATGAATTTAGGACCACATGTTGGAAGGCCTTCATCCTTATGAAACATGGCATCAGAGATGGCAATTTTGTTTGCATCATTAGCCAGCACCTAATTATCCTTCCTGCCTCATATTCTTAAAGTGCCCTTTGATGTCAGCAACAGCTTTGTGCTTTGAAAGAAGGCAGAGGTGAAAGCAGTCCTTTGCCAAGTCTACATTCCATTGAAGTAGTAAATAATGGTATTATGTTGGAAATAAAAGGCAGTGCAACTCTGATAATTAATGTATTGCTTATCTATTTCCAAAGCAAGTCTTTCATGTTTCTCCACAGAGAGAGGTCTCTTCTCCCTGAAGCCACAGGCTGCATGGAAAGTCATCTTTAGGAGAAAACAGAAGAAAAGCAAAACTAGACTTTTTAATTGGGAGTAGGAAATTGTATTTAGAGGCTAGGAGAGGCATCTGTGTTACCAGAGTCTTAGAATGCGGGTGACCCGCATGACAGGTTCAGCGAGCGCAGATGCAGTGTGCCCAGGTGAACGTGTGCATGCATTCTGGAGTGAGAAAGATCTCAGGGTGGAATATCGCCTCATCGTTTTATAGCTCTTTTCTTCTCTGCGTATCTTTCTTAACTGTGATTTTTTTCATTTGTTAAAATGGCAAAATATATTTCGGCACTTCAGAGAAAAAAATGTAGCTTTCAGAATGGGCCACTACAGAGGAGCTGCCACAGTAAATTTTTAAGAAATGAGACAGTGAGTTGCTATCAATTTGACAACAACAGCAACCAAAAAAAAAAAAAAAAAAAAAAAAACCAAAAAAAAAAAAAGTTTTTCAACCACTTACAGACTGAACATTCATTTACTTGAGTGTGCCCAGTGTTGGAGGCAGTGTGCAGAAACAGATTCCCTTGGCACTTCACTGATGAAAGTGTAGAGTGGTACAGCCTGCTTAGAGGGTAATTCTCCAAATTTTTCATACTGGATATTTGAGCTGAAAATTCCATTTCTAGGAATTTAGGTCATAGAAAACTTACCAAAGTATAGAGTAAGTGTGCTCCAGAATGCCTGCACAGCACTGCATTTGCTTCAGCTAAGTCCTACATAATCCACCTCTAGGAGAGAGCGTAGAGCTGCATGTTGATGTTTTAATGCCCTGTGTATCAAAAAACCAGTTTAGTTTACTGTGGTTTTAATAATTGAAGCTTGTTCTATTCAAACATAATTTCAAAACTACTTATTCCTTGAACATTGTAATTTCATAAGTGAGCTACATTGTAATTGTGGTTATATATACATACATAATCACATAAAATTTGCCAACATTTTTAAGTTCAGGAGTACGAAGTGCCACCATCACTACCACCCATCCAGAAAGTCTTTTCATGTCATGAGACTGAAATTTCTTCACCAGCTACCTTTTCCTGAGATTGAGTGATGCTTACCTATCAGGGAAGATGATTAATGAAGTAGTTATCTGAGGTTTTTTTAAAATTGTAAAGATTTATATGCAGCCTGAAGTCTATAGAGCTGCAGACGTCCTGGACAAATTTGATGAAACTAAGGAATTCCTTAGAGAAACCCTTTCATCATCCCATACAGTTTTCAGAACCACTTTCTCTTCAGTCTGTTTGCATCTATTCTCGGAGTTGTCAGCTGGGGCAACAGACCAGATTTGCAGTTACAACCCTAGTGGGGTGCATGGAACCTTGTTTATAATCATCATGTCAAAAGATCTGTTATTCAAGGAGTTGTTCCTTGAGCCTGGATCCTTAGATTCAAGTCGTTATGTGTTACACATTTTGTTTTTATGTCTGCAGCTGACACACAATTATTGAGTTTGTGTTTCAATTTTTTTTTTTTTTTTTTTTTGGTGCCTCAAAATGAAAATACCCACTTGCTTAAGTCTGATGAAAAAGTCTCCCATTTTTAACATACTTTTTTTAGAATCAGACAATTCTTTTCTTTACTCAGATATACTGGACGTATTACGCATTGTTGGATTTACAGTTACAAAATATCAGATCTCTAACAAGGCCATTCCATTGCACAACTTTAAAGGTGCATTTACTGTACTCACGGTATATATAGAAGCATCCCTAAGGTGTGCTCTGCACACTGTGTTGCTGTACACCAGAACAGCTGTTATAGTAGCACCATAACGGGCACTATACCTGCCTGTGCAGGTGTGTATTGCTATTATTACAGCTATTGTCCTGTTTTATGTAATGTTTCATGGGGACACATAGTTTATTGATCTCATTGCTTTGTTCCACTTCTTCATCATTTCGTTCTGCACTTCCTGTTTCAACTGGCATGGAGTCCAGTTTTTTGAATATGCTGACCTTACCTCAAGTTCCCTTGACACTGTGTATTTTTTGCATGTCTGACAAATAAAATCAAAAGGGCAATATCAATGTCCTTAGTATTTCATAATGAGAAAAATCAGAGGCAGCTCTTTCCTTGTACATCTCGCTAGTGTCCCTGACTGGACTGGCAAAGAGAATAGGAGGCTACTGACACTTAATGTATTTTTAGGACTCTTGTTCATAATTAAAGTATGAGTAAAATTTAGAAAAGAACATTTTATCTGATCAGTAAATTTTTTTTTTGTACTGGGAATTGAACTCATGACCTCACGCTTGCCAGGCAAGCATTGTACCCCTGAGCTACATCCTTGGCCCTGTTCAGTAAACTTAAACTTCAGCATTTAATGTTTATTCTTATTTTACCTTTTGGTAATTCTGGAATGAGCAGGGAAGATTTTTAATTTATATTTTATAAAAAGTAGGCTGCCACCCAAAACTCAAAATGTCATCATATAACAGAATAAATTCAGCAGTTTGTGAAGAGGAAAATGTAAAACAAAGGGTATAAGAAACGGTAAACTTTATTCCAGGGAAGAAGAATCTAAGGTAGCCTTACTTGGTGCCTTCTATACGAAGGTCATTTTCAGAGGACGAACAGTTGTCTGTGTCTTCGTAGTTGCCCTCTTCGGGGTCCAGCCTGTGAGATCACCATTTTGCGAAGGAAGCGGAGTTAGACAAAGCAGTGGCTCTGGCAAGTTGGTTTGCGTGAGTGGGAGTCCAGGGCCACACTACAGGCTCCTCTCTGGAAGACCTGAGGGCCACAGAATGTGAGACTAGATAGTTATGTATGGACCTAAAATGTTTGCAAAATGCTTTTTTAAAAAAAGAGAAGAAAAAGGACCCTTTGCTCCCACATTTGGCAATTAATACAATTTGTAGTTGTGATTATTTACTGAAACTGACCAAATACAGATTGTCTGAGGATAATAGGAAAGATTGTTTTTTTAAATTTATGACCCAGCAATTTGTGGCCCAGGAAGTGTTCTTATTTATGAAGTTGCCGTATCTTCACATGTGTGCCAGAGATGGTCTTTCTCAGAAGAGCTCTGTGCAAGCCAGCACATCTGTTGTTCTTATGCAGAGGATTACAATGAACTATTTTTGTTGAAGTTCAGCTGCGGAGTAAAAGAACAGTGAAACATCTTGCCAAGAAAGTTACCTATTCTAAATTTTGTTTTCTGTTCATTGGATTTTTAAAATATTCTTTTCCTGCGTAAGGGAAAGCTCTCTCTTTATAGATAAACAACTTTGTGGTTTTTTAAGTTGTGTTCTGTCAGACTGCAGCATTTTATGGTATGTAAATATTCCTCCTCCAGCCTTTTGAATATTAAACTATTACCCACCTCTTCCCCCTAATAACAAAGATTTTCAGAAGCAGCATCGTCAACATTCTTGACTCTTGTGAATGTGAGATTGTTTTGTTCTTACAGAGGTCTATATTAAACCTGTTCTAGACTTCACATAGAATGTCATTCTTGGGGACCTCATCAGAACAGTGGAGTGGCATCTGCTATTCCCAAATCATGAAATCATACCTATAATGTTATGAGAAAAATAACCCATGACAAAAACACGTGTTTTGTTACACTTCTAGAGTAAAGGTGAATTGTTGACTTGATGAGTCCTCTGGAAATTGACATTTTTCTGATTTTTCAGGTCTCTAAAAACTGGGATAAACTCAAAACTCTTTTGTTCATGACTCAGTTTTTTTAAAAGCATGTTTAGTGATTCTCCAGAAGATTCAGGGAAAGGCATCTCAGCACCCCAGGAGGCCTTGGGCTCCGGCATGGCATGGCAGCGATGTCCTGGGCAGAGCCGACCATGTCCTGCTGCCACCATGTGGCATGGCAGGCCTGGCCTGGCTGGCAATGCCAGTTTTACAAGAAAAGCTAGAAATACAAATTTCATGTGAGATTTCTTAGTTTTACACTATTGACTAGGAAGTTTTAAGAAAAATATTATTTGAGCCAATAAAAGACATCTGTGTACCAGATAATGGCCAGGGAGCTGGCCATTTACAGTGTCCAGCTAAGAATCCATCGAAGTTTCCTAACACACTTCCTCGTGATCAAAAAAATGACGAGTTTTCAAGATGAAGCTCCCTGGCCGTTTGTCTTTAGACTCTTGGTTCAGAAGAGATGCTCTGTTCTGTGTATTTGGGGGCACTGGTAGAAGCTTGGGTATGGTCATAACTCCTGTCCTCCTTCTGTCATGTTTCAGATTACAGGACGGGCCCATGTTTCACTCAGGTCAACAACCAGATGTGCCAAGGGCAGCTGACAGGCATTGTCTGCACAAAGACTCTGTGCTGTGCCACCATCGGAAGGGCATGGGGCCATCCCTGTGAGATGTGTCCCGCCCAACCCCAGCCCTGCCGGCGGGGCTTCATCCCCAACATCCGCACTGGAGCCTGCCAAGGTGAGTCCGCGCCCACATGTGGGACAACACACATCCCTTTCCTTGACTGGAGTCAGAGATCTGACCTCTTGCATGAAAACCTTGAACTTAGTCCTTGCTTCTAAAAGAGCCCTGTGAACCAGGCTGACCAGGGGTGGCTTAGAGTTTTTAGTACCTAGTAAGTATGTTTCAATTCTTAGTATTAATGGAGAAGACAGATTTTAAAATTTGGGGAAAACCTAATAGTACATCTTAAAATACTTAATATTTTAATAATATGAAATATTTAGTACTTCCAATCAGAGGACAAGCCTGTGGTGTGTCCTCATCCAATGGAACAATGACTCCTGTCCACAGCTCTATAGATGCAGACACGTAGAAAATATATTTGCTATCATACGTCATCTCATTCAAGCAATGAGACTCTGTACCTAGGAGCCAGGGAGAAGAGTTACCCTAGTTCTGCCCTCCATTTATACTGGTACTGCAGTGTCTACAGAAATGAAGGATAATTCAGACCACAACATCAATTATTTTGGAGCTTCTAACCCAGGTTGGGAAAATTCTTGTCTCTGGATAATCTCTTGGAATTCCCAGCTACATCCATGGTACTGATGCATACATCAGGATCAGAGTGGGGACCTAAAGGTGCTAACAGTGGACTCCCACCCAAACTGTTGGATATTTATGGTTGTTTTCAATAATGTTTGGCAGCCATAGGTCTTGACTTTTTTTTTCCTACTTCTGTAATGTCAGGTGTATTAAGTCAAATTGTAGAACTTGGAAATGTTCACTCTAATGAGCCCTTAAATCATACTTTACTTGAAATGACAGCAGTAAGACCCCAGGACAACAGAAATGATTTTTATCTCATTCACAGAAATGGTATTACTCATACTTAAGACAGGAGAAGTTCGATTTATTCCTTCATAATTAAATCCTAAGCCTTTCCTACTGAGGTCAGCAAACAGTATCAGAAGTGAAGTTCATGTCTTATGTCAGTGGCACGCTCTAGAAAGCAGTCCAGGGTCCAGAACTCCAAATAAAAGTTGAATTTGGAGAGTTCATGGGTAACTTTAGTGTGCTCCATAATAATATAAGTACTTTGCATAATTTAGTAAATGAATCCCTGGTAGTAACCTCAAACTTTTTTTTTTTTACTTTTTGTAAAAGGTAATGCAGATTAGGGATCCTTAATCTGAAAACCAAGATGACCCCCAAACGAAAGACCTTTTGAGAACTAACATAATATCACAAGTAGAAAATTCCGTACCTGACTCCATATGACAGGTTGCGGTCAAAGTGTGTCAGACTATTAAAACTGCTGCATAAAAATTACATTTAAGCTTGGCTTATAAGGTGTATTTGAAATTAAAAGAGTTTTGTGTTCATGTTTGGGTCTCATAGCAAGATATCTTATTTGCAAATTTAAAAATTTCCCTAACATTTTTTTGAAATATGAATTTTGAAAAATCTGAGTTTTTCTGAAATAGGAATTTTCTCAAAAAATCTGAAATCTGAATACTTCTGGTCTTAAGGATATCAGTTAAGGTATACTCAAACTGTATTTAAAATATATGTATATTTAAAATGGATCTGTGAGTCTGTATGTTTTTTTTTAAATCAGAACTCTATTGGATGACAATATACACACATGACCATATAACTCAGCAGAGTAGAGATTTTATATTTCATCACATGTATGTCAGAGATGAACTTAACTTTTTTAAGGTGACTATTATAGGTAAAACCTTACTTAGTAGTGAAGATCGGGTTAAATGCTATTTTTTATCTGTTTATTATGGGTAGCAAAATTTCATATTTTATATAAATACTAGCTCTGATTATACAGCTAGTCTAAATTATACAATGAGTTTATTGGAAGATGTATTTTATCTGGTATTTACCATTCTGCATAGATTTTCCAGATTAGTATATATAATACCATGGGATTTACATAGATTACTATTAAAAGTAAAATATTCTATAGTGTGTAAATTTTCTAGGTTAACACAGGCTGGGTGTACTAGAATGCTTTTTCTTTAGTCTACAGCACATTTTCCCTTCTAATATATTTATTTTTATTGTTTCTGTTGTGTGGGCCTTGCCCTCCCTGCGCGGGCATGTGACCTCGCAGAAGCCTTTGTGTTGCTCAGGTCTCTGAGGCAGCTGGTAGAGGCTCCGAAATTGGCTTAAGACAGAAATACTTCCAAAGCCCACATTTCCGAAGAGACAGTTGAGGTTGAGAGGAAGACGTAACGTCAGACAAAACGGCCCAAACTACTGACCTGCTTCATCTGTATTTATACTTATGCTTTCTTACTCTCATATTTTGTCAGAGAAGTCTGCCTTTTCGGAATATAATTATTTAAAAAGTGCCTCTTCTGATCTCAAATTTTCTAAATGGGCTTCCGGATTTATTCGTGTCTGAGTACTTACTAATTTGGTTTTGTTTATGCAGCAAAGATAAGTTTTGGATTCCCAGCATGGTAATGGGAGTAAAATGAAATTTGCCACATGGTTCTTCAAATGCCTGGAAAAGCACATAGAAAGGTTCTGCTTTATTTCAGAATCATGACATAGAAAGTTCTCAATTTAATATTAATCCTCACTTGAGGCTATTTTTAGAGTACATCTTATGGTGATTTCATTTTTCTCTCTACATTCCTAGACTGTTTCCCAAATACTTATGCCAAATTAATTTGGAAGAGAAGCAGCATGAAAAAAGTATTATACTAACATATGGTATGTGCTTGTCATATGTTTTTATAATAATGACTATTTTTATAGGATGATTGAAAAGTTTTATAAAGTTAAAAATGTCAGATATGTGGACAGCCGTACATAGCTTAACATTGGCTCTAAAGCATGATTCTTATTAGCCAAAGAGGACATTTCTGAAGTTCTGAGTATAATAATAATCTATAGCTGAGGCAATTTTAGTTACCTCATCTATGGTTTAGAAGGGAATCAAACATGATTTTGTAAGAAACAGGATAATTTAAAAATTAAGGCAACAAAAAATTTCAATGCTTCTTTTTAAAAAATTAAGCTGCAGGGAATAGTAATTTTTTTTTCTCATACTAAAGATTGAACTCAGTGGCTTTATACTACAGCCCAATCCTGTGGCTGGCCATCTGGCCATTCATCCATCCATCTGTCCACCCACACACCCACCTACCTATACACCTACACAAGGTGTGACTAATCTGCCAGGGCTAAACTCGTGGTCCTCTTGCCTCCATCTCCAAGACTGGTGGATTGCCAGCATGTGCCTCTGGGCCCAGGACAGTCATTTTTTAAACTGTTGCTCTGTGATTACATTCTGGACTTAAAAAGTATAGTTCTATGAGGTATTGTCATTATTTTTTCTGTTTAAAATAAATTAGTCAAGTGACAATAATTAATGGAATGCATATTTTTAGGTTATTGTTATATTCCTAATAGCTGTTCAGAATAAAAGGTACAGGCATGAAAAATTGTCCAGTGTTAGCACACATCTTTTTTTTCAATGAACTAGGAAATACTACTTCATATATATATATATATATATATATATATATATATATATATATATATATATATATATATATATATATATATATATATATGATATATATATATATCTTTTCATTTCATTTTTTCCTTCCATACTTTCTCCTTTCTCCCATCACAGTTTTTCTTTTCTTTTGGATATTTTCTTCCCTATTCCCAATATCTGTTGTACATTTTGGATCTTATTTACTTGTTAATTTTCTCACACTAGTGAAACTAGTAAGTGTCTGATTTATTTCACTTATGAACATGGTCTCGAGTTGCATCCATTTAAAAGTCTCAAGTTTATCCTGTTTTATGGCTGAGTAGTATTATATTATATGAAAAAAACTACATCATTTTTATCTGTCTTTCAGTTCAAGGGCATTTGGGTTTTTTGTTTTTTTTTCAAGATTTAGCTATTACAAATTGTGCTGCTAAAACTTGGGTATACATATATCCATATGATATGATGTTTTTAATTCTTCTGGGAAGAAGCCAAAAAAGAGGATATCTGTGTCTAGTGGGACTTCTAATTCCCCTCTTTTCTGAGGAATCTCCACACTGATTTCCATGGTGGTTGCACCAGCCTACGCTCCCACCCACAGTGGAAAGGTGTTCATTTTTCCCCACATCCCCACCAGCACTGGTTATACTTTGGTTTCTTGACGATAGTCGTTCTTTCTCAGTTGAGATGGAATCTCAGTGTTGTTTTAATTTTTATCTCTTAAATGACCAATGATGCTGAATCAACTTTTAATTTTCACATCCAGTAAGTTCTAACCCTTGTCTTTTGCCCATATTTAGTTTTATACCTTCTTCTGGTTTATCCTGCACCCAAGGACACACGTTAACTATAGAGACTTTAAAATTTAAGCTATCAAAATCAAGTGAATTAAAGGTTTTAAGAGTGACATTACATTCTTCCAAACTTTAAGTCTGTCATAAAGTTTTACATGCATATGGTGTATTATTTTCTCACAAATTGGTTCTTACATTGCTATCTTTAATCTCATGAGTCTCTTAGTTAAGGAGTGATTTAATGTTGGTATTTGACTTCATGTCATGTGCTTTTACATGAACAGATTGCACTTAAAATCTTTAAAATATATATTAAAATACAACTCATAATTTTTAATTGATATAATTTGCTATTTAGGGAATAGGGTTTTAATTTGTTCCATATGTTTTGAGACAAAATATAGCCGAAGAAATTTGGTTGTAAAATCCTGCCTTATTTTAATCACTAGCCTGGTAACAAATTAAATCTGGTAGCAGATTAAGATAAATCTTCTACTTTTCAGATAGCTTAAGATGCACAGGGATTCCCATATTGTACATTTTCTGAACTTAGCAAATACTACCTTAAAAATAAGTAATAGTGATGCCTGGTGTCCTACGCCTAAAATCTGAGCACAGGGGAGGCTGAGACAGGAGGATGCTGTTGACTTCAAGGCCAGCGGCCTGGGATACATAGTGAGAGCTTGTCTCAGAGAGAAGGAAAGGGAGAGAGAGAGAGAGAGAGAGAGAGAGAGAGAGAGAGAGAGAGAGAGAGAGAATGTAAAAAGAACAACCAGTTCTATAAAATAAAACTCAGTGAGACCCAGTGAGGAGCACATGTGGCTGTGGGAAGATCAGTGGGTTAGGGAGAGTTCTTGAACTTCCATGACGTCATCATCCTGAAAGGCTGTTCGTTGGGGCTTGTTGTCTCAGTGGCAACAAGCCATTGAGGAGAGTTGGGATTACTGATGTTCTGTTGGCGAGGAGAAGCTATCCTGGGAAAAAATGGATCAACTGAAGATCCTCACAGGAGTAGTGGGATAGAAGAAAGAAAACTTCAGAGCCAAGCCAACTTTTAATATCCCCTCTCAGTCGTCCAGTCCAGAGACAGTCCTGGAGGTAAGGATGGCAGGGAAGAGTAGACACAAGAGGAAGCAGGAACCACTAGCAATAATCTGTGACTTCAAGAGGGGAAGAAAGGGCCCCATTATAGAGAGCCCTCCTGGTCCTTGTCACAGCTCCGGACATTTGTATTTGTAATCCCATGAAAAGTTATTACAATTCTAGTGAGTTAATTCCAGTCTACCACTTCCAGCGCAACCCATGGGGAGAATAAAGACGGTAAGGCAGTATTTGAAGTTCTGGGGAGCCAAGAGGTCCCAAGTCGAACTGTGATGATAGCCAGCCTGAAAAAAAGGCCTTGATATGAGGCAGACCTGGGTTTTATTCATTTGTGAGAAAAGGAGTGGCTTGAGGATGCATGAGTGTGAGAGTGGAAGGAAGCACACGAGTGCCACGAGCTGGGCAAGGGAAGAGGCCTGCGTTCACCTCTGCGGTATGCAGAAAGAAGGATGCAGCAAGAGTCATCTGCATTGCATAATGGAGACAGTATCTGATGGTTTGGGGGCTGGTGCTTCAGCTCTGATGTGTAATCTTTCAAGCCTCAGGAAGTCATAGGCTCTATCTCAAGGCTCAATCCCAGCAGACTGTGTGGAGCATTGGCTCTTCATCATGTCCAGTCCCAGTCTACACAAGGGAACATTGGGGTGGAGGTTCCCAGGGAAGCACACCTGCCATCCTCAAAGACTACTATCCGCACTTCAGCTGGACCCATATGCATTGCCTAAAGCCAGTTGAAGGGATAAGGAGGAGTCCTAGCCAGCTCTGTACATGTCAGTACATGGGGATAAGGTCAGGTTCAGCCAAAATGGAGACAACTGCTCCTCCTCCAAGGAGAGTCGCCCGAGTGGCCCTGTGCACCACAACACCAAATCAAAGTGAGGAATTGCTGCCTAGAATAAGAAAAGAAACTGAGTAGGCTCTATTGAGGCTGTAAAATCCCCTTTCATCTTCCTGACTTTCCCTACTCTGCTTCACCGAGAAATGTCTCCTCTGAAAGATGATCAGTAAAGGAAAGTCTGCCATTGAAATGCTGCATAAAAGAGAAAAAGGAAAAAGAACACAAGGAACAGGCACATGAAGAACATGCTTCAAAGAAGCCCCACAAAGGAAAGTCCATATTGTTCATTACCATCTCTTAAAAGGGACTGAAAGAAGAGCGCTGAGAGTTACAGAAAATCACTGGCCAGTGGATTAGTGAACAAATGTTCATTGCTGCTCATGAGACAAATGTAAATTAAAACATTGAAACATTTTCCGCCTTAGGCTAAGAATGGCTGTTACCCGTAAGTCGGATAATGGCATATGCTGGTGAGGTTGTGGGTGAAAGGGAGCATTGCTGGTGGGAACGTGAACTGGTACAACCAGTGTGGAAGTTAAGTATAAAGATTCCTCAAAAATCTGAAAAATATGCCGGAGTGCTGTGCCGGCCCTGCCCGCGGGGCGCTGAGACAGTGACTGAGACTGGGCTGGGCGTGGTGACCTGCCTGTAATCCCATTGCTTGGGAGTCTGAAAACAGGAGGATCACTACAAGTCCAGTCTGTGTACTGAGACCCTGTAGGCCCTGTACCAAAATTCATGTAAAAAGATAATAAATAAATTTTTTTTTAAAATCTGAGAAATAAGGGGCCAGGGAAATAGCACTTGCCTGGCAAGCTCACTGTCCTGAGTTCAATCCCTGGTAATGCAAAAAAAAAAAAAAAATCTGAAAAATAGAGATTCCATTTGACCAAGTTATCTTCTTAGGTATCTTCCCCAAAGAGTTAATTAGTTAATTACATCATACTGTAGCAATGTATAGCAGAATTATAGCAGCACAATGCATAAGAAGTGAATCTTGCAAATGCTCTAAATGTGCATCAACAGAGTGATAGATACAGAAAACGTGGTATATTTGCACAATGGAAGTGCATTGTATGTAGCCACAAGGAAGAAGAAATTTTAGTTATTTGTAAAGTGGATGTGCCATAAGACCATAACATTAAATAAAATGAATCAAATACACAAGCAGAAATGTTGTATGATTTCTCTTAGGAGGAACCTGAAGCAAAAATAATTTAAAAAACAAAACAAAAGATAGATAACAGAATAGGGAGGTAGAATCTCTAAAAAGGAAGAAGAACTGGAAACAGGAATGAAGGAGGACAAGAGGAAGTCAAGAGACTTAAGAATGTTATGGACACGGACCAACTTCTGGTACACAGTGCAGTCACTGGTTGCCACGAGCCTGGACAAACAGACATTTAAACAAGAGTTATTTAAAGACAAAAACTTGAGATAAAAAGTGAATTGTCAGGACTCAAGCAAGACGGTGAAGGATTGACAGCTTTACCCAATGAAGGCAGATAATACACAGCTGCAGACACACACGTCAAAAAACTTGATGACATAAGAAATCACACAAATCAAACTGTCAGGGAATAATTAATGATAGAAAAATCAAAGCACATTGTAGCCAGACTAAAGAGAACTTATGAAAGAAACTGAAAAATAGTTTTAAAATAGCAGAAAGATTTTATAAAATGAAGATTTGAAGTTGTTACAGACAGAGATAATGTGAATCCAAACTTCATAAAATAGATAAAGACTTGAAGGTACTACGCAGAATGGGCTTAGTAAGGCATAAAATATGCAATTTTGTTGTTGTTGTTTTTAAATAAGGACGTATTCCGACTGGTGTTAGACTTCTAAACAGCTCATGGAATAGAGAGCAGTGGACAGGTCTGCAAACCTCTGAAGTCACAGCGTGCATTTACTTCGGTTTACGCTTATGTGGGATGATTTGCTGTGTAGTCCAGAGCAGAGGGCCCAGCCAGCAGGGCCCAAGGCTTCTGCAGGAGGAAGGTGAAGTGCGCGGGAGACTGAGACCAGGCAGCTGTAGCGAGAAGATGAGAGGCACCCAGTCCTGAAAGTCAGCACTTGCTGCTGGGAGCATGGTGTGAGGTGGGTGGCAGGGCAGCTCCACTTCCGTCCCCTGGGTGTCTGACCTCAGGAGTCAGAAAGGGATGGCGGCACTGGCTGCGACAAGGATCACTGAGACAGAAGCAAGTGCTCCTGTTTTGATGAGAGGATTTGCATCCAGCAGTTGTCAGAATACAAATACCTGCTTATTGTGCTGATGATTTCTTCAACATTTGAACTTTATATGTCAGACATGAATTTGAAGTCCAGCTGCATGGATCAGCTGTATTGATGGGCTGCATGGATCAATGGCTAACCTCAGATTCCCTCAGAGATAGACCTCATCTTCAATTTCTGTACTTCAAGTGACATTTGTTAATATCTACAGAGCATAAAAATGAGAACTTCCATATTAAAATATGTCTAATTTGGCAGCAGGAAAAGTTTAAATAGTATCAACTCTAGCAATTATTTCTGTGCTCCTTTGCTCCTACACATATAAATTAGATCAGCTATTTTTATATGCCTATACCATTGCACATATTTTACCATATTTGGACAATAACTAAAAGTAATATAAGTTTCATCCTTAGGTCAAGTTTTTGGAGAAGCTGGACAATAAATTAGTTTATAAGCTAAAATTATTATTTTGTTTCATTATTTATAACTTTAATACACAAGTACTGAGGTAATTGTATAAGGCTTAAGTTTCAAAGGATTTAATTATAGCCCATAAAATCCTTATGTGAGATTTGAAATAGTTCAGTATTTAAAGGAATAAAATGTCTTACCTGAGTTGAAGGGCTGAAGAGAAATACATGCGTGTGATCTTGGCAGTGGGAAGCTCGTCATCAGCACCTGCTCAGGCGAGGACCTTGAAGGTGTACCGAAAAGGCCTGTGGCTTTTTATGTTTGTGGTATATGCATCTAGGTATAATTCCATCATTCTTATGTCACTATTTTAGCTGGGTTTTTTTTTTTAATCACTAACTTGATCTAGCTAAAAGAGGCGAATTCCGTATACCTGCGTAGTCAAGGAGACTTCAGAAATAAAAGTTTTCTCTATCTTTCTAGGAAAATACTTTTTTTTTCTTTATGTATTTAGTATAGAGTCTACAGGGTCTCACTACAAAAATCAGACTTGTAGCCTCTCAAGTGCCGGGATTACAGGTGCGCGCCACCGTGCCCCCCACAATTGCTGTCTCAGTGCACCCCGGGGCAGGGATGGGGCTGGCACCGCATGCTGGAGATGGAACCCCAGATAGGAAAAGACTTTTTTATTTTTTTTTTGTATTTTAGGGAAGGGTCTACAGGGTGTTCAGGGTCTCACTACTAGATCGGACTCCTAGTGAGCCACCTGTTTACAGCCTCCCAAGAGCTGGGATTACAGGTGCACACCACCACGCCCAGTCTCCATTGCCATCCCAGCGCACCCGGGGGCGGGGCCAGCACAGCAGGCCCAGGAGCTTTAATCCACTGAGCTATTTGACAGGCCCAGGAAAATACTTTTGATCCTGTGACAAACTAAACCTTGTATTGTAGGTTCAATTTACCTGGAAAATTTCTGAATTTACTAAGTGTGTAGTTTAAGATCCTATGAATAGTATTAAGAGAACTGTATGTTTGTCTCGTTTTTCAGCTTTTATGTCATGATTGTCTTTCTCTGATTTATCTGCCAGGGAAAGAAGAGTCTAGGGATGCTTCATACCACACCGTAATCAGGATGGGCATGTAGCACATTTTCAAATAATGAGGCTTGAAATGCTTGGAACGAAACTGTTCACTATATAAACTTTCTGCCATATACTTCATTCCAATTGTTTTTGTTGGATATCCATCAGTATGACACTGAAATTTACTTTAATGTCATAATGAAAGTTTTGAGACTATGGCAATTAATTTTATAAACCGCTAAAATTTTGAGAAAGAATAAATTCCAATTATCTGTATTACCCACGAACATACTCTAAATTTGTGAGCTTATGAAAAACAACAGAATAGATCTGACCCAGAGATGTACTTGCAACATGTTTTCTGACAAAAACAAAAAGGTAAGATAGAGAACAACCCATGTGATACGGCCGCGTTCTTGTTAAGTGAACAGCCCGGCACTGTGAATGGATGTGTGAATAAAACCTGAAAAAAGATATGGCTAACTTCCATATCAGGGGCTATTTCTTTCATTTTTATCTTTTTGTTTAATATTTGTCAAATATACAACATTAGTAGAGCTAATGTTAATATAGCTGGCAGGGCTATATTAAGCTCTGTCAGTGTGAATAGATTCTAACATATCTGCATAGACTTATATGTTATATCTACTATATGTACAGTACATAAAAATACTGAATTCAGTCATGAACTCTTGAAGAAAGAAACTAAGACAAATTTATAAAAGATTAAATGAAAATTTCAAAAACTTACAGTAAAGGATTTTTGAAACTTTTAATATACCTCCTTTATTTTTTGTGTTTGCTCAATTTACTTTGAATTGAAGGAGATCCCTAGTACTCTTGACAACTAAGATTTGAAAAATCCTAGATAAGATTTGAATCTTGCCACTTCCTTTGCTCACATTCACAGAATAATTATGTGATTTTTCTTCTTTAATCTGTTAGTACGATGAATCACATTGATGTTTGAATGTTTTAAGAATAACTTAAATTCCTGGTCTCTTGTTCATGATGTGTTAAAAGTTTTGTATATTGCTGATGTTGACTTAAATTTTTAATCGTTTTGGAGTGCCTTTGTCAGAAAGATGTTATGCTGTTGTTTGACTTTCTTCAGTGGATTTGTCTGGCCTTGATGCCAGAGTGCTCTGAGCCCCTATAATAGTGCAGCAGCCCCTCTGCTTCAGTCCGTAAAAATCTGGCATACAACTGGCATCGTTTATTCCTTAGGTGTTCAAAAGAACGCATTAGTAAAGGCACAGTGGCATGTAGTTTTCTTTGTGTCAGTATTTTTAAAAGTATTTTTAGTAGATGTTATGCTACTCAGATATTTGTTCTCGACTCAGCTTTGATATTTATGGGTGTCAAGGAATTTGTAAGTTTGTAATTTTATCATGGTTGAATTTAGCACAGTAATGTTAATACTCTTCCCATATGTTCATTTTCATTCTTCAATATTGCATTTCTTTTTAAAGTTTTTAAAAATATTTTATTTATTTATGTATTTATTTGGTACAGAGTTTTGTTATGCAACTTGGACTCGTGGTGATCTTCCTGTCTCAGCCTCTCCAGTGCTGGGATTAAATGCATGCTTTCCTATGCCTGGTTTCTGTGGCAGCACAGCATGTGGTATCAAGGATTGAACCCAGGTCCTTGTGCTTGCCGGGCGGGTGCTTAGACCACTGACCTATCTCCCTAGCCCCAATATTTCATTTCTTTTTACAGTAATTCATTTCTTTTTTCATAAGCTATTATTAATAGATACCTATCAATTTTACTTGTATTTCCAAAAATTTATGATCCCAAAAATTTCCATATTTTATAATCATTGCTTATCTGTAATTTTTGTAGTTGTTTTATTTTTAAGGAGTACCAATTAGAATTAAAATAGAAAAAAATTACAAGTCATACAGCATTTCACTTACCAAAGTAATATGAATTTTGCAGTATTTGCTGTAATGAATAATGTTGTCTTCCAACATTATGTATTATTATTCATATTACCAGATATGTGCATGCAAAATTAGAAGGAAGAAAAGAAAGAACTGTATAAGAAATTAAGAAAAGAAAAAAAATACAAACACTTCAAAAAAGGAGATGAAATGAATTAAGCAATATCTTTGTCTTTTCTGTATTTTGTCATTATTATTTTTTCTTTTATTTATTTTGAGTTTAAATTGCAGTTCTTTTTCAGTATATTAGTAAGAAGACAAGGTTGCTGAGTATAGCACTTTCTGTTTTTATTACATAATCATTCTGATGCTGTACCTTTACCTCTAGAAGGTATCACGGTAACTGTATCCCACAAGTTTTGATATGTATTTTCATTTAATTTAATTACAAGTAAATTCTAGTTTTCCTTGTGATTTCTCCTTTGACCCATGCATTGTTTCTTTTTTTTAATATTAATTTTGAGAAAGAAGTAGCAATGAGACAGTTTCAAAACAGGTTAGTAAGACAGTTACAGTAATTAATGCATTGAATTACATATTGTTGACTTTGTAGTAGTTATTCATAGTGCAAGATACAGACATGATATCTTGTCTAAAAACTATCAGTTCAAAACTTTCTTCTCATTGAACTAAGAGAAAATAACTGTATATCTATGCTAACTTTTGTATATACATATATATATGTTTTCACTGCAAAATGGTCTTTCATTTATATCCCCCTTTTTTTACCATTTTTTTCATTCATTATTTCAAAGTGTATTGAAATGCCAAATATTGAGACTGTTTCAGATGCCCCCAATTATTAATGTCTACTTTAACTTTGTTCTGGTTGAAGAATGTACCTTGTATAATTTAAATCCTGTTTTCTATTGACTGAGTCTTTTTTTGTGTTCATAGAACGTGGTCCGTCGGGCCGTGCATTTCATGTGCACTTGGTAGTTATGCTTGCCTGCTGAGGTGCATGCAGTGCCCTCTGTATGTCAGTTAGGACCAGTTGGGTAAAAGTATAGTTTAAGATTTTTTAATTAATTAACTTTTTAAACCTTTTTGAAAATCAATAATTATTAAAAATTGTAGACAAATACTGAAGTGTGACAGATATAAGATATAGACAGTGAATTTCAGAGAAATATTTCTGAAATGAATTATTCTTGCTGGTTCTTAGTCTGTGTCTTCTATTAGTTATTAAGAGAGGACCATAAAAATTTCTTCTACAATTATGGATTTGCTTATTTCTCTTCTTAGTTCGAGCTACCTGAATTCTGTTTGTTTGGGTGTTGAATGCTTTGTAATCAATATACACATTTAACATTGCTATGTCTTAATGAATTGGACTTTTGGCTGTTATGAATGAAATGACAGGTTTTTCTAGGGTGTTAGTTCTTGTTCTGATAAGTACTTTGTAATATTGATGGTCCGGCTTTCCTTTGATTAATGGGTACTTGATGTATATTTTCCATTCTTTTACTTCCTAAGATGTCAAAATAGGTTTTTTATAAGCAACATAAAATCAGGTCTTAATGTTCTAAGATGCTTTTTTTTTTTTTTGTACTGAGGATCAAACTAGGCACCTTGTGTCTGCCAGGCAGGCACTTAAGCTGCTGATCTATCTACCCAACTCAGGTTTTAATGCCTTAAAATAATTATATAGTAATTTTTTACAATAGTGTTTTCCATTTCTTTTTTCAATACTTCACACTATTAGTAGTAGAAGCAGTATTATACTTCTCATTCCTCTGTTATAACCTCCAAAATACATTCTTATTGTTAGTTTTAACAATTATGTTTGTTTATTGAATGATAAAATGTTTTGTATTTACCAACATGTTTTCTTTTTCCAGGGCTTTTCATTTTTAGCATGCTTTTATTCTTGCTTTTATTTTGCCCCAAGATCCTTCTTTTAGAATTTTTCAGATACTTAACTTATATATATTAAAAAACCTTTATTATAATTCAGAATTTCATTGTGAGTTGCATATTTTATATGTCAGTATGAAACAGGATTTTTGTTCCATTATTAGATAAATTTAATAGTATAAAGGAAGAGGAAGATAAATACAGTATCTAAAATTGAAATGGTTTTAAATTTAGCAAAATAGGACATTCACTCCACATACTTAAACAGTGTTTAAGAGATATAAATACAAAATTTAAGCTGCAAAAATAAGTTTAATAAGCGTATTAACTAAAAAAATGAAAGTCACAAAGTTACAGTAATAATTAGTATTCCTGTACAATTGTTAGGTCAAAAAGCTTTGGATACTGGATGGTAATGTCACATGTTAGCAGGAAAGAAAATGTAGAAATCGTGGAGCAGAGCGAATCTCCAGGAGCTCTAGCAGGGTGAGGGCTGTTTCTGGTGTCTGGAAGAAGTGTCTGTGGGGACTTTGTCTTCCAGTGAGTGTGGGGTAACCTGTGATCTGCTATTCCGGGTGGGCCCTCAGCAGAAGGCTGATGAGCCTCTGCCTTCTCAGAGCACACATTAAGCCCCATGAGAATGCAGTGGGGACATTCATGCTCTTGTGTGTTGAGGTGTTGGGAGTTAGTCCAGGCGTCCATTACCAGGAGAGTGGACACGTAAGCGTTAGCACGTCCCACTAACACTTGGCCACGTAACGACATCAGTGGATCTTAAAAGCCAAATTTCAAGAGAAAAAATTAAAGAATAAAACAAGGCCTATAACCTAACCTCACTTCCATACATCAAACACACACATGTGCAGGGTGAGGCTTTCCTCACTTCCTGGAAATGAGCGAATTTCTTCCAACCATTAAAAAAGAAACGTGAATATTCTGAAAATCACTTGTATTTATGTTCAAAACAACTTCTCCTTGCAGATGTTGATGAGTGCCAGGCGATTCCAGGCATCTGCCAGGGAGGCAACTGTATCAACACAGTGGGCTCTTTTGAGTGTAGGTGTCCTGCAGGCCACAAACAGAGTGAAACTACACAGAAATGTGAAGGTAAGTCTCCACTGCGAGCACGTGCTGGCTTGACCTCAAATTGCAGGAAAACGTGACTTTATTTGGAATTCTAAAGACTACTCACCATAACCATTGTTCTTTATTTTACAAAGTATAGGTATTGATTTATGTGTCGTAGCCTTAAAGGGCTTGATTTGGAAAGAAACAATGAACATTTTGCATCTTGTTGGTTACTTCAGGCCTTGTGTACTATGAGAGCATAGTAATTTAACCATCTTGTTTTTCTTAATAATTTTCCATTTCACCTATGAAATCATTTCAAAAATTAAAATTGGAGTAGAGAAAAGAATCCAAGCAAAATATAGCATCATGTGTAAAATGATGTGTTAGTAGTTGATACCATGTTACGTATTATAAAATAAGATATTTTAGTAGGGACCAAATTTAAAAACAAACATAAACAGCTCAAGAAGATTTTAATATTCACTACCATAATATCTAATGAAAGAATGAGGGGCTGGGGATATAGCTCAGTGGTACAGCACCTGACTGGCAAGCATGAGATTGTGAGTTCAGTTTCCAGTATCAAAAAATAAAAGGAATGACTATCTCGCTTATACAGATTTAAATTAATAATTTTCTGAACGATAAGATGTGGATACTGTGGTATTAAAGTGTAAGTTTTGTCAGCATTCGATATTATAAATGTATGCAACTTCAGTGATCATAGATACTTAGAATAGTTCTGCTGCTTCTAACAGTATTAAATTTGAATGCTTATAGTTCCACCTTTCATGAAATTTAAATCAGTTTATTTCTTTTAAGCTATTTTTTGAAAGAGAAGAAAGTGTAACTATTCTCATTTTGTTGTGATATAAGCATGCTTATTTCTTTTCTTTTTTCCCTGCCCACAAGACAATACTTTTTGTTAGTTTCTATTGCATGGTTGTTATAAAAATTTTTGTCCTGTGTAGAAAAGAAAGTGAGAAAATGTAATGCCTAGAATTTAATTGTACAAGATAGACAGGAGTAAAACCTATGTTATCAGATAAGAGATATTATGGGGAACACATACTGTGGTTTTAGCACTAGGAACCCTAATGCCATAAACTCATTGGATATATCATCTGTATTTTTCTTTTGCTACAATTCATTTATATTCAACTCCAAATTGGTCTTTGTAGCTACCTGTATTTTAAACAACTGCAGGTTAACTTACTGGTCCTCATTGAAAGGTGACAAATATGTAGTTGATTCTTCTAAAGCCCAAATAAAATTTGTGAAACTGTTACCAAAATACCTATGTACCGTGATACCTCAATACAGTGTTGATCATTGAAGTCTGTGGTTAAGAAAAATGCTTACAAGATGTAGAAAATTATCTAGGTTATGTGAATTTACACATTAATTGGACCAGCAATTCAGGGAGTCACAGAAAGTACACTATAACTTCCTTGCTATGGGTTGGTGTTTTCCCTTCTAGCTTTTTGAGGGTTAATTCTATTGCTCAAAGTTGTGTCATTCCACTCCACTTTTTACTTCTGGATTACTTTCTAACTAGATCCAAAGGTGATGTACTTAAGAACAAAGAGTATTTGATCACAGGCAAGAAGGCATGCCAGTGACTGATTATAGTGCTTGTGACATTTCCATTACACATCAAACAATGGATTTCTTCTTAGCTGAAAATGGAGTAAGCCTTTTCTATGTTGCATTTCATCAAAGCCACATACAGATCCAAGCCAGAGTTTGAAGGAAGACAGTCCAACTCTCTATTCACCATTTTCTGTGTTATTTAGGAATAGGGGCTATTGATTTAATGTGGGCACCACCCAGAGCTCTGAGTCCAGTCATGTCTCTCTGTGCTTCCGGTCCTGGCAGCCAAATCCATTTTACTGTTACCCATGCTTGTGTGACATAGCTTTCAGGATTGATGATGAATAGCAGACCTGGAACAAGTAGTGAGTAGAATTTGAAATCTAAAGGTTTCTTGAAAGCTTTACTTGGAAAGGTCGTAACTATTTAGATATGTCTTAAAATGACAATTATCAGTTTTCTTGGAATGTAATATTGTTTCTTTGCATAAAAGAAAAAGTGCTATTTACGCATATAAAATTTTACAGAAAAATAAATTTAATATAACTGGTAGTATAATGTATCGAGAAAGACCATAAATTTTTCCTACATTTAGTAACAAGGTTTGAATTGTAGTCAGCTTACATATAGTTTAGTAACAGTATAAAAATGTTACCATAAATTTAAAGTTAATATTTGCTCTAAATAAAAATGCCTCCATAGTAAGTACTTTTACCTACTGTCAGTGGCAAGTTATTTTAATTTCTTATGTGATTTGCAATGTGGATATAAAATATAGTCTATTGGCAGATTTAAGATAAGGTTCTTCTTGTTTTTATTACATAATACATACTTTTCAATCCATATATTATTAATGAAATTCTCCAAAGAAACCTTTTAAACAAATCTATGAATTATAGGTATGTTCAAAATTAAGAAAGGTAACTCCAATATTTAGGCACTGAGTGATTGGGAAAATTGTGGCATTTTAAATAGAAACTATAAAGTTAGATTATTATTTATAACAAATCTGTTATTAATATTTCGTGTGTGTACTTGCTATCTCATTCTTCCCCTTGAATAGTGTCTTTACTGTGGAAGCTCTGTCTTATTTGGTGCTGTATCCCAGAGCCAAGAACCCTTTCTGTCATGAAGCCTGAGGTGGTTTACTAGGAATCGGGTCAGCAATAAGTTAATTTATTTGGATGAATGTCCCGAAAGAAGGCAAGCTGTAGGTCCACAGTGGAAGCCGTACTTGGAAGGAGGCTGATGATCATCCCCAAGGATTTTGTCTTTATTCTGACAAAATAAAGACAATTTTATTTTAAAATAAAGAATTAAGCTTCTCATTTTCTTAATAGTATGATTTTTCTTGGGCTGGCACTAAAAGACAAAGACAATGAAATTTGGGGTCATGGTCTCTTTTTGATTACCGGAAGCTGTTGCTTCTCGGCTTTGGAACCTTTGTTTTTCTATCTTAAAAACAGAACTGTTTTCTACTAATTTATTGGGATGTCTTTTTAACTGAAATTTTGTTATGAAAGTCTTCATGTGACAGTTTCTAATTTGAGAATGTATAATTTATAGTAAAATTTTAAGTGGTAAGAAGTATTTTTCTTTTAATATTTGAGACATGGCTTCATATCTGTCATGGAGGTTTAATTTGTTTTCTGTCCCTGGTCTATGAGACTGTAAAACATGTTCACGTCTAAGTAAAGCTGAGCTGGAAGTAGGAATATTGTTTAGCAAATTCAATTTTCCCCTCTGCTAAAATTCCAAATTCCGTCAAGCATCTCATGATGTTCCCTGAAGCCATGTCTTATTTCTACCAGGCCAGTTTGGTTCCAAAGTGTTATTTCTTAATTCTGTCATGCTGAAAGCAAAATGATTCTTAGGCGGAGTCCACTGTTTCTGCCCATTCACTACATGGTTGATGCAGTTACTTTACACAAACATTCATTAATCAAACTTCTCATTGAATTTCAGTGAAGAAGGGAATTAAAGCGTAGCAATAGAGTATGGAATGGCACATTTGAGGACTGCTCGGCATTTTTCCCTTATAAATAAAATATGTTCACTCGCCATCCATTCCATATGGATAAAGCATGAGCAGGTGCCAGATGTCCTTACATGACCCTCTTCCACACTATACCTTCTTTCACATTTCTAGAACTTGTTACCCTTTCCTGGCTTATATGAAAGGCAGGAAAAGAGCATCAGAGTATTGGAAGGTTTCCCTTCAATGGTTCCTTATATTTCACGTAGATCTTTTAAATTCATTCTGAAGTGTCTTTAGTTGTGTTCTATTAACACAGCACCGTGTTGTTGGAGATCTGTCACAACTAATATATCTGTGTGTGCTCGTACACCTCATAAAGCTTGTTGGCACAGTCTGTAGTGCTGCAATCCCAATTCTGCTTTGATAAGCCCTGGAAAATAAACTTTACATACTGACACGGAAAGTATTTAAATTGTCTTACTAAAAATATATATCAATTTTAAATAAATAATAAATATGATATTCCTTAAAGAGAAAATTATGAATTGATATGGAGAACAAAATAAGGAGAATATTAACATGGGAAGTAGCTAAGAATTTTAACAACACCATTTTAAAAATAATGAAAAATATTATTTTTAAATCCTTTGAAATAAGCTTATAGCACTATAAACATATATACTATCTCCTGCTCATGTGTGAGACAGCCAGGGCTTCCTACTTAAAATTATTTTCTGTCCCTGTTTCAAAATATTTATCCCTCTAACATCACATTTTAACTATTTTTATTGCCTATCTGCGTCAGCAGAATACATGTACCAATAATAAAAGCTAATATTGAGCAGGTAGTGTATTCTAGAATATACTAAAACCATTTAAATGGCCTGTCTCACTAAATCTTCAAAAAAGGATAGAGATTGGTTGCTGTCAACTCCCTTTACAGATAAAACAACCAAGTCACAGAGAGACCAACTAACCTTCTCAAGAATATGTAAGTAAAGCACAACAGAGCCAGGATGCAACCTCCAGAGCCTCTGCTCCTGGGAAGAGAGTCTGCTCCAGAGATTCTGCTCTTAGACAGTGCTATTGACAAAATGAAGGTGGAAGATCAGGCATCACACATTCAGCTCAAGGAGTGCACTGAGAGGGGGGACTTGCTGAGTCAGCAGGAACAATAGCCTTGTGGTGCTGCCTTTGCCTGTTGTATTTTATGGTAGAATTCTAGGATATCTAGCAAGGCCAGAATTAGGTCTTGACACTAGCTGTGGAGTCCATGAGCGGCCTGATTTGACCAAGAATTTTCTTACTGCCCTGAAATGATAAAAATGTAGACCACTGACCATCAGTCCTGTGTATTCCTCTCAGCCTTCATTGTTTGGCATACTTCTCATTGTGTCATTAGGGTATGGCAGATATAAGACCTGGCAAAGCCAACCCCTGAGCTTTCTACTTAGACTGACCAATCAACACTTCTGCTTACCTGGTTCCATGGAGCTTTGGGGGAGGTTAGGCCACAAGAGCTAACTCTTGAAAAAGTTAAGTCTTCCCACTAAAGTGTTCTCTGCTGCCTCTGTAATGAGGTATTAGATACTTAGCTCATGGGTTGTTGTCATATTTTCTATTCATCAAAATGAAAACTTACTGTGTACCATTGTGTGAAAGTAATCCATTCACCAAGACTTCTGGGTTTTAATTGCTGGTCTAGGAAAACCAGAGTAGAGATAAGAAGGGGGAAATGAATTCCATTTTGGTATACTAGAAAGGACTCAATATCAACAGCTTAAAGAAATAGTTTTAGAATCTCTAAGTGCTGTCTGTCATTTCTATGGAAATAAAAGACTTTTTATAAAAGAGTAGCGAACTAACCCTTCTAGACACTGAAACTTTTTTAAAAGATAAAACATTTATATTACAGTGGTAACAGCATGTACAAAGCTCAGGGATATAATACAACTTTTAGTAAAAGAACTCAACTATGTAGTATTTAAATCAGTAGAGGAAAAAGCAGAGTACGTAATGAGTGATGTTGAAATAATTAACACTCATTTGAGCAAAGAGAAATCTTCATCTACATGTCACATCCTATACCAAGATAAATCTTTTCTCTTTTTTGGGTACCAGGAATCAATCTTACAACCTTGTGCTTGCCAAGTAGGCACTAATTGCTGTATCCCTGGCCCCATGATAAATCTTAAATAAATCAAATACACAAATATCCACAAAAGAAGTACAGTGGTGTTAAAACTTTCCTTGTTTTGTGAACAAGGAAAGTATGAGCGAATAGTAAATATGCTAAAACATGATTATCAGGATGATAAACTTTGTTCATAAAAGTCAACTCAATCTTCAACTATCCTCTTTGGGCATTTCCTTACTTGATTTGTAGAATGTCTTCCTATATCAAGAGTGTGCTAGGGAGATAGGTCGGTGGTCTAAGCGTCTGCCTGGCAAACACAAGGACCGAAGCTCAATCCCCAGTACTACATGCCAAGCCAGCCCCGAAACCAGGCATGGTGCATGCCTGTAATCCCAGGGTTGGAGAAGCTGAGACAGGAGGATCACTTTAGAGGCCAAGCTTCGAGGCAGGACCCTACATGAAATTAATTTTAAAATATAAAGATTATCAAGAATATTTTCATTAATTCATTAATTTTAATTCCAAGTATTTATTGTCTATACTCATAGTTTAATAATTGATTGGTAAAGTTTTATTCTCTTTTTTTATAATATCAATATAGAGTTAAAATGTATAGAAGAGTAGACTGGGCTGATTAAATTATAAGACATGCATATAGTGGGAAGCACTTCATCCTTCAAAAAAATTGGACATTTTATTTAAAATTTTTAACATAAAGTGTTATAGAACAAGAACAAGTTGTAAAAAATTTTCATAAAAATCTTGTTTATATACAAAATGTCCATGGAAGGATGATAGGAAATCTGAGTCTGGGTATTTTAGAAGGTGGAAATTGGTTGGCTTGGGAATGAAAAGGGAAGAAATCTATATATTGAATATTCTAACCTGTTTTTTACTTTGAACCATATATACTACTTATTCAAAAAATTAAAGATAATTATAATCAGATGAATCAATAATAAAAGTAATTTGCACTGAGAAACCTACTTTTATGATAAATGATGCATTTATGTTGAGTGACAGATAATTGAATAGCTTATATAATTAATACAAATTTATGTGGAAAACATCTACTGAGTTAAATCTAAAATGGAAATTGGCAGCACTTATGTTTCAGTAAACCGTTTGGCAGTAGTGTTAGCAGACTGACTTAGACACCGCCTCTGTGTCTTGCATGTGGAAATGTCAAAGCGAAGAGAAAGAGCCTAGCAAGGGAAAAAGGTAGGGATTCTAGAGAGACAACCAAGCCTGTCCCACACTGATGAAAAAGACAAAATTAACATTTATCATTTCTTCTATTGATCAGGAGTTACCTGTCTAAACCTTTTCAGTTTTTCCCCACCTTCATCTTCCACTGACACTGCCTGGAGCGTATTACTAAACATATTAGTGACTTTCCCATTGCTAAGACAGAATAGCCAGCATCTGCCCCTTCAAGGAGGTAAAGGTTTATTTTGGCTCACAGCTCTCAGGCAGAAATGCCATGGTAAGAGCATGGCAGAAAAACACTCCGCCTACAGAGGTGGTCAGGAGGACAGCCAGGTGTCCATACTGCAGGTTTGGGTTCAGATGTCAGCCCCTGCACCTGGCAAGACAGTGCCTGTGCCTTCCAGCGGGCAGATCAGGGCCGGTGGCCTGATGTTTTCATGGATATTGTGTAGATAAAGCATTTGACACTTCCTATCTTTGTTAAAGACTGGCAGGTACAACACAGAAAAACTGAGTTTTTCTCATATATTATTTATTTAGAACTTTTAGTACAATTTTCAAAATAAGCTTTTCTAAAGCCAACAAAAAATTAAAATAACAAAACTAACTGCCTTACTGGAGTGTACCTTTGCCTACTCTGGAAAAGGATCAAAGGACAATGCGAAATTGCTTGTAAGGATGACAAAGGAAAGGAGAGTTAGGGGCCTACAGTTACTCTTTCATTCCTGACTGGTCTCAAAATGATTTTATGCCCCCCACCCAGTTTGACACAATAACAGCAATGGACATTTGAGACCCAGAGGAAGTAATTTATGTAATATAAGACACTGGACAGGAAATTGTACTTCATTGGATTCAGGGAAATTTTTCCAAATGCTGGAAACCAGTTTTGGTTACTCAGTGTCATTTTATGTTCAAGTCCTTTTTAAAATAAGGAAAGAAGCCTGGTAAAGTAATTCACGTCATTCTTGCAGTTCAGTTTCTGCTGAAGAGCGCTGGAAGTGCTGGGTCTCCCAAACACCTTTCTCAGACTTACAGACCCATTCGACCTGAAGGGAGGGGCTGGCACAAGTTCTAAACATAGATGTTAGAAAAGGCATAAACTCAGAGGTGTCTTCACTTCACTTTCTCTGGATAGTTGCTTCATGTTGCTTGTTAAATAATGACTCATTAGATTTTAATTTCATTTATTAAATAATTGCTGATTCAAAGTAGAAATGAAAAACTAGCATGGGTCAAAATAAAATGCTAGCTTTTGTATGTGTATTTTCAGTTTCTCTCGACTTAGAAAAAAGATGGAACGGGGAAGAGAAAGGAGGGAAGAAAAAAAGAGAGAAGAGAACAGACTCACAATTACCATGGCTCAGTGCCTGAAGGAAATTAGTCTCCTCCAAAGACATCCTGTTGTAGTCAAGTAAAAATGTAACAAAGTGGAACTATAATACCTAGACCCAGGGAAGTATTTCTTGTGATGTGGTCACTGGCCCTGCATGGGCTTTATTCAGTGTCGGGCAATGAGAAATGGCCAAAGTCTGTTGAAGACTTGTATGGGATGCTTGTCTACCTTATCCACATTCTCATTAAAGATAAAAATTAAGCTGTGGTAATGTGTGAGTTATCTGCCGTAATCTGAGGCCAAGCCTCCTTATTTTAATGCACTTCTTTCATATTTCCAAGGAAAGTGTTCTCTTCTGTACCCTGCCCTTACTAGACCTTAGTACAGTTACTTGGACCCGAGGGTGCTGGAAGTAATTGCAAAAATTTTAGTTATAGTTAACTGCTGTGTGAGTGATGAGCTCAGGCAAATTATTCCTTCCAGAAACTATGTCACTGTTTTACTTATGTTCAGAATATAGCCTTTGCAGTCAACCTTTATTTTAGAATATCGCAAAATTTAAATAAATAAATAAATTTAGTTATAATATCAGAATATTTTTAAAATATCAGGTGATATTAAATGAGGTACTATGTATTGACGTACGCTTTGGTTTCCCTCAAGGGCTGTGATCTCGTATTTTATATCTTAATGTATCTTTTCCACATTTTCACATTTCAGTTTAATTATGAAAACTACCCCAGGTATATTTTTATTTCAATCTAGTAAGAGCACGTACAAGCAAATGAAAAGCTGGTTTTAAGCAGGTTTGCCTAGCCTGGTTAAGATTCTGGTGAGTGACTGAGGAGAATTTGAGCACTATTTATCATAGTGGTAGGCTATCATATGAAGTCAGTCTGGTTTAATTGGCATAGATGGTAATCTGAAGCATAAGCATGTTCTTTAGCTATAGGTTTCATCTTCTTAATTCTTAGAGATGCTGCTAATGATTATAGTTGTGACAGTAAATGAAAGCTTCCCTTCTTTCATTTGTTAAAATACCATGGCTCTGTCACATAGAAGTGAGCCTTCTAAACTGAACTGTGAAGGATTATAGTAAAAATCTCTCCCGTAATTTAATCTGTAGCATTTGATAATTATAAAAATCTTATAAAAGAAAGGATCATAAAAGTCATACATCCATTAGTGTCTTGGTTTAACTTAAACTTTTATGTCAAACTTCTTTCTCTAAACCTTTGATAGAGGAAGAAAGCTTTGTTTTAGAGGGTACTTTTCCAAATAATGTCCCAAACTTCCATTGTCCAAACCTTCACCTGTAACTATGACTGCCAGTTTCAATTCTGTAAATTGATGCGAACTCTCAAGACACTTGGGAAGCAGTCTGGAGTGTAGAGTCCTGCTAGATCAGAGGCAGACACTCAGTATTTCAGGTCTAGTATAGTTTCTTTGTCACAAATATGCCACGCTTGCACCGTACAGCAACAGCGTTAGACAAGTGAGTGAGAGTTGTGTTTAATACTGCGCATTCACTTACACAGGCAGTGAGCTGTACTTTGCCAATCACTGTTCTTGATTCTCATTATTCTTATCCTTCACCTAATTCTGCACATATTTTCTTAGTAACTGGCTAGGTGATTCTTTTCCTGATGCGTAGTAAAAAAAAAGTTTTAATACTTAAAATCTATTAAAATGTCTTAAGACAAAAACATAGCTGGTGCATAATTCGAAGAATTATGTGTTTATGGATTTTTCCTGAAAATGTTACTGATTAGAACAAAATTCATGTTATATTTTTAAGATTATTATACATATAAAAACATATTAATTAAAAAATAATGTAGAGGGATGGCCAGATAGCTTAATGGATGAAAGCACTTGCTTAGGCAGACGCAGGGGCCAGGGTTCGATCCCCAGCATGCTGATTGAGAATGGGCATGGTGGCGCATGCCTGTAATCCTAGTGCTTGGGAAACTGAAAACAGGAGGATCATTATGAGTCTGATCTGTGTAGTGAGACACTATAGACTGTGTAATAAATACATTAAAAAGCAATATAGATAATTCAAGAATATAGCAACAAATAGTGGTCCATAAATGAGGAATTTAAGAAATGACATTGTAACATTTATTACTATTAACATTGTTATTGTTATTATTAGATAGCTACTCATTTTTAAAAATAAATGTTTCCAATATGGAATGCAGGATTACCATTCTATTTGCTAGAAAGTCCTAAAGGGGAAGGACTGGCCTATAACATCATAATAAATTTAGCTCCTGTTTTTCTTTCTAGGTCTTTATCTCCAATGATTATATTCTATTTTACTGCTCATTCTTGTAACTATCCTTTCTATTCTTCTCTACTGTCGTCTAGACTGCAATTAGAAAACTGACCATTCCTGAAATTAGAAGACAAGAATTTTTTTCAGTGTCAATAGAATCATTCCAAATTGTTCTACTTTATTTTCACCCATAGAAGGGTCTGTCTGTTTAATATGTGAACATAAATTAACATGACACTTGAAAGGCTGTTTGTAGTGTTACACTTGGTATTGCATTATATTTTTAAACACATTTTTGCAAGAAAAAAACAAAAATACAAGCATATTCCTTGTGAAATCACTGCTAAAGGATAGACATAAATAGGCTCTTCCATAAACATAAAAGCAATAAAAAGTGCTTTAACATAACATTATATTTGGAAGATGGATACAACATAACATGAAGAGTTTAGCTGAAAATAACAGAAAAGGCCAACTTTAAAAGTTTGAAACAATAAATGTACTATGATAAAATGTAGAAAAATGTTTATACTCAAAGGCCAGAATGTATAAAGAAAAAAACTATGTATTCAGCTTCAAATGTTCTTTAAAAACAAAAATGAAGAAAAAAAAATTCTAAATGTTAAATATACCAAAAGGAATGTTAAAAAAGGCCAAACAGCAGAAAACATTTGAAATTCATATTAAAGACAAAGGACTGAAGAACCCTTGTAAATAGCAAAGAAAAAGGGTAATATTTAATAGAAAAAATAGCAAAAAAAAAATAGTAGGTAATACAAAGAAAGAAATAACAAAAAAAAAAGTTTCTAATGATATTTGGGGGAAAATACCAGAGATTGCTTTCTTATTTTGTTGGATTTTAATCATGGCAGATGTGAAGTTCTTAAAGTTGTTTTGCAATAGAAAACATGTGAAGTTTTCTAAAAAAATATTTTCATCCAATACTTTAGTAAAACCATACTGTGAAAATTTAGTTGGAGGCTTAGAAAATTAATCCAATGTAATAAACTCAGAATACATCTCTTTGCAAATCAGATTATCTTAATTTTTACTCCCACGTGGAATCTTTTCTTTAATTTACCATGATAGAACAAATATTTTTATAATTAACTAGTAAAGAAAGACAAGCAATATAACATTCTCATATTACTTAAAATTTTAAGATTGAAAAGCATTTGTTCTATATCTATATATTTTCATATAGTTTTAAGAAGGTTTGTAATTTTTTCAGAGCATAATATTCTATTTTGTATAAATCTTTTGTGCTAGTACATATGAATACTATTTTTGTAGTGACTTGTTATTAGTACTTTCTGGAATAAGGAAAGCAGTGGATCTCATGAGTAAAATATAGTTTAGAATCTGCTTTTTTAAGATGATTAAAATATCATTGTGTTCTTTGAGAAATATTGCTATATTGTATGTTATTACTGGCTTCATTATCTGCCTAACTAGTAGGAAGTGGGTATGTTAGCAGAGAGGAGAAAAAGTAGAAAAGGAAGGGAGGATTGTTTTGCCTTCAGTAACCCATCACTCACTTCCAAGGCTGTGTACAGTGCTGATCCTTTAGAATCCTACTGGTGCTCCTAGATTCATTGGCCAGAAGTGATAAGCATTGGGAAGTTTCTCAAAATGATAATTACAGTGGGCTTTGAACCCATCACATCAGAAGGGAGAGATGCCGGAGTCCTTCATGTAGAAATGTATTTATTGAGCTCCCGGCATTTTTCAGGATCATGAGGATAAAGCAACAAACCAAACAGGCCAAACTCAGTGATCTCATAAGGGCTGCATGATACAAATGACGGACAGGCAGTAGACAGGTAAAATCTGTGCTGTGTCAGAAGTCATGAAGCCATCAGAGAAAGAAACAGACCAGGGTGAAAGCCTAAAAACTACTAGGGAGGGTGTGAATACTTAAATTGGTTCCCAGGGAATGTCACTGACGCTGTTCAGACAGAGCTCTGAAGAGGGTGTAGGAATGAACTGTGGCTTTCTAGGAGCAGAAGGCCCGGCATGGGCCAGCAGTTACAGTGCCTGAGTCAGACATGTTCCCGGGGTTTTGAGGGAGCACTGAGGCCTGGGTGACTCAGGGTGGTAATAAGACTGAGAGATAGATTTGCTGGTGCATTCTGGGTCAGGTGGTGTGTAGAGGATTTTGAATAGAGGAGTAAAATAATCCTACTTTCTCTTTAAAAGGTGAACTCTAGACTGGGTGTGGTGCTGCAGGCCTGTAATCCTAGAAGTTTCGAGGTTGAAAACAGGTGAATCACTATGAGTCTAATCTGTGTAGTGAGACCCTCTAGACCCTGTACTAAATGCGTAAAATAAATAAGTAAATAATAAAAAGTGAATTCTGACAACTAGGTGGTTAAAAACATAATAAGGGCACACATACAAAAGCATGGAGGCTGGTAGCTTGGACCCAGGAAGTTACTAGTAAGAAATGATGAGAAATAGTTGAACTCCAGATATATGTTTGATGGTTGAGCCAGCAGATGGCTGACAGGTAAGTTGTAGGGTAGTAGAGGGAAAAAAAATTCAGTAATCCTAAGGTTTGGAGAATTGAAAGGTTGAAGTTTCCATTAAATGAGATAGAGAGGACACATGGGGAGAATATAGCCCAGAGAAAGTTACCACAAGCTCAGTTGTAGGTGGCTGAGACAATGCATTGAACACTTAGGGAGACATTTGTAGCTGTATGTTTGCATTAGCTTAAGAGCAGGGTCAAGACCAGTATAGTTTGTGGATTTTGTGAGGGGAACAATAAAATAGAGGACACATTTTATACATTTATTTTGTAATGAATCACTCAAAGAATTATATACAGGGAGTGCAGAAAAACTGTCCAAGTCCAGTTGAGGGCCTGGATCCCACAGTAATGTCATACATGAGTCCAGCTGAAGACCTAAAGCTCATAACAATGGCTCCCAGCAGTCCAACTGGAGGCCTAGAGCCCAGGACAGTGTCTCATGCAGGCCCATTTCACGAATCTGTGCTGAGAAGACCCAAAGGTCAGTGATGCAAGCCAGAAAGTCTGTGCCAGGGGACAGAAAGGTCTGTGCTAGCAGGCTGAGTGATCTGGATTAAAGCCAGGAAACGGCGCTCCAAGTAAGAGCCAAAGAAGTACCATGGCCATCCTAAGCCACAGTGAAGTCCTGAGCTCCTACTGCAATGAGGAAAGCTGAGTTCCCAGGAGGAAAACAAATGTGACAAGCTTCTATTGGAGACTGAGCAGTGCACCATCTTCTCCAGAGCCCAAAACTAGGGCCAGAGCTCCCCCAAAATGAATGGCAGCCATTCCCAGTAAAACCAAGGTCCCAATTTCCTTCATGATAACAGTCCAGATTATCAGGAAAGCCAGCATGACAAGGTCCTCCAAATGAACCAGCAGCAGCCCCAGGAAAACCAACAGCTCCCACCAGCTCCCCAGAAGCCCCTTACAGCCTCTCTTCTTCTTCATTGGTTCTGCCTCTTACTCTGCTAGCAACAGTCCTTATGGGAGCCTCCCATACCCAGCACCACTCTGGTTCAGTTCAGCTGGGTATTACAAATTGAGCACCAGTTTTCAGTCCACCACAGCTGGTGATATAAATTTGGGAGTCTACTGCTTGAAACTGGGTAAGGTCAACCAAGAGAGCCATTCTGTCAGGAAGTCCCAGAGCTCAGCCCAGAACCCTTAGGGATTTAGAGAGCCAAGAGTTGAGAAAAGCCAGCAAAGGAGGCAGAAGAGACAAATCCCTTATAACTCCATCAACCAAGTAAGATTTTTGTTACTGTTACCTCTCCCCTCGTCACTGCAGCCCAAAAAGTGCTCACGCTAGGTGCTGGCTAGGGAGGAATAAATGGAAAGGTAGAAGAAAAAAATTTGCCATCTCTTTTCTTCACTGAAGGCTAAGCATGATGCAAGTGGGGAAGAGAAAATGCTTTAACTAGATAAGAGTTGAGAACTTTGAAATGGGCAGGATGAATTGATAATCTGAGACATGAGGAAGCTTAAGGGGGCTTCCTGAATTTCCTAGGGTAAACTATTCAAGAAAAATGTGCAGGATAGCAGTGGAACAAATAGTAAAATTACTTTCTCCTTGCACCCTGGCAATTACAAATACCTGCCACCATATATTCTCTCAGTTAATCTTAAACTACTGAGGACATTTCTAACTTCCTGATTTATGGTTTTAAGACCACAGACAAAGTTTGACTTTTACATAAATCATCAAACAATATCCTAAGTAGTTTAAAGAGCAGAAAGTGAAGAAAGTAAAGATCCTTCCATCTCAGTGAAGACCATTGGGATGTTGTGGTGCGTGTGAGAAATTCTCCAGATACTTCCTTAGGCACAGTCATCAATTCTGTCTCATACCATAAAGCTCACATATGTAATGTGCATTAGCTCCATGTGAGTGTGGCGCTATGAGGTGAACTCACAGAATTGGTAGGCTACCTGATTAGCCGTTTGAATTCATTGTTTCTCACAGAGAATGCTAGTGGATGACTTGTTGGATTTATACCATTCCAACTCCTTCTTAAGAATATCGAAGTGCATACCGCATAAGCTAAAGAATTCCTCCACAGGAGTATAAAAGTGGCCCCTCCGTGTTCATACGCACACCTATACAATGTATTTTGTGCATATACGGAGTCTGGGTGTCTAGATGTCTGCACAACTACATTTAAAATTTAAACTATTTTTTAAATGCAATTTGTCAGGAAAAATTTCAAAATTAGCCCAAACCAAGAAATCAACAACCATACTAATTTGAAGATTAACTTTCTTTATAAGAATTATATGTATAATGTTATGCTAGTGGGTGAGCATAACATTTTCAATGAGTTTCCTTTTATGGAAGTATGCAAAGCACAGAGGTTAATGCATATTTGTATAGTAATTTATATGGTAACTATATAATAATAAAATAGAGGCCAGATTTTATTCTTCTTGGTACCATTTATTTAGAAGACAGAAAATAAATAACATTATTAAAATATTGATAAAATATCAAGATACTTTGAATTAATTTTCTTACTGTATTATGCCAAAATACATTTTTAAATCCCCAAGGTTTTATGGTTATACCTTAATGTACTGCTGCTTAATGAGAAAAATGGGAACAGAAAGCACTAAATTCTTGCAACTTTGCCAGGTCCAAATGGTTATAGTAAATTTAACTTTGGAATTTCCTGACTTTCATGTTGCTGAAATTTTAGGTTTTACCCAACATCAAGGGAGACATTCAATTTACCTTTCCTGTATTTTAACATTTTAAGGCAATTGTGGAAAGGAGGGAGGATTTGAAGATAGATTGCAGAAGACATAGTTTCTAACAGCTCCCTTCTCGGTTGTTAAAGTGTCCTCCTACACAAGCTAAGCATTATAATGTTAAGACTCTAGTATTAAAACTTACAAATAATTTGGTCTTCTTTGTCTTAAAAGGCCATTTTCTGCATTTAAACTTTATCCTGTTTCTTAATTTTGCACTAGCAAAAGTTTAAAAAAAAAATGTTTCCTTCTGAGAAAGACAAGGTGGGGAGTGCAGGGAGAAAAGGAAGGATGGATAGCCAGGGAGGAAGGGAGGGAGGGAAAGGAGAAAAGGAATGCAAGGACACAAACCACTGATGGGATGTGACTGTGCTTCGCAAGAAGTATCATGTGGAACGTGGACCAAAAAACTAAGCTCATGCTGTTTATGTTATAATCAGTAACTTTTAGGTAATTTGAAACAGAAATGGCTTCCGAACTGCCATTGTAATGTGAAAAAGTCTTGTGATAGAATTGCCTCCTGCCACTACGACTTTATGTAAGAGTTACTCCAAATTAGTGTTTAGAACGATGCCTTCCTGATTTCAGGCCAACAGAGAACCGTTCATTATCTTGGTACAGCAGGAGCCTTTTTTAAAAGTGCTGTTATTCAGCCTAAGTTGATGAAGCACCTCTTGATTAGAAAGTTCCTTTAGTGTTCATTAATGTTATCATTGCAAGCTGTTTCAGCGGTGGGCCCTCGGTTTGTGCACGCTTTTGTTTGCAGTCAGTTCGGCACACAAATGGAAGCATTTGGCAAAATTTTGTTTTTGTTTGCAAACTTTTCATCTGATAATGAACACAACTGCATCCGTCTTTTTTATACAAATAGGAAGTTGCCATTTTCCCTAGAATTGTGGAATGAATTAAATTTGTAAACTGAGGCACCACTGTGCTTCCTAGAGAGATGTGACAGTTGAGTAAAACTGTTTACTTGCCTGGATTAAGAGACTGTGGAGAGTGATGGCATGGTGCAGGTGTGGCGCCTCCGTTATTCCACCCATCAGTGTGAATTCGTTCATTGCCCTCCCAGCAGAATGTGCTGTGAGCAGATGGGGCCCAGATGGAGGTGGGGCCCTGCGGGCGCTGTTGGACTGTATTCTGGGGCGTCCCTGGTGCCCTTGCCCCAGCGACCAAGAGAAGCTTTGCTCTCCTATCCCCTTGCTCTCTGCCTGGGAGCCAGCTACCCATGCACTGAAACCTCTGAAACCATGACCCAAATAGTACCCTCCTCTTGAGTCATGGGTGTCAGGATTTGATTCAGGAATAGACAGACCCTTTAGTCTGCTGACTAATGCAATAGATAACAATAACAAAGACAGATCAAGAAAGAATGTATAATCCTACACCAGTAAAACCCTGAATAACACAAAAATATTCAGACAAAGTGATAGACCGCTTGATTCTTTCTGTGTGCCTGATGTTTTCGGTCATCCTAAAAATATATCCTTATCTTCCATCTCCCATTTATTTATTTATTTATATATGTATTTAGTACAGGGTCTACAGCGTCTTGCTACGTAGATCAGACTTGTAGCGCTCCTTCTGAGGGTTTCCAGCCTCCCAAGTGCTGGGCTTACAGGCGGGCGCAACCACACCCAGTCTCAATCGCTGTCTCAGTGCACCCTGGGGGCAGGGCCAGCACGGCATGATGGGAATCAAACCCTGGCCACTGTGCTCTGCCTAAGCAGGCCTGTTAGTCCACTGAACTATCTGGCCACCCCCTCACCTCCCCTTTAAAGGACTGATTTTGCTCTTCCTCTTAACATTAACTTGGAATTATGCATAGTCATTCCAGTGACTATTTTAATTTCTTTTTACTTACTCCAAATTGTCATCTGGAAAATACCCTTGCCCATAGAATGATACTCATTTCACCAAACTCACTAGATAAGACCTTTTTCCATTCCTTTTCTTGCCTGACATTTCTATAGATAGGTTCATGTACGTGCAGTTGGTTCTCCCAAAAAAGAAGACTGAGCCCTCTCCTGAGGTTTTTATCTCTGTATGCAATTTATCCATTAGGTCTGTACACTGCACCACGTCACATGCATGGGTGAAGTCCTTAGGCACATTATGCACACCGTCCATGGACCTGGCCATCATGGCTCATGTTGCCCAGTGTGGTGATTGACACCACCATTCATTCTTTCACCCAAGTCAGAAATGTAGATACAGCTCAGCCATTTTGTCACCGAGATGTTGAACAGATTCTGCTTCCTAAATCGGTTTTTTGTTTTGTTTTGCGGAACTCGGGATTGAACTCAGACCCTTATGCCTGCCAGGGAAGCACTTATTCCACTGAGCCATCTCCCGTGCCCCCCCCAAATCTGTTTTGAATTTGTCTTATTCTCTGCTGTTATCACCACTATCTTCTGGACTCCTGAGACAGCTTTGACTCAGAACCTCCCTGTGCCCTGCATCTGCCACTGCAGTCTTTATTCCACGCCACAGCCGCAGTGATCTTTATGTCAAGTCTGATCGTGTCACTTGGTAAAGATCCTGCGTGATCATTCTGTTTCCTTCCTAGCTTCATTTCCTTGCACACACTTTGATTCCAACACATTGACGTGCACTTGTTTTCTAGAATAAATCACCTTTGTTCTTGTTTCGTCTTTGTGCTGTTTTATCTGGAATTCATACTCCGTTTCCTTTTCCCAGCCTGTTGTAGGTCAGTTTATCTGTTTCAGTTTAGCTGTTACTTTCCTGTAGAGGTCTTCCCTGGATCCGTGTTTCTGCTTCCCCTGTCCACCCTGTACTGCTTCTCCTGTCATGTTTTGTCACACCACATGGTCATCAGCTATAATCTCGGTCTCCTGAGATTATATTTCCCTCCAGTTTTTGTGAAAGGAATTCAGAAAACCCATGATCTCAGCTCGCACTGCTTTCAGCCTTATTTCTAGTGTAAGGAAGAATTTATCTTGTATTTTGAAACCAGCTGGATGATTTCTTTTCTCCCTTTATACGTCATTTGTCAGTGGTAATTGTTTGGAACTAAAAGGGAGGATTAAAGCATCTCGACTGGAAGTAAAATTCTGTGTGCTTGTTAAACTGTAAGGGTGTTTCTAAAACATATTTAAGCTTTCTAACATGGCCTATAATCCCAGCACTCAGGAAGCTGAGGCAGGATTGTTGGGTGTTTGAGGCCAGCCTGGGCTACAGAATAAGTTCGAGGACACCCTGAACTACATAGTGCAAAGCTTGTCTCAAAAAGATTTTAAAAAAAAGTTTTGTAACATCTGTGCTCTGTTTTCCTCTCTGAAGGAGGCTGAAGAAAGGTGATGCTAACTTGTTCAACCTCAGGTTTTGTCTGTTACTGTGTCTTCGGTTTCTGTTTTCCCTGCCTTTGGTGAAATGTCTTCCCATTTCTGATGCAGATGTACCAGTTCTGTCCTTAACTCCATTACTTCCTGTGCAGCTTTGATCTTGGCAGTAACTACTTCATTGTCTAGATCGTGTCTCTTTTCTTCCGTGATTTCTATTTTACTCAAACCAAAGCCATCGTAAAGCACGTGAATATAGAACATCTCCTCCACCTCTTCATTACCTCTCAATGTACTAGTTTTTGCTTTCTTTACCATAAATTTCCTAAATATTACTGAATGCCACTCATCTTGGTTTTATGAACCCTTCTATATTTAATGGATACAGGATCTCCAGATAATCCTCTGAAATTTGTGTTTGTAATTACATTGGACATAGGACTAGATAATCCAGGATTATCTCCCCATCCTAAAATCAGATATTAGCAGCCATAGTTCTCTTTGTTCCTGTAAATTAACATATTTTTCGGTTCCAGGGATGACATTGAGGTTCTTATTGGTGCCTACCCGCTCATCACTTCCTTAAAACTTAAACAGCTTTTCAACAACCTAGTGACCTTTCATCTTTTTATCTTCATCTTCTCTTCTTTAAAATGAATATATCCTCTTAATAACTACCTTTAAAATTTTCTCTTCTTCAATGATCTGTTCTTTTCTCCACTTTATGTTCTTTATCATGTTGACTTGTCTCACTTAATGACCTGTATCAGTATTTTCTAAGGGTTAGCCATGGACATTCGGCTGTCTAGATACTAGTAACTCAGAATGTTAATGGTGAAACCAGCAGTGTTACCCAAGATATCTTTTTAAGCTTTACTAATTTTATCATTATTAGCTTAATAATGGAAGTTCCCTGACCATTTTTTTTACTCTGTTTTTTTGCTTCCAGGATATTTTTGTACTTACTCTTTTCTCTCTTAATGTTCTCCTTACTAACTGGCACTCTGGGCCCTGTTTAGCTGTGTTCTTCATCAGCATTGGCAGGTATCTTGGGAAGAAAGTAATTATACCTCTTGCAGCCACTTATCAACAGTGAGATAAATTTTCCACGTTTGATTAAATTTGAGTTTGAGTCAATTATGTTTTAATAAAAATATGTTACTGAATATAATATTCACCAACTGAGATGAAGGTAAAACAGAATAGTGATTTGGAATGTGGGGGAAAATGCACACATTTCTAGGGATCATTTTGTCCACCTCCCCATTAATAAACTATACATAGAAGGAATTAATTGTATGCTGTGAGGACTGGTCTAGGAAGGTTATAGGAACAGCTTTCTTAGTTACAACAAAGTAGGCAGTAAGATCTCCAATGATTAATGGTTCAGATTAAAGTAGAAAACCTGAATTCAATGTTTTAAAAAAGGTCACAGCATTAAAAAGAAAAAGAAAAAAAAAAAAAAGGGAGGTCACACAAAGGGAAGGCTTCCAGAATAGTAAAGTTAAAATCTCAGTGAAACTTCTCTTAGCAAAACAAGAATTTAACAGGTAAAAATACATTTTTCAAAAAGTATTAACAATTTAAACTCTCTGTAAATTAAAATCCAGCACCGTGTAACAAGGACTTTACTTCTTTGTTAATTATCAATGCTAGTTCCATTTAAGAAAAAAAGAGAAGGATTTCCCATCACTATGAATTGAGATCTATCCCAGGAATACAAGATTGGTTCAGCACCTGAAAAGTTAATATATAAGAACAAGACATCCTAATAGGCACCAAAGCATTTGAAAAAATAACTCTGTTATTCTATTATGAAAATGGAAAAAAAAAAGAAAAAGAAAATGGTCTGCACATTAGGAATAAAAAGAAACTTCCTCAACTTGATAATGTCTGTTAAATCTGACAGATGCTGTCATGCTTTTTATTTCCATCATACTTAATGGTGAAAAATTCAAGGCTTACCTAAGATCAAAACATGCATCTTTACCATTTCTATCAACATTATGCTGGAGGTTTTAGCCAAGGCAGTTGGGAATAAAAAGGAAGTAAAAGGTATCAAGACTGGAAAGATGTAAAGGTATAGTAGTCTGTCCTTGTCTACAAGAGAGAAATTCCAAGACCCCCAATGGGTTGCTTTAAACCACATAGTGGTACCTTGTTTCATGAACTTGCTTAATGATTTGGGGGAAGATGGCCACATTTGTGTTTGTGAAGCAAAATTTGGTTGAACACTTGTTTGAGAATCAAATTCTATTTTCAAATGCTATTATGAAAATGGAAAAAAAAAAAGAAAATGGTCTGCACATTAGGAATAAAAAGAAACTTCCTCAACTTGATAATGTCTGTTAAATCTGACAGATGCTGTCATGCTTTTTATTTCCATCATACTTAATGGTGAAAAACTCAAGGCTTACCTAAGATCAGAACATGCATCAGATTCATAATAGCATTTGAAAATAGAAGTACCACTGTGAACATATTTTCCTTATTGTTGATACTTGTGACAGTCTAATTTATAAATTAGACATATCAGGTGTATTATCATTTGCTTTGGAACAATTCTTATATGAAATGGAAACTACTGAACACAGAAAGGGCTAATAATATGTTGAAAAGTGGTTTTGTTCACATCCCAAACATGGCGCAAGATTTTATCATGCTCCTGAGAATGGCCTACAGTTTAACACTTATAAATTATTTATGTTTGGGATTTTCCATTTAGCATTTTTGGACCATTATTTGAGCATGTGTACTAAAAGCACAGAATCACAAATAAGAAAAGGCTATTGTGTCTTTTTATGTTGATGTCACGTGTTTAGTGTGTAAAATATCAAGTGAATTGCTGTCCACTAATATGTTATAAGATGCTATCAGAACCAATCAATGAGTTAGCACAACAAGATATACAAAAATGGATTTTATTTCTATACACTGGTTTTGAACATTCAGAAAGTGAAATTAAGAAAAGGATCCTATTTTGTAATAGCATCAAAACCAAGGAAATGGTTATAAACACATTTAACAGATATTTACAAAAAACTAGAATCTTTATAAAAGAAATCAGCCCTAAGTTAATGGAAAGATCCCCCATGTTATTGGAAACCCCTACAGTGAGCCCCAGCTGCGAGGTGTTATGGTGCTTGCTGAGAGAGAAAGAGCAGGAGACAAAGGGATGATACAGAGGGGGTCTGGGATGATCAGTTGTTCATGAGGAACAGAAGGCCACAAGGCAACCAGAACCCCAGCATTTATTGATTGGGGAGGGGATTATCTCCTGACTCAGAGGGCAGTGGGGGTCTTACACTGAGAAGGCTTTTGTCCTAAAGCAATCTCAGTCTTACTGGTCTTGGTCTTGGTCTTGGTCTTGGTAGTCTCAGTCTTGGTAGGTAGGTGAGGTTGTCCCCACTAATTAGATATTGAGAAATCTCAAAAAGATGATACTAATTATCAAATCTCCCTTCATCCCACAGGGAAGTATGTAAAACTAACCACTATGAATTTGTGGTGCCTAACAGCATGGTATAGATTGGAAAATTTAATATGTTAAGATGAGAGTTCCTCAGATTAAGGCACTTCTTATCAAAATTTCTGATTTCTTTTTTGCAGAAATTAAAATTAAAAAGCTAATACTGCAACTTGTGTTTAAATCAGATGTCATCCATGGGGCCTGCATTAAGAACTCCTAGAATTCATTATTAAAAAGGCAAATAATTCTATTAAATATGGGCTAAGTAGTCGAATAAATACTTCCCCAAATAAGATATACAAAAGACATTCATGACATTCTGGACATCATTAGCTTTTGTTTGTTTGTTTTTGTTTTTAGAATATCTGAAATTTTTAACCCTTTCTTTACAAGTTACAAGATCACTTTTGATTAAGAAAACTGTAGAAGGTTAGTAATTGCCACACGTGAATGCCAAGTGGTGGCACGTGTCAGTTTTCCACAAAGTCCTGCTTTGGGGGATGTCTGAAAGCACTGCTTAGGGTCTCTGCTCACACTTGCTCTAATCATTTGTGGCAGATTTTAGTCCACAAGTCACTTTTCCCCATATTTCTTTGTAAACTCTTCAGCATTCTTACAGAATTTTTTATGGTCCTTAGAGCATTCTTCAGCTAGGTCATCCTGGAGCGGGTGCTCAGGCTGGGGGTCATTCACCAGTGCTGAGGGAACTGGATTACTTGGTCAGCGTGGTCGCTGGCTTCCAGTTCTCAGCACTAATTACTGGCAGGCAAGCTTGCCCTTTTCTGTCAATGTTCAGGTGATAGATCTTTGTTTTAAATGTGGTCTTCAGTAGTTTGAGTGGATACTCTGCTGGAAAGTTGATTTCAATTCTAAAGGTCCCCTTATCACATGGAGGGTTGTCAGGAGCAATAAGCCCCTGCCAAGTCACTAAGTTATCTTCATCAACCTGAATGTTGTGGAAGTTTCTCATTCCATGTTTGCAGATCTCTTCAGGCTCCTCCATCAGCCTCCTGCTGGCCGCCATCTTGGATCTGATGCTGCTGCTTTCCCCCTGGACATTGTTAGCTAGTAATGAATACAAAACAAAGTGTTATATGATGCCACTTCCCATTTACTACCCACAGAAAAAGATGATAATGAATATTAGTGGAGATATGGAGAAACTGAAACCTTTGTACAGTATCATGAGAATGTAAACTATTTCAGTTACTTTGAAAACAGTATGGAAGTTCCTCATTAAGTGAAACAATTGCTGTATGACCCAGAAATTACGTATCTAGATCTGTATAAAACTAGTACTTGAATAGTCGAAGCATCTTTACTTCTAATAGCAAAGAAATAGAAACAACCCAAATATCCATCAACTGAGAATGGGTAGACCATGATACACCCACACAGTAGAGCATTATTCAGCAACTACAAGGAATGAAATACTGATACGTGCTGCGACACACATGAATCTTGAAAGCATCAACCTAAATGGAAGAAGCTCATCACAAAAGACCACGTTTTGATATTTCATTGATTTAAAAAAAAGTCTACAATAGGCAAATGTATAGAACTAGAGAGAAGACTGGTGGTTCCCAGAGACTTGGAGGGGATAGGAAGAGAGTTCATTAACAGGGTGGAATTTCTTTTGTTGAGATGAAAATGTTCTAAATTAGGTTGTAGTGATGGTTATACGACTGTGGAAATACTCTTAAAAACTATTGACTTTTACATTTTAAATGCATAAGTTATATAATAATTGGATTATACCACAATGAAGCTGTTTATAAACATGAAATTCTGAATGCATGTTATAACCACTGTGCTCTCAGAATCTGAAAAGGGAGAAGCAAAGACTACCTTTCCATTATAATATATTAAATCAATATTGATATGGAGTGTTGTGTTGTTTAGGAAAGCTTGAGATGAAATAGGGAAGGCTTTATTGCATTTAACACTTCAGTTCTTGAGTATTTGAAGTATTAAATAATATATATGGATAAATAAAAGCCCAATGTGTAAAAAATGCTGTTACTTCTGTACCAAAAATATTTTCTATAGAGTAGGTTTTGGCAATGATAGAAAGGAAATATTCTAAAAATGCTGTTCAAAATGAAATTTCTTATTTTATTTGTATTCAGTTCTGTGTAACATAAGTGTTAGCATGGACGGCTTTTATATGTGACATGAACCTATTAGGACTGACAACATCTCTGGGGCAGTGTTGTTAGACTTCAGTGGTATCTAAGATCAAACTGCTTACCGAAGTATTCATTATATCCTGCTTAGAGTAAGATTTACAACACATGTAAATATTGGTTGACAAATACGAGGGTGTGTGGTTTGGCAGTCAGAAATCTGTCAGATGGTTTTGTTTAGATCTAGTTTCCTTAAAAACAAAACAAAACAAAAAAAGACCTGTGTTCCGATTCTTCCGATTGCCTAACACTTTCCAGTCCTCTGCTCCTCCCCCACTGCATTCCCCACACCCTCCTTTTCTGTAGAGCTCTGACACAGCTCCATTCATTATGCCTTTCCCCTCACCTCCCCATGCTTGCCTTCCAGTGTCTCCTGCTATCTTTTCTTACTCCAGCTTTCCTTTGATGTTGATGGATCCCATGGCCCCCTCTTTAAACTTAACTTTTTTGTTTATTTATCTCTTTTGGAAATCTAATCCATTGCTACAGTGTCAGATGCAAGCTATGTACTTGGCAATAAATCACATTGATAAAGCTTGGCAACTTAGATCTTTGCTTAGTTTCATACCCAACTTTGTAGCTGTGCAGATTGGAATGTCTGCTTATTTCACTCAAACATTGCATTTCATGTTGGAAGCTCAGGTTAATCTCAGAATGGGTTCCTCCCTCTGCTCCTGTTACAATGCTTGCATCACCTGATGTGTGAGTCAAGCTCAGTGTTTGAGATATTTCCCAGTGATAAATTCGTGCTGATTTTTCCTTCTGATCATCTTTTAACATTTTTCCTAAGACCTCATAAAGCCTGATTTAAGGCTCTCAATATTTGTCATCAATGTATTAACATGGCTTTACTTTTTATACCTCTTGTTTATACTTTTCTGCTGGATGTTAAGACTAAGATAAAGCAAGACCTATAGAACAAGAAATGTAACTTTTGTATCTGAGAAGGTCAGTCAAATCTCCTCAGGATTTATCCTGAAATCTTGTACCACAGTTTGTAGGTCTTTTGTCAGTGTCAGCCATGTGGATGAGTCACGGCCATTGTTGTCATCAACCTAATCCTATCAGTACACATTAACCACAGGGCTGGTCTTCCTGAAATACTGATTTACTTACACAGTACTCTTATTTAACCTAAATTTCTTCCTAAACAGCACCTGGTTCCCTCAGAATGGAAGCCAAAGTCCTTGGGTTGACTCTCCAACATGTGGCCTGTGCCTAAATAGCCCATTACCCGTTAGTTTCCTGGCCATTCTAATACACTTTACATCTCTTCTGTGGCACCACATTTTCAGACTTATCTACCACTAGCTGTATTTGGTCATTATTTATTAGTGTCAAGTTAACTGCACTCTGCTTGCTAGAATAATTAAGTCAGGACTCAAGGCCAGTGCCACTCAGCATATTTTCCTGCCTGAGGAATCATTCCAAAATTTGCATATTATCTCAGTTTCATTTCTATCATTGCTGAGACAAAATACCCAATACCCAAAATTAAGGAAAGAAAGGTTCATTTAGCTCACAGCTTGTGGAAGTTTCAGTCTATACTCAGCTGGATCCCAGGCAGAGTGACATGTGGCAGAGGGCAGCAGTTCATGGCAGCAGAAAACAGCCAATAGCAAAGGGAAAGGCAGAAACTGCAGCCTCTCACCAGCTTCTACCTCCTCCTTACATTGTAATAAGCAGGCTACCGTGGGCCTGAGGGTGTAGAACTTACACAATGTCCATGACCTCCTCTAGCACAGGATGAGGATGTCTACAAACTAAGAATCTTGGCTCTCTGCTGAGTCACTTAATTAAACTTCTAAACTTCTCAAGTTGACACAATATATCACCCCTTGTCAGTTTGGAAGACATTTCCTTAAACCAGTTTCCAGGTAACATAGACATGCTTATTAACATTTTACAACTTGCACATGATAACACAGGCTTAACTATCATTAAGAATCACTATTAAGTCTTTCAACATTGTATTACATTAGAACCATAACATTTTGCCCCTGGGCACCCTCCCCAAAGGGTTATGCACATCCCTTTCTGCAAAAGGAACTTTAGTCCATCTCAAAGAGTTGCCAAAGTCCTAACAGTTTCAGCATTGCTGGAAAGTCAATGTTCCAAGTATCCTCCAAGATCTAAGGCAAATTCTTAGCTGTGAGCCCCTGTACAAATGAAAAGTTAAACACTTCTAACATTCAATGGCACAAGAAAAACATTACCATTCCAAAAGGTACAAGCAGTGGGATACAAAACATTAGGACCAAAGCAAGTCTTAAGACCCAGAAGGGCAAACATTAAGTGCTATAGTTCCATGTGGAACATCCAAAGCAATCTGTAATGTGTTGTGAGCTCCAAAAGCCTTACATGGCTCCACCCTTATGCACTTCTGCTAGTAGCTCCCATGGCTTTTCTCTGGGGCTAGCTTTGCTCCTTCCTTGCAGCTTTCTTCAGACAATCCATGTTCCTGGATTTTCCAAACTTCTGGAATTTCCATTGAACAGGCTTCTCACAGCTTTATACACTGCCCTCTCAGAGGCACTTTGCCTGGCCTCCCAGGCCTTCTTCTGAGATGTGGATGGAAGCCTTCTTAACCTCAGAACTCCTGCCTTCTGACGGGGCCTAAAACCAATGTCATGTAAGGAATGCCAAGGTCTGCTGCCAACTGGAGCAGTAGACAGGCTTTTTTACTCTCTTGGCTGCCTGGATCATTGAGTACTCTGACTCTGATTCTGAGGAACAAATTATCAACGCTACCACCATTCTGGAACCTGGTGTGGCTGCTGCCTCTGTTCTAGAACATGGCACTTTATGGCATTTTGCTCAGAACAAAGTCCCTCACCCTCATAGTTCTGAGACTGCAAAGAGCAAAGACCTGCTACCTCCTGTGATGCCATTAGAACCTCTTTTCTAGTCTCCTGTTCCTCCTGAGCAATGAAAATCTCAGCTCTATCTTTGTAATCCACAGTCTTCCTGGTACTTCCTTTCTGGCCAACTTGTAACATTTTAAATCAAACTGCTAGGTTCTTTGCTCTTGATTCTCAACATAAATCTGACTAAAAGCCCCAGCTATAGTCATGCCACTACTTCAACATTCGACCGCTTTGAAATTTCCTTTGTAAGATTAACTAGTCCACTGCGCTTAATCTCAGTTTCAAGCAAAGTCTCTGGATAGGAGAAAAATGCACACAAACTTTCTGCCAAGCCATAGCACAAATCATCTGCAGTCCAACAACCAATGTAGTCCTTCTTCCCAGAAGAAACCTCGCCAGCCTGGTATTTACAGGCAGGATTTCTACCACTATTCTGATCTTCTGAGCTCTGACTATAATCTCCCATACATAAGAGCCAAAGGTGTTCCAGCTCTTTGCTAGTAGGCAGCATCTCCAAACTTTATCTATCTCTTCCCATAAGCCATTCCCAAAAGCTCTTAAACAACATGGTCAGGTAGTCCCAGCAATGACCCCACTTCTCTGGTACCAAATTCTGTCTCTGTTACTTTTCACTCATTTCTGGGACAAAATACACGACACCCAAAATTAAAGAAGGAAGGGTTTATTTAGCTCACAGTTTGTGGAGGTTTCAGTCAGGAGCCAAGAGTGAAGGGAAGAGCAACAGCTGTGGCTTCTAATCAGCCTCTCTCCCCTCCTTATATTATAAGCAGGCTACCCTGGGCTGGGGCTGTAGAAATCATTCCGTGTTCTTGCCCTCCTCTTGCACAGGATGAGATGTTTACAAAGAAAGAATCCTGGCTCTCTGCTGAGTCACTCAATTAAACTAAACTTCTCAAGTTGACACAGTGTATCAACCAGTGCATGTATCAAAGACATTAAGAAATAAATTCTGGAGCTTCTGGGACAATGTTTTCTTTCTTAAGAGTGAGCCACTGGAGAGATAGCCTCTCTTCCACTGGATGTCCCTGTCGGACACAGGCTGCTCCAGTGATTTTGTCTCATTAAAGAAGGAGCCTGAGAATAAAGTCAGTCCATACAAGGGTTGGGGATATAGCTCAGTGACACAGCACATGCCTAGCAACCAAAAAATCCTGAGTTCAATTCCTGGTATAAAAAAAAAAGAAAAGAAAAGAAATAGTGGAAAACATAACTGAGCATATCTTAAAACTGAGTGTGAGACTTTGGTTTAAACTAGTTCTGACCTCTATGCTACTTCTGGGCTTTTAGATGTGAGAACAATTATGTTTCTGGTTTATGTCAGTTTATATCAGTTTTTCTAATATTAGCCAACCAAAGCTCCCAACTGATGATGATTTAAAAATCAGTACAAAGGAGGTTGCTGGAAGCACGTTAAGAGTCTAGATGGTGAATGAAGCTAATTATCATTGTTAAGACTTCACCTTTAGCCCCCCTTGAATTGACTTGTCACCATTGGGCACGTCTGTTGTATCAGCTAGTGTATAATTGATATCTATGAAAATATACCTTCTGGGTCTATTAGGAATTATGGTCTTCAAAAAGCACATATAAGAGCTAAATGTGTGCATTTTTTGAATATAAATGTTAATGTTTAATTGAATCTGATGAGTAAACACTGGCCATGACTGCACAAAAATATACCACTTTCTGATTAGTCTTTTAAAGGCATTTATATTTTTAATTGTTAAAAATGGGAGGAGAGCGTGTCTTGCCCCCAGATAATTGAAAGCATTATTTCGTGTTTTGTTTTGTCTTTTGAGAAAAGACTTCATTATGTAGTTCATGATGGCCTTAGACTCACTATGTAGCCTGTGCCGATCTTGGCTTTATAACAGTCCTCCTGCCTTAGCCTCCAGAGTGCAGAGATTACAGGTGTGCACCTCCTACCTGCTAGCATTCTAATTTTCAAGCCAAAATAATTACCTCCTAAACCCTTTTACATCCAGTTATTTTGAAGATAACTTTTTAGGTTATTTAATTTTAAGGAGAATTTTGGATTATTATGCATATAGATTTTGTACAATAAAATATTTAACAAAGCAAGTAAATTTAATATCACTCCATGTTTTATTTTGTGTCCTAGATATTTTATACTCTGTGTGTTTCCAGGGAGGGCATTTAAGACTAACAGAAATGTTCCGTATCATAAAAGGAAATATCTAAACAAATAAGCTAACGTTTAAATGAAGGACTTGAGTTCTCCTAATATTTAAGAATTTGTGTCAGTCCTAGGCTTCACAAGCTCCTGAAGAAGGAGCATTTTGGTTCTTTTTAAATGTATTTAGTACAGGGTCTACAGGGTCTCACTACACAGATTGGACTCGTAGTGATCCTCCTGTTTTCAGCCTCCCAAGAGCTGGGATTACAGGTGTACGCCACTGTGCCCCATCTGTGGAGCATTTTGGTTCTGCACTGTTATGCTGCTTGTGTTTTTCTCAGTTTCTATCATTTTTCCTATCCAGAGGAGACTGATGAGTTCTTTGGTCAACACAATGTAGTTGCTGTCATTTCATCTGTTGAATCTGTGTAGAATCGGGCTCAGATGTCCTGTGCTAGGACAGCAACATGGGGTGTGACAGTCCTTACCGAGTACATGTCATTTTGTTTTGTTGGGTGAAATTCTTTGGTGACTCTTCCAGCACTTCACCTATTTATGCCTTCTGGAGTCAGTTCCCATTACAATTCCAGTCTCTCTTTGCACATTGGTCAATTTCAATCTGTACTTCTGCCTTCCGCAGTTGTCCAGCCTCAAGTGAAGATATTGTCACAAAGTGTCTGAATCTGGTAACATTTCTTAAAAAGAATATGCCAGGAAGAAATACAAGCATATAGTTAGCTCATAATACAGCTTGTAGGCAAGAATAACTTTCAGAATAATGGGGACAATATGAATAAACCAATAGAGGATTGAAAGAAAGGCATTGCCAGCCTTTTTTTTTTTTAGTAGTGATGTTCTTACAATTTCCTTGCATTTATTATGTTATTTCTTCCTGCCCTTTTAGTTAAGAAAAGCCAAAAAGAAGCTAAATGCACTTGTTTATTTTGACTTCTAAGTAATTATCCATATTTATGGTTTTTATAATTGTTCCTCCTATTCATTGGCCTTCGCCTTTTATATCTGTTCCTTTAAAAAGACTCCCAATAATCAGGAATCTCAAAATGGATTTTCCTCACAGTGGCTTATTTCCTTTTAAGTACATTAGCAATTAGCTCCCAGTGTAATAATTGTAGCTTTGTTTGACTTTCCACTTCTCTCTGCTCGCTGGATTAGAGAAGTACATTAAAACTTATACAAATGGCCAAGATTTCTGCTTTATGGAAAACTTACAAGAAAGCAGACCTTTCATTAATGTGAAAGGAAATAGACTGTTCCTAGTATTGAGTGAGCAAATGGCTCACTGCAGGGAGGTACAATAGGAAACCTGGACCCTTCCCAGTGCCTCCTGGGTATTTTCTTTGCCATGTTTCTGTATTACTTTAGATTGAAGTTATTCCCAGAATGTCAGATATACTGATATTCAAATGTAAGTACAAAAACATATCCTAAAACCAAGCAGGGGGAAAAATATCAGCCACACAATTGGTTCAATTAATTAGAGTGAAAATTAGCTATAAATTTTCAAATGTAATTTTCTATATTTTAAGATATAACCATATATGTGTGTTTTTTTTTTTTTGAAGGGCTCCAGTAGGATAATTCCCTAGTTGATGAAGAATGGAAACTAAAACATTGACATCTTTACTTATTTCCAATTTAAATTGCATGGGGGGGGATATAAAGTTTTGCTTTCGTTGGCCTGGTTTTACTGCCATGGGAGTTTACGTTCATCTCAGTTCCCATAGATAATCTGTGAGAAATTCTTCAGGGCCTGAAACAAGAGTATCTCTAGGTTACATGATCTGACCTAATCAACCGTGAGTGCTCTCATACTCTTTTTTTTGTTTTGTTTAGTTTTAAATCCCTTTATTTCACGAAGGCCTTTCTAAATTATCTTTCCCTTCTCCCCTTGATTAGACATCGATGAGTGCAGCATCATTCCTGGGATATGTGAAACGGGTGAATGTTCCAACACCGTGGGAAGCTATTTTTGTGTTTGTCCACGTGGATACGTGACCTCAACAGATGGTTCTCGATGCATCGGTAAGCTTCTTACTTAAAGGCACAATGTACTGTTCTTCAATAATGACAGAACAGCCCATGCAGGTAGGAAGATGGCAACAGTTATAAAGCCATTGAAAAAACAGCTGAACGTTGTTTAAAGTAAATGGTGCCACTCTTGAGGGACCAACAGAACAGGTACTGTTTCAGCTACAGAATCCATCTAAGTTTGTTTTATGTCATCAAAACCATTCCAAAGATAAACTTTTTCAAAACATTGTTCATGTGCAGTGTTACAAATATAAAAGCATCAGATTTTTAAAATCTGTAGGGGACAGAGTATAATAATTAAAGGTTCTTTTGTTGGTATGAATCATAAATGTAGTCAACATCATATTTACCAGGAGCTTTTTTATTCTAGTAAAAATAGATACTACAAAAAGAAATTGGCACCATTAATTTTGTGTCTTAAGCATATTGCAGAGCCAAATAAATCTGTATGGCCTCCTTTGTTTAGAAAGGTGAAACTGTATTTCTCAGTCTTGGATCACCGATTCTTGAGGAAGACCTAGACTTCTCTCTGGCCTCAAGCACAGATCATGAAATGTCCACTGACACGTGACTGTGGCACAGTGAGCCACCCTTGAGTTTGTCTCACTGAGTATTCAGCTCATTCAATTTCAACTTTAAGCTGCTGATACCTAAAAGAGAAAAATAAATATGTGCAATTCTCTGTGCAGGCACTGAAGAGCCACATAGGACAGGGATTAGAGAAATGTGCTCAGTACCCAAAAAATGGGCCTGTTCAGTCCGCTAGAAGGCCTGCTCTGCCTGTAAAGAGACTAAGGCCTGAGTTCTATTGACAACATGTAATGATGGAAATAGGAGACATGCCTTCAGGGAACCCTGTTGCCATCATACACACCAGTGGAAGAGTAGGAATGGTCATAATAGAAGAAACAGTGGTAGCAGTAGTCAAAAATCTCATGTATGAAACATTTGTAAGGCTGCAGACGTCTTGGTTGTCTCATTATTTCAAAGCTGTGAGGCCTCAGGCAAGGTACTGCTCTTTACTTCAGTTTTTCTTTTCTTTTTTTTTTTATTTATGTTTCTTCTTCTACTAAATTTCTTTCCATAAAATATTACACATTATCATCATTGTTAAGTGATTGTCAGGAAAAAGAGAAGAAAAAAGAAGCTACATCTGCACTTGACTCTGAGTTTACTGAGACTGTCTTTCTTCAGTACAGAGTCTTTTGTTTTATCACTACATTATGGTGAACTCCTTTGGTCTCTTGCCTCTTTAGAGATCTCCCTAGAGTTTTCAGATCTTCACCTGGAAATTCAGACTCCTTTTGAACCAGGTCCCACCTGTATTCAGGACTCATCTCTCACCACCTGTGACTTCACACTCCTGTCTCATTCTTTTTATTATTATTATTAATTTTATTGAGAAAGAAGTAGCAGTGAGACTGTTTCAAAACAGGTTAGTAGGACAGTTACAATAATACATTGCATATTGTTGTCTTCTTAGTGGTTATTCATAGTACTAGATATAGCCATGATACCTTGTCTAAACACTATTAGTTCAAAACTTTCTTCTCATTTGACTAAGAGAAAGTAGCTGTATATCTATGCTATTGTGTACAAACAGATACATATTTTTTCACTACAAAATGGTCCTTCATTTATATCCCTTTTATTTACTTTGTCAGAGATGGGAATTCCATTGCCATTCATATATTATAGACGTCTTACGTCATTCATAAACATCCACCACACTGCCTTGCCTTTGTCCACGGTATCCTCTCTGCCTAAAATGACTTGATCCTCATCTTTTATGCTCATTAAAACCCAGTTAATTCTTTTGATCTCAAATTAGGTATCACTTTTTATAGCCATTTGACCAGTACTCATTTTCTTCTCAGACAGAAATAATCCACCCTTTCATCATAATTTTCCTTCCTTAATGTCAGGCTTTAGTTCCCTGTTGCAGGTTCTTGCGCTTTCCTCACTAGCCAGGCTGGGGCTCCACGGTGCCTGCCTCATGAAGCTCATGTAGTATCTTGCATATATTTTTTGCTCAGTAAATCTTTTTTGAATGAAAAGAAAAAACAAATGAATGCACTAGATTGTGTTGGATTCAGCAACTTCAAGTTCTTGAACTTCACGTTGGTTGACAGCTGCACTGTACCATTTGGTGTCCTGTTGGACGTGATGTCAGGGCACCAAGTGGTGGGCCTGGCTGCTCAAGGCCGCAGCTGGCATGCGCTGTGGACACTGAGTCTTCAGCTCACCAGAAGTACTTCTCGTTTCATCATCAATGTTCTGTCCTGGCAACGGAGGAGCAGTTCCAAAGCAGAGAGGATGATGCTTAGCAATTAAAAATCCTGTTAAAATTAAAGGAAGAAAGGGAAAAGAAAAAAGATGTAAAAATATAGTTATATAGCTAGTTTCTCTTAGTTTTTTGAGAAGAATGTTTTGTGCTAATATTGTTTAAAAAGATACCATACCTATGTCTTATACTCTGATGTGCTAATATGAAGACAACAATATGTAACGTGGGACTAAGAGGATAGCTCGGTGGTCTAAGTGCCTGCCTGGCAAGCACAATGACGTGAGTTCGATCCCCAGTACCACCTGCCAGATGTGCTGTTCCAGTCCCAAAGCCGGGTATGGTGGCACAGGCCTGTAATCCCAGTGCTGGGGAGGCTGAGCCAAGAGGAACACTAAGAGTCTAAACTGTATAGTGAGACCCTGTATCAAAAAAAACAAAAAAAAGCAAAACAAAACAAAACAAGATGCGATGTATCAACTATTGTTACTATTCTGCTAACCTGTTTGAAACTCAGTCCATTGTTTATCTTTTTTCTCTTTAAAATTAAAAAGAGTCAGCAGGTTATAAAGTTTTTGAATGACTATGTTGCATTTGGAATAAGTATGTGTTTTCCATGTGAAAAGAAAATCTCACATTTAAATGTGGAAGAGTTGATTTTGATTTTTAAAAATATGAGTCAGGTGAATTTAGTTATGATTGAATCATATGTCACAGATATTGTCATACAACATTGTGTAACTGTGTACTTATATGTTAATAGGGATGAGCTGGTGGAACTCAAAGCATTGTAGTGTATAATCTGTGCAACATAAATATCCTGAGTCTGTAACTTTTTTTTTTTATTTTACATGTACAAAAAGTTCCACATGACAGGAGAGTTTAACCGGGCATTTTAATTTTAAGATAGGGCAGTGTTCTCAATCATTGTATGATAAATACAAAAAACAAATTCCTGATGTAATTTTATGTAGGATGTTACCAAGTATTTAAATGTCTAGGAAAATACTGTTTTTTAGAGCACAGAGTACTAACATGGTCCATTTCTAAAAGGACATGAAGCATAACAAATGCTAATAATCTCCTTAAAAGCATATTAATAGCATTATTTAATGAGCCTTAGGTCATTTTGGAACTCACTGCCCTTGGCACTAAAGCATAGATGCAGAAGATTGGTGGTAGAAGGTGTTCAGCACAGAATGGATGGATGAGCAGGAGGACTCAACATGCCAGTCAGCATTGGGTTTAGAAAGTGAGATCAAAGGGACAGTGAGATGGTTCAGTAGACTAAGCACCTGCTTAGGCTGGATTTGATCCTCGGTGCCACATGTTGCACTGGCCCTGCCCCCAGCCTTGCTGAGCAGTCAACAGAGTCCAGGCGTGGTGGCGCACACCTGTGATCTCAGCACTGGGGAGGCGGAGACAGGAGAATCACTAGGAGTCTGACCTGCATAGTGAGACCCTGTACCAAATACATTTTTTTAAAAGTGAGATTAAGCCCTTACACATTCTCACAGCAATGTGCTTTTCTTCAAGCTTTACAAAAGTTGTCTGTGCACAGCAAAGATGTGAGCAGGACCGCAGGTGCTCAGAGTACGAGCGGGCTTGGGTGATGTGAGGAGAGGCACCCAGATAGGAAAGGGAGAGGCTGGAGTGAGGAAGATGGGCTGAGATGAACATTCTAGCTATTAACGCCCTGCTGAAGCGCTCCAGGTTGATCCTAAGGGCGGTGAGAGTCCATCAAGACTTTTGAGCAGGAAATAGATAGAAATCAGCGGGCAGGGTATGTTTTTGGAGGTGAGACAAGATGATAGATTTCTAAAGATGGAAAGAAGTCATACAGTAACATAGTACAACAGCCAGGATGTGCTTAAAAAAAAAAAAAAACTGAAGCATGCACAGGATGGTTTATGTGGCATGCAACACTCCAGGGGTGGCGATTGTAGGTGGGCACGTACTTGCAGCCAAGCGCTTGAGAGAGAACTCCAGATTCCTAAATAGGTTTAACTGAACAACACTGAAGAAGAAAGGGGTGAAACGGTGTACTGAACAGAGTTGTAGTTTTCATTTGAGTTGGGTAAAAGGCTGGTGGTGAAAACAGATACTTGTTTTAATTAAGAAAACACAGTTTTGTGTCCAGTTACTGCTGAATACCAGAGACATAAAGTTTACAGGAAAGTATTTTAGGAATAGGAAGAATCTGCGGAACTAATCAAGGGGAACCTAAGCTGGAGCCAGAACACGAGAGGCAGATGCAGGCATCCGGTGTCCCCGAGACAATGACTGCTGTTACACGGGCCCCTCACCCTTGTCCCGACCTGGGCTGACCTCTGTGTTTTCTGGCTGAACCATCCAGTTTCTAATGAGCAAAGGAAACATGATTTGAGGATATAACCTCCACTGTTACCAGGGTTTCATCACATTGTGTAATTAACTATTAGCTCTCTTAAATTCAGTTTGGGCTAAATGTCAGGCCATGAAACCACCAATATGTGTCCCATTATTTTGTTTTAAGATAAATTTATATCTTAATCAGAGGAGATGAATTGCTTCCTCTTTTCCTGCTGGCAATAAGACTCTTTCAAACCTTGTTCAGGAAACGAGTGAGGGTGATGGAAGATAATTAGAGGAATAGATTTGTTTTCTTTACATATAACATATTTACAATTAAACATACACCAGATAGTTTTTTAAATTAATTTTATTGAGAAACAAATAGCAATGAGACAGTTTCAAACCCAATTAGTAGTACAGTTTCAGTAATTAATACATTGCATATTGTTGTCTTCATAGTGGTTAGTCATAGTGCAAGATGCAGACATGATATCTTTTCTAAACACTATTAGTACAAATCTTTCTTCTTGTTGAATTAAAAGAAAGTAGCTGTATATCTATCCTATTTTGTATATACAGATATAAAATGGTCCTTCATTTGTATCCCCTTTTTTGTTTAATTTTGTCAGAGATGAGTATTCTATTGCCTTTCAAATATTGTAGGTACGTAAATTCAGCAAAGTAACACAATATAGTTCAGTAGTCCATAATAGTAGTGGGTTATCCGTAGGACTGGCAATGTCAGAACATGTTGACTTGAGCCTTTTATAGCTCAACATACTAATATGGCTTTACTTTTTATACCTCGTTTTTATATTTTTCTACTGGATGGTTAAGACCAAGATAAAGCAAGACCTATATAACAAGAAATGTAGCGTTTTTGTGGTGTTTCCTTGTTTCAAAGGTGGGTACTCCTGGGCCACATTATTTGCTCTTTCCAGTGCTTTTTTCATTCTGAATATTCTTCCACATGACAACATTTTTAGTATAGCCAATTCTATGAACCACACCATTTCAGACACAGAGGAGCTATGGAATATGTATAGCTTTTTGGACACCTTGACTGAGACACTACGCTCTTCTGCACCTTATCCCTTAAGTGAAAACATATGCCAGGGATAGCTGGGCTTGTCCCTTATAAGGGAGTTTCCTATTATGTAATGGTGGGTGGAAACTGGGCTTTTTATCTTGGATGTTCAATGTCCCGTAAAACTATCAGAGTTGAAGTTAATGTCTCTAGAGTTTAACAGAAACCTTAAAATGAAGCCTTACTGCAATTTCAACGTCCTGCGAGTCTCATTTTCACCTCTTTTTGAGAGCTCCATTTTATTTATTTGTTTGTTTATTTTGGCAGCTGGGTGATACTCTTCTTTTTTATTTTAACTAGAATATGTTGATTGAGGGAGGCAGTCGACACATTTAATCCATTATTCTGCAAGAAACATAAAATAGACTGTTACATTCCTCTATCATCACTATTCTATGAAGAATAAGAATTAAATCTAGTTACAAAACAAATAGATAAATAATATTTGGTGGTAAAAGGAGATCGCTTGATTCAGGGCAATGTTTGTTTAATATTCTGCAAACCTTAGGCTGCAGCCTATTCCTCTTAGAATCTTTGAAGAAACGTATCTCCACCCTACTTTGTGTAATGATGGTGTTCTATAACATTAGTGATTCCTGCTGGGTAGGTAGCTCAGTGGTCTAAGCATCGGCCTGGCCAGCACAAGAACCTGGGTTCGATCCCCAGTACAACGTGCCGTGCTGGCCCCAACACTAAGCCAGCCACGGAAACTGGGCAGGGTTTTGCAAACCTGTAAACCCAGTGTAACTTGGTACAGGGTCTCGCTATGCAGTTCACTTGCAGTAATCCTCCTGTCTCAGCCTCCCCCGCACTAGGAGTACAGGCATGTACCACCATGCCTGGTCTCAGTGCCCAAAACCATTCCTCTTGTAGTTGAATGGTATGAGATGTTCTGTATGGTTTCGTAAAAGGTGAAAGACTTGTATGATCTGAAGAGAAACCAGAGTATCTATATGGTTTTGATTACAAAAGAAAAGTGGTTGGCATTTTTAAGACCTTTTAGTTGGCATGAGACTTCAGTAAGAGCAGAAGCCAGTGAAGAAGACAATGAAGCCCTTCAGGTGGAGAGGACTGTAGCTTTGATGAGGGTGGCAGCTGTGAAGGCGCTGAAGGGAGCAGATGGTGGCACTGCTGAGGGCAGGGCCACTGGGAACTTGCTTGGGCCATTCTCAACCAACTTTTGATCAGATCACTTCCTGATCTTAGATTCTGCAGACAGGTGCAAACTCCTCACTGTAGCATGACTGGCAAAATTTTTTATTGCTGGGACAAAATACCAAAGATAACATTCTTTCTGTCTTTTATACTCTACCTAGGCCACTCTCACTCTTAGTACTAGCATTACATCCGTGATCCTAGCATCCTACATCCTGGATCCAGCCACCTCCACAGAGCTCCCCGATGGCACATCAGTCTTTGGGCGGACATCTAGACCCAATTCAGGGTTACTCCTGAATTCTCACCCTGCTTTTACTCTCGCATAAGATCTGGACCTATTTTGTTACCCCTAGTTCTCAAAAACATCTCATCTGGCCTCATGGCTTAGCATTCTGTTTGAACACTGGCAGCTCACAGATAGGCATTTTCAGCCTGGTTGTTCCTCTAGGTTCCAGGCTAATTGATTCGACATCCCAAATGTAACATGTTTAACATGTTTTCAAGAGGAACATTTTATGTCCTCTATTTCTTTACCTGGTCATCACCAGCTGAGATTTTCAAGTCAAAAATTCAGGAACTTTTCAAGACTTTCTTTTATGCCCTACATCCTAGCAAGTCCCCAAGACCCCTCTCCTTAGCAGTTCCGCCATCTGCTCCCTTCAACACTGTCACAGCTGCTGCCCTTATCGAAGCTATGATCCCCTCCCACCTAAAGGACTGCATTGTCCTCTTCATTGGCTTCCTGCTCCCGCTGAAGTCAGTTTCTTGTACCAACCAAGAAATCTCACGAATGCCAACCACTTTCATTTTGTAATCAAAACCACTCAGAACATATAACATTCCACTACGCTGGACTCCCTCCTCTAATAGCTGCAGACGTGCCTCAGTATCTCCCTGAGCTCGCGTGCTTCCACTCTACTTGGTGTGCTCCTCGCTCTTCACTCACATCAAGCACGTTCCTTCCTTCCTCTATGAGCACTCCTGGGAATTCCTCCATGACTCATGTCCTGGCTTTAGGCAAGTATCTGCTCAGGTGTTCCTGTTTCACATCGCTTCTGATGAACCTTTCTAATTCACCACCATGTCTGTCAGATGTCTGTCAGATGTTACTGCAAAGTGAGCTGGGCAATGGTTGCCTACAGGGGCAGGTCTGCCAAATTTAGCGTCTCTCTGCAGTTTGCCTTCACATCTGCTTTGCAGCTTTCATTTTTGTATTCCTGGAATATGACCTGGGGAATAGGTGCTCAAGGAATGTTTATTGAATAAATGTAGCAAAATTGAGGGAAATGAATCAATATAATAGTGACTAAGCAAAATAATTCACTTCATCTGCGCTCTTCTAGTGAATGACATGATCGTTTCAGGAACCTAAAATAATTCTGCAGTGTATCTTACTGTGCTGTTTCGTGTTCAGATCAGAGGACAGGCACCTGTTTCTCGGGCCTGGTGAATGGTCGCTGTGCACAAGAGCTCCCAGGAAGAATGACGAAAACACAGTGCTGCTGTGAGCCTGGGCGCTGCTGGGGAGCAGGAGCCCTCCCTGAGGCCTGTCCTGTCAGGGGCTCTGGTAAGTGGCTGGCTGCAGCGCTTCTCGGGAAAGGCATTGTGTGGAAATCCAGTAACAGAGATGCCTTTCGCTCTTCCCACTGAGGTCAGGGCATACTCCTTTTTTCATTGCTGTCCTCAGTAATTTAAGTACTTTTTTATGGGGAAAGAGATAGCATTGCTTGAATTGAGTCTCCATAATCCCCAATTCATAATATCAGACAAACTCTGAAAACTGATTGATTTGTTTTTGTGTAAGCTTTTAAAAAATTATATAGTATTTAAATTAAGGTTTTAATCCTCCTGATCCTTCATTCCAGGCCTCTAATATCTTCAAAAGATAAACATCTGAATTCGTAGTTTATCTCAGGAATACAGGAATACTGTCAGCTTGATAGTATCCTGGTCCTTGAAGATATTTTCTTTTCTTTCTCCTGAACTTGAAAATTAAAACTTGCCCTTCGCTGTGCTATACTCACTGAGTCAACTTTGGAGAATAACGTAGGCATGAAGGAGAAGTAGCTCCTTCTGTGAAATGTAACATGAATAGTAAACCACAACTCATGTCTGTCATATAGAGAGGCAAAATTTTCTCTTTCATACTGAAGTATAAAACCATTGGAATGAATTAAATGTTTTGAAAAATAGTTATTGATACATATCTGTGTATATACTGTTACAGAGAAATAGATCAAGACATGTTTTTCATTCTTTCAGTATCACTAAGCTAATAAATACCAAAATCAATTACGAATGTGAAGCAAAGTTAATGTGTAGTAAGTAACTGGATAATCTTCTAGTTCTTGTGTAATATGTAATTAAAATTTGTGATTTTTTTTCTGCTAGAGTGCTCTAATTCTATGAATATTAAGGAAATAGGTCAATATCTGTGTTTTTGCCTTTTTTCACTCATGTTTGATAGTCATAAATCAGAATAGAGGAGATAAAGCTTACTGGACATTGTCTTCTATTAAAATCCACATTAGTAAGAAAAACATTAATTTAAAACATATCCCTTAGAGAAGAGATACAGGGAGGTATGCAAGTGCAATACTGATGAAGAGTCAAGTGAAAAACTACATTACCAAAGCTTTGATTTTCACCTGCTCAAGTAAATTTTTGTGCTTATACCCATGTCTACAATTTTTCTTTACCTAAAATTAAAATTTACATATAAATGATTCTTTAAGCAACTTGGTCAAAATGATGTGGCCTGTAGGTTTTAAGTATTTGGTGAAACACTTGTACCCCCTGCTATTGACAGCACTGAAGACATTTACCAGGATCGCCTGTGCAAGGAAAGGGTGCAGCTCAGTAGTAACACACTTGCCTACCATGTGTGAGGCGAAGGAAAAAACAATAACCTGCTTGTTTGTGCAGCATTGGTCAACTGAAATGATCTGTTGCAACATGCCAGTCACTTTTATTATGCCAAAAGACATTCATTAGTGTTTAATGAAACTTTCTTTTCTTCTAGAGGAATATCGCAGACTTTGCATGGAGGGACTTCCCATGGGAGGGATTCCAGGGAGTGCTGGCTCCAGACCTGGAGGCACTGGGGGGAATGGCTTTGTGCCCAATGGCAATGGCAATGGCAACGGCTATGGTCCAGGAGGAGCAGGCTTCCTCCCCATCCCTGGAGGCAACGGCTTTTCTCCTGGTGTTGGGGGAGCCGGTGTGGGAGCTGGGGGACAAGGACCCATCATCACTGGACTAAGTAAGTGGTCATAGTTCCTGTACAGTCTTCAATTTTTGCCTCAATTGATATTATTATATGAGCTAGTATATATTTTTAGTTTGCAAAAGGTGGGCATGTGCACAGACGCATGTGTGTGTGAGGGTCTGTGTGTGAGAGAGAGAGAGAAAGCGCAAGTGAGAGAGAGCCAGCCAGCCTAATTCAAAGTCTAGGCTCTTGGAAAATATAAATGAGAGACTAGTAACATGCTGAACCAGATGCCATGACCAAAAAGCACGTTTAGGCTTTCACTGCGTTTTACCTGGCCTGTTGCAGATGCCCTGTGTATGCACTCCTTGAAATCCTTTCCAGAAGTATTTCTCAACTGAGATAAACTAATGCTGTTCTGTGCCTGTCCAAATATTATAATGCACATATCTTTTCCTTACGTTTTTGTTAAATTGCTTAAGAAATTGAGAACCATAAGCTTCAGTCCAGAATTGGCATTTATGTTCTTGTAGTTTAAATTCATTCTTTTTAAGGCGCTGTTCTTGTTAATCCTATTTAATGATATCCCACAGTGTTATGTTTATCTTTTTTGGCATTTTGCCTATTTATTGTATCAAAATATACAGCAGAGTTACAAAAAAACAAATGGAAAGCACTCAGATGCATAGTAGAACATTCCTGAAATTTTAAAAAGACATCATTCTGGGCAAAGTTTCCAGATGTGTAACTTAAGTGCAAATACACATTACAGCTATGTGCTTCAAGAATTTGCTTTTCGATCCCCCACATTAAAATTTAATAAAATATAAAATAATGTGGGCTCCTGATATTCACTTGGCTAACTCACAATCAAATCACTTTTTAAAAGTCAACTTGAAGAAAAGCAATGCACATTGAAATGATTAAATATTACCTATGTCTTTATTTCTTCCAGCAATTCTAAACCAGACAATAGATATCTGCAAGCACCATGCTAATCTTTGTTTAAATGGACGCTGCATACCTACTGTTTCTAGCTACCGATGTGAATGCAACATGGGTTATAAGCAGGATGCCAATGGAGATTGCACAGGTGCGTTGTGATTCTTTAATCCTTCTTGTCTTTTTTAATGACTGCCAGATTATTAGAACATTTTGGATTGAGTATGACTCGAGTTTTTTTTTTTAAAGTAAAGGTTGTCTCTTCTTTATGCATACTTTCCTGTGTACTTGCCCCCACCTTTATACTGTATGCTGAGCTCAGGCACTTCAGGAATTTTCCATTCTCCAATTCTTTAAAGACAATAGTGGATTAGAAAAATCTGATACTCAGCTATTTTGATCTTGGATTCATTCACATTCTTAAAACTCATTGGAGATATATATATATATATATATATATATATATATATAATACATATGTTAATATCCAAGTTAATAGAAATCAAAGATGAAATATTTAAAATATCTATCCATTTTAAAATAACAATGACACACTTTGCATTAACGGAAGTGACATTTTTATGAAAACTATTTTCTAAAACAAAAGAACTGAAGTGAATGGCATTGTTCTCAATTTTTGCAAACGTGCTTACTGTCTGCCTTCATAGACACCAGCTGAATCTCATCTTGCATATCCATCTGCATTTCATCTGTTTTGAAATGTTGTTTTGGTTGAAGACTGTAACCATATGCAAACAGAGTTATACTGGGGAAGCAAAAAGAATATTTCATAGACTTTTCACATAATTTTATATATCTTTCAAATATGAATGTCTTATATTCATTTTCCTCATTATCGCTCTGCTTAGAACTTCTAGTAAAATATTGAATAGGACACAGTAGAAGGATTGGATGTCCTTGTCTTGTTTCTGATCTAAGGAAGAAAGAGTTCATTGTCATTAGGTATAATGTAAGATACAGTTCTTGAACATAATCAATTTTGGCTGGTCTATTGACTTCTTTTTCTGGCACGGAGGTACGGTCTTGTCAAAGCCTTTATCTGCTTCTACTGAAATAGAGACATTAAATTCTTTCCTTAGTATGTTAATATAGATAATTGCTTGCATCACTGTGATAATGCTCTCCTGTTATGTTTTATTCTTCTTATATGTTGTTGGGTTTAATTAGCTAAAATTTATTTTAGAAGTTTTACAACTTTGCTCATGAAGGGTAATGGTGTTCTTCACTTTGGGGTTCATCTGGGCATGCTATCATAGTGACATTGGCCTCACAATAGAATGTAGAAATTGTTTCCACCTTTTCAAATTTCTTGAGTTTGTATAAAATTGGTATTATTCATTCCTTAAATGCTTGGCAGAATTTGTCACTGAAGCTATCTGTACATGAAGAAGATTTTAGCTACAAATTCAGGTACAGAGCTATTTGAATCGTTTCTTCTCAGTTGTGCTTTGGAATTTTATGTCTTTAAAAGAATTTCTCCATTTCCTCTTAAATTGTTGAATTTATGGTCAGAAGTTGTTGCTAATAATTCCTTAGTTTTTTATGGAATTTGTATTGATATTACCTTTGATATTGGTTAATCTATGTACTTTCCTTTGTAGTTTTTCTGGATCAGTCTAATTAAAAGCTTACCAATCTATTATTCTCAAATAACGAGAATGATTTTATTCTTTTTGTATTTTCTATTTAATTAATTTGCACTCTGATTCTTACTGTTTTCTGTCTTACATTTACTTGATGTAATTTGTTTGTTTTGTTTGTTTAAATGAAAGTAATTATTTTGATAACTTTGGTCCAATACTGGCTTTTAGTCCTATACATTTTCACACAAGTCCTTCTCTACCTTCATTCTACCACTTCTGATATGTTGTCTTCCTTTTCATTAATTTTAAGTACTTTTCAAAGGATTCTTATGATTATGATCCAGCATTATTAGAGTGTTTGTTACTTGGTTTCCAAATATTTGAGGCTTTTCCAGAGATCTCGCTGTTATCAACATTTTATTTAATCTTATGTCATTAAAGAACTTAATTTGTAAGGGCCAGCGAGATGGCTTAGCAGACTAAGCACCTGCTTAGACAAGCTCATGGACCAGGATTCCACTCCGGGCACCAAATCCTGTGCTAGGTGTGCTGAGCCTCCACTGGGACCAGGCATGGTGGTGCACACCTATAATCCCAGCTCTGGAGAAGCTGAAAACAGGAGGATCACTACAAGTCTGAGCCATGTAGTAAGACCCTGTACCAAATACATAAAAAATAGGAACGTAATTTGTATCAGTTGAATCATTTCTTATATAGTAAGTAGTGCTCTATGCCCAGATATGGCCTATATTTTTATGTGCTGCATTTTAAATTATTGTAGTATTGATTTCAAGTCCACATGTCTTTTCTGAGTCATAACTAGTTTGACATTAATACCATCTAATGTATTATTTCATCTCTAAAAGTCCAGTAGGGGTCTTTCTTGTATATCCACCTCTAGTACTGCATTTTTAATGGTTAGCACTTCTATGTGTAAAATTCAATTATAATACTAGTTTCCTGTCTTTCTCTGCCTTCTAACTTCTATGTCAGATGTGGGGTGACTCATAGTTGGCTTATCTCCATGATCTAGATCTTTGTTCCTGCTTGTTTGCATGCTTATTAATCTTTAATTGTAGTGTCCTGAGTTTTCCGTTGCTGGACATTTGGTGTCTTCATAGTCCTATTAATAATTCTTGAGCTTTATTTTGGGATATTTTACATTACTTGAAAATGGTTTGATCCTTTCTAGTCTTGCATTTAAGATTTTCAAGTGGTACTAGAGCAGTGTGTAGTCGAGTGCCCAGTGGACTATTAGATGAGGACTCTGCAGCATTCTCAGAGTTGTTTGTTTTTATGCAGCTCTCCCTCTGTAGTGCTGTTTTATAAACAACAATGACTTGCTTTCAGCTCTTTTTACTGTTACTCCAGGAACTCAGTACATTCTACCCAGGTTTCTTCTCCCTGCACTATGTCTGCAGAAGTGTTTTTAGGTTTTTTTGTTTTTTTTTTTTTTTTTTTGGCTGGGGGGGTGGCAGCTCAGGATGCCTGCAGGGCAGGTCTGGTAAGGCTTGATGATCTGGGGATTGAACCATAGCATTCTGATTGCTTTGTTTAAGCAGTCACTTAAACAACTGAGCTAATAGGCAGGCCCCACTGCACTATGTCTGGAGACTTGTTGAAGCCACAGCTGAAGTACTTATGGGACCTGGCATATTTTTTCCCACCTCTTAGACATCTATGTTTTTGTTATCCAGTACTAAGCTTCTTTAAAACCATAACTTCTTATATGTTATCACTTGTTTGTATTTTAAGGAGGAAGAGTAAATCAGTTGTGGTCAGGATCATAAATTCTTAGAAATGAAAATCATGGACATAAATAGGTTACTTAGGCAGTTTTTAGAAGTTTAGGCAGGGAATTATGACAGTGATATATAGGGTTGCAGAACACCATAATGATTCTAAAATATTTGAGGGGCTATTCTGTGGGAACTGATGGTACTAGTCATGGGGAGTTAGAGAGAAGGAAACTACAATTGATTCTCCACATTTCTAAGCTGAGAAAAATTGGATATATGATGGTGTGGTTGCCTTGTGGAAGGGTGTGCAAATTGGGAGAAGATGCATTATTATCCTGTACATGTTGAGCTTTAGTGTCTAGACACTTGAGTATAGGGGTTTAATACTAATAGTATTCACACCTCAAGATTTTGGAGTCAGCAGCATTTAGAACAATGAGGGTGAATATGGTCACAAGCTGAACAATAGGAAAAGTGAAAAGGCATCAGAGTGCTGTAGCTGGAGTCCCATGGAAGAGCAACTTCTGAGACCTATGAAGGAAACTGTAACATTGTTGGAAAGATAGCAAAATAATGTAGAAAGAGTTCTATCACTAAAGCTGATTGATACTTTTCAAGAGAAAAGTAATGAAAGAAACTAAATGCTGCAGAAAAGTACAGTAAGAACAAAAATATGTGCTGAATTTGGCATTTAGTAGGTTTGAATGATCTATGAAGAGCAGATGATTTTAATTGAGCCGTTTGAGGTGGTTATTTTATCTATAGTATTACCAAATCAACATATGTGTGTTTCATAATCAGAACAATAAGCAGTAGCAGATTCTGGCTCAGGTCTTGGGTTAAACAGTAGACATAAGAGGGTTCATAGAAAGCATCCTGTTGTGCCATATTGAGTTGAACAACCTAAGTGAGCTGTGAGTAGGAAGAAAGATGTGAGCTGGCTGTGATGGTTGACAAACCAATCGTTCTAGCCCATGTACTGGGCAACAGGACGAGTGTGATTCTCTGGGGCTTTGCTCAAGGTTCCTGTATATGGTGGTACAGTCCTATAAGGCACCATTCATATAGTCTATAAAAACGCTTTAGGCAAGGCCTGACCAAAGGCAGCAGCCCTGTCTTTGCGGCTACTGTTGATGCTTACTGAAGTGGTAGCCTGAGTTGTATTGTTATTTTAGGAACCCATGAAGCACTGTTACAATTGCTTCTATGATATAAATTGAAAATGATTTTTCTATTAGAAAATATAGGGCCAAGGAGATAGCTAAGTGGCTTAAATGCCTGCCTGGCATGCATGAGGTCCCAAGTTGGATCCCCAGTATCAATAAAAAGGAGGGGGGAGAGAGAAAGAGAGAGCGGGCAAGAGCGAGAGTGAGAGAGAGAGAGCAAGCAAGCAAATTGTAGTACTTATTTAGCTGGGGATATAGCTCAGTAGCATAAGTGCCTGCCTGGCAAGTACAAGGTCCCGAGTTTGATCCCTCATACCTCAAAATTAGAAAATATGGTAAGTATGTAAAATACAAAATATCTCTTCTTGCACTTACATACACAGTAAAGATTTATCAAACTGAAATTTAATTGGCTACTGAAGTCCTACTAGTATTTGTCATTTTCTTGTTACTGCATGATATACTGATCAATAAGTAAATGTAAACCCAAATTTTGATCTATTTTTAGCTAGCCAAAGATCAGTTATTTCATATATGCCCTGAGGTATACCTTCTTCTCACTCATAAGACACTTATAATTAGGGCATGGTATCTTTGTCTGAAGTTCCTTTTTTTTTTTTTTTGGTGGAACCAGGGATTGAACTCAGGTACCGGTGCACTTGCCAGGAAAGTGCTTATTCTACTGAGCCATCTCCCCAGCCCGCTTAAGTTCCTTTCTATAGTCATGTTGTTGTCCAACTTTTAAACTAAGATTCTGCTAGAATATTAAAACCTGTAAAAAAAAAAAAAAAAAAGGTGTAAAATGACTGGCTTCTTGGTTTTTGAAGATGCTGCGCCATCAGCCGCACCTCGGGGACAGAAGAAGTGAGGTCCCTGCACACAGTGGGAGCCTCACAGTTATAGGGCCTGAGCTCCCACAGAATCCCGGAGAGAAGGGTATTTCCTGATAATGTTTTTCTTTCCTTTTCCTGAAAATTCTACCCTAAAATAAAAATGTTTATCTCTCTTACTGCCTATACATATCCAACTATTATTAGTAACAATTTTAACTCATTTCAAATCATTTTACTTTAGAATAGTGAGAAATAATTTATTTCCCTTGGTGTATAGGTAATCTTAGAAACCTTGCAAATTAAAAAGTCTCTTCTAAATTTGTATGTAAAATATTTTTCAAGGGCAAATGGTCCCTTAACCCCAATTATTTTTCAGAATTTAACCATATTTATAGTCAGCATTTTACAATTAATTCATTTACTGTAGGCATTTAAAATCCTGTGAATTGTATTTATTAATTCTTGAGATTTTATTGCTATCAATTTCAGTCTCTAAGGAAAACATAGAAGAAGTCAGAGTCCATGGACTAGAAGTTAAGTGCTCCCGCTCTGTAAATGAGACAAAACAAACATGATCACTTGGGGCACAGGAATGTGAGACCCAGAGCACCGTGAAGTGTGTATTTTAGGAGGTGACAGTGGTCACTTGTGATTAGTCTGGAACTTCAGATCTTACCGTAGTCTGGGGGTGGGGGAAACAATAACAAATGGGGCCTAAAGTCATATGTAACTTTAAAGTCACTGATAGCTTTCATTATTGGTTTCATTTCCAATGAAGAAATGAGTAAGCAAATGCTCATACCCTTTCTGGGGCCTGGACCCTGATGAAGTCTCCGAGAGGCTAAGGCGACAGAAATGAATTACAGCTGTAATGGCAAAATAAGAAGCAGCTTGTCTCAGCAACACAGAGCTGGGCAGCAGGTTCTCAAGTGGAAAAAATGTTGCTGAAAAGTGCCCGGGCTTCCGGGAAAGCTGACCTGTAGAGAGGAGGTTTAGGGTACCAGCTCATGTTCCTCAGCGGAACTGAGATTTGCACTGGATGTTGGTACCTGTTTGGTTGGTGCATTTCAACATCACAGAGAAGATATAAGTGATCTGCAATGGTGTGAACTGTATTATACCTGACATGCTTGCTAATTCTATGAACTCTTTTTTTCTCATTTTGCTTCATTCCCTTGGCTCAGTAGAATCGATGTTATCAACCCAAAATTTAAATGTAAGTGAGTCTTAATGGGCTGAAAGGGTCTTTGGATGAACTGAAAAAGAAAAAACATTTAATCGTATAATTTTTTGTTTTATTTGCAATGAAGTTTTGTTTTTCTTTACCAGAGGGCTTAATTGCACTTAGTCTGAGTGTTTACATCAGTGGGGTTGGTGAATTTGATAGAGTACACGCCCTTGCTTAAGAACATCTGTAAAAGAACTAATCTGTTTATTAAAATGGTAAAACTGAATTAATTGTGTTGATGTACCCTCAAACTTAGCTAAAATTGTATTTGTTAATGGTTTCTACAGGTACATAAAATGGCAAATCATTATGCCCTCATTAGCTGGAGCACATGTTAATTTTCCAAATTCAATATAATATGTAGTGGACATTGCAAAGCGAATATGAATTACACTTCAATTGGCACAGGTGATTTCTCTGAAATTTTCCTGGTCCAGATATTCAATCTGTCATTTGCAGTCCCTGAATTCCCCAGTACGTTTACATTTAATCAAACCGCAGCAGACCTTAAATAAGAAGACTTTCTCATGTTTCAGATCAGAACTAGTATTTGCATGACACTATATTTTATATAAAAAATAAATCCCTGTGTCAGTTTTAAAACCCTAAAGAAAACTGAACTGATAAAAAAATTACTTTGTTTTCATGTTCTCCCCATGTATGTTTGTTACTCTAGACCGAAGCCTCAGTGGTAATACAGTTGTGTGTAGATAGATGAGTTACACAGAGTAATAGCAAAGACATTCACTAACCCCTCAGTCCCTTAAAAACAATAGCAATACCTTTAAAAGTCTTTCATTATTTGCAGACACTTAAGGTCCTGCACCTTGGTGAAGCTCAGTGCCCAAAACCCTGTAGATAATGAACGCTGCTCATTGTTGCCTCTTCTCAGAGCTCATGCTTTTAATCATTGGCCATTGTTCCATTTGAAAAAAACATTATTTCTTGTGTAAATTCCCTTGTATTTTCCAATTGGCAATATTTTTGTAAATCTTCAGGCTGGTCTCTGTATTTGAAGAATAGAATTTTCATTCATTTATAAATACTCTACTATTTAGACTATTACCAGTATCTGGCCTTCTCTCGAATTTGGAAAGGCTGAATGTACTTTAAACAAACATTTCTCCAAATGGAATGAAGTCCATAATGGTTTCTTTTGCTGCTCACAGATGTTGATGAATGCACATCAAATCCCTGCACTAATGGAGATTGTGTTAACACACCTGGATCTTATTATTGTAAATGTCATGCTGGATTCCAGAGGACTCCTACCAAGCAGGCATGCATCGGTAAGTCAGTTTCCCTTCACATATGAAAGTGTGCCACGAAATATTGTAACCAAGACTGCTGAAGTTAAAAGAAAATTTATTAAAATAAGTGCAGTGTGGACCGAGTACTGTTACATGATTATCTATTTATTCTATAGCATTCACAGAGGTTCTCTCTTTACACACACATAGTGTTTGCAGATAGAAGGTAGGCAGTGTGCTGTCTGGCTTCCAAAGACTACAGTTCATCTTTCTTCCCTTCATCACAACCTCTTTTCTCCAAGCAAAGTCAGCATTACTCTGCACTGAGTTGCAGATTTACAGTCATTTTCAACTTGTCTTTTCTGAACGCCCCATACGGAGTCCAACATCAGATCATGCTTGTGCTCACTCACAGGTTCATGGCTACCGCCGTCCCTGTTGTCCAGACTCTGCCTCACACTGTGATTCATCTCAGAATTCATTTACCAGATGACCGTTTTCTCTTTCATTTCCTGTTCATCCAGGCATTGTTCTTTGAATCAGCTTTCTCCAGTAGTTTACATCATAAGACTCCTAATCCAAAAATTCTGGAGTTACTTTTCATTTGTCCAACATCTTGTTCTTTCTCTTTTTTGAAGTCTGCACCCACTATGTCAAAATCAGCTGCACCAGTGCTTCCAGCCATACTGCTGACCCCTCTCAAGCTCATGGCGCAGCCCATTTCCTTTTTTCTTTCCCTCTTCGGCCACCATATGACCTGTAAAATTGCTTAGACCTACCGATCCAAGAAGGAGCCATGGAAATTGGGCTTAAGCAGCAATGCAAGCATGGATATTGTTAAGTTAGAGAAAGAATTTTTAAAAAGAGAATTGAAGAAAAATAGAAATAGAGCTTTTGCAAGTGGGAAGGGAAACAAGTGTTGGAGGGAGCTGGAAGGATTGGTATGATAAGGAGACTAATGAAGGTGTGTTATGTACACTTACACACTGCCCACAGCATATGCAGTCCTTGTGTATTGCACACATGCACTAACAAAAGAGAGACAAATTCCACGTTCTGCCATTTTTAATCCATGTATGTTATGCAATAACAATGGCTGACTATCCTCAATCCTCCTAGACATCGATGAGTGCATCCAGAACGGGGTTCTTTGTAAGAATGGGAGATGTGTGAACACAGATGGAAGTTTCCAGTGTATCTGCAATGCCGGCTTTGAATTAACTACAGATGGAAAAAACTGTGTTGGTATGGAAATACTTACTTCCTTTCAGAAGGTTTCTAAAGGATCCGTATTTTTATTTAGAACCACATATTCTGTTTTCAGGAGACCTTTCACACCTCGTATGTTGTGAGAGTTCTTCAGATAGACAGGTAGAATGCAAATGCATTTAACAGACAAAATGAAGGAAGAGATTTTTTAAAGAAATGTCGTAACAAGGAATAATTTATTGCCTCAGGAAATTTTCTGTGTGGTACATATTTAATTGTAAGTAGTAACTGTTCTTCCTCAGTTCATATAACATTTTCTGTATGTTAGGTGTTAGGATTTCAACACTGATAACATAGAGACACACTCCCATGGGAGAAAATATAGAAATGTTTGGCTTATGTGGTAATTGGTTCTCTAATTTTGTAGTCCTGGTGATATCTAGCAGGAAAATACATCATAACACACTCCATACAAATGTTCACATAGTAGTACATTATGTTTCACTCACTATTGTAAGTCTAGATCATTACACTTGAAAAAGGGTTTACCATTTATTTATTCTCTCTTATTAAAAAAAAACACTGAAATCATTTTAACTTTTTGATGCTCAAAGCAAAACACTACTCATGGTCATTGTTTACATGGTCTTAAAGGAGCCAAGCATGTAGATTTGCTTCTTTTTCTTACATTCTTTTTAGTTTGGTTGGTTTTTGTTTTTGTTTATTGAGAAAGTCTTACACCGTGTAGTCCAGGCCAAACTTTGAACTTGCTACATAGCCCAAGATGGTCTTAAATTCACCGTCCTCCTCCCTCAGCCTCCCAGATACTGAGACTGTAGACATGTGCCACATATCCAGTCCTTAGTTCCTTAAACTAAAGGCTTTTTCCACTTTTCATACTAGTTGGATTCACACGGTTGGCATTTATAAAATAAAATAAAACCCATCACTGCGTGGCTCACGAATACAGAAGACTTTGACCTCTGATTGGGTAAGGAGAGCAAGTTGGTTCCTCCAGAGCAATGATCAAAGTCTCTCTCTGCTGTAGATCACGATGAATGTACAACCACTAACATGTGTTTAAATGGGATGTGCATCAATGAGGATGGCAGCTTCAAGTGCATCTGCAAACCAGGCTTTGTCCTGGCTCCGAATGGGCGCTACTGCACTGGTGTGTATGCCTTGGAGATAAGAAAGTGAAGGTTATTGGAAGCATCTTTGTATCTGAATGAAAGTATTACTCCATGTACATTTTACATTAACTCAGGTCTCCTGGTAATATAGTATGGAAGGTATCTAAACCTTCCTAGTAAAACATACTGTGGTCTGGGGAATACGTCTTTGCAAAAATAATGATGATACAGGAAAAATCAAAAGAGTGATGCATTGGTTTTAAGAGCTCTGGAAGAGAGGGTATAGAAATAATATTTATCTGTCATTGGCTGGATGAAAAAAGAGAAAGACAATCCTTGCAAGGTTTTCATTTTAATGTGTCCTCAGAACCACATTTTCCACTGTCACTCATTATAGCTTTTCCATAAATGAATTGGTTATATAAATTATTTTTTTCATGAAGCTATTTTAAATACCAAGTTCTATTGATAACTTCCATAAGCAAATATATATTGAAACTAAAATAAAGCTCTATTTATGCCCAAAATTAGCATTAGTGTGCTGGAATGTTTTTGTTTTATGTATTTTACAGGGTCTCACTAGACAGATTGGACTTGTAGTGATCCTTCCTGTTTTTCAGCCTCACAAGTGCTGGAATTAGAGGCACTCGCCCCCATGCCCAGTCTTATGCTAAAATACTTTTACCTTTCCTTTATTTTTGTCTGTTTGCTCCCTTTGGACAAAATTAGCTAAATGTTTTCTGCCCTAACTACACAAACTTATCTAACACATAAAACTCAAGCAATCTGATCGTTGCAGTAAAATTCTTGGGACAATAGAGAAAAATGAGAAATATTTCTTATATTTCTGAGTAACAGATGACTTTTTGACTATCCAAGAAAGGGGGATACAAGATTAAATGGAAATATGTAGCTTTGAAGCCATCCTAAAGTTAGCTGACTTGGATTTAATGTAGGACATGACCTTGGCATTATGCTAGAGCAAATAGCATTATGTGACAGTATGAGATTTCATTCCAGTGTGCCTTAGAAAAACTAAATGTACATATAAAGATAGCTTAGATCTGAATAGCTTTTGCCTTCTGGAAATTCATTAATTTCCTTTTCACAAAAGTAATTCATAGGTTTTGAAATGTTTGTGATTTGGCAGATTTGAGTTTGAAGTGTGTTTCACCTTGTGGAGAAGCCATTTAATATTGGCTCATATTTGATAAGTTCAAGTATAGTAAAACTTAGAAGAGATACCTCAAATTATTCTTTTCTTATGGAAAATTATGCTCAAAACTACATTTACCCATAGTTAAACGTTTTTGTGTGAAAAATTACAGAAATTTATCTTAGTTTTTTAAAAGAATGTTTCACTTAACTAATTTGAATTGACTATTATTTAGCAATCCTATCAAATAATGAAAAAGGAGTTGTTAGGTTTTTCTCTAAATGGATGAAATATAACAGCTTTTACTCAGTGGGGCTTTCCGAAAATGTTTCAAAAGGTTACACTGACACACAAGAGCAGTGATCATATTTATGTAGTACTCTGTGTGTTATAAAGGTGAACGATTGACAGTGTAGAGAAAGAGCAAAAAGTAAACTCTGTGACTTAATAGTGGCCTGGCTTCTGTCACCCTCTGGGCAGATGTGGACGAGTGCCAGACCCCAGGAATCTGCATGAATGGGCACTGTATCAATAATGAAGGTTCCTTCCGCTGTGACTGTCCCCCAGGCCTGGCCGTGGGCGTAGATGGACGTGTGTGTGTTGGTAAGTGGAATATCCATGGTGGCCCATGAAGACATGGACAGAGATGCATGCACACAATGTAGTAGAGAAGTACTGAGTTACAGAGACTACGTGCCAAAGTATGGAAACAGCCTGAGAACATTATGCCAAGGAAGCAAAATCAGTCACAAAAGATAATATGCTATGTCACTCCATTCATTTGGAATGTCCCGAACAGGGTAATAGGTGGAGGCAGAGTATATTAGTGGTTGCTTAAGACAGAGAGCATGATAGGATGGGGAGGAGGGCCACCAGGTGATACCTTGAGGTGATGAAAATGTTCTAAGATCAACTGTGTCTGTGAGGTTTCCAAAAAACACCAAACTTCAGGCTCTAGGTGAATTTTTATAGCATGAATTATGTCTTAACATAGCTTTATTTTGAGCTGAGGAGATAGCTCAGTGGCATAAGCACCTGCCTGGCAAGGGCAAGGTCCTGAGTTTGATACCAAAAAGAGGGGGGAGAGAGAGAGAGAGGGAGAGAGAGAGAGAGAGAGAGAGAGAGAGAGAGAGAAGCTGGAAAATCCTCTTTAAAGTTCATGGGGAAATGCAATGGGAAAATTCTGGCAATCTCTTCTCTATAATATGGCTTTATTTAAAAACAAACTCACTGAGATTACCCATAGACTCCTTTAAAGACTGAGGAGACAAGAGAGAAGTACTGTGGACACTCTGGGAGATTGAGACAGGGGGAGGACAAGTATTAGGTCCAGCCTGAGCCACTTAGCAAAACTGTGTCTCGGTATGTTTTGAAAAGGTGGTGCATAGCTCAGAGCAAAGGCTCTGGATTCATTCCTTAGCTCAGCTAAAAAAAAAAAAGTAAGAAAAAATTGTCTTTATACGAGCATTCTCAGTAGTCTTAGATAACTGTACATTAAGAGTTTTGATTTTGTAATTAATAGTAGATTAATAAAACAAAGATATAGTTACATGTTGGTAACCTTTTTTGTTCAAACAAAATTTGAAATGTAAGCAACTTGTGCCATATAACTTGAATTTATATCAAAAGCTAAAATATTTATTTATTCATTTATTATTTATTTATTTAGACAGGTTCTCACTATGCAGTTTGGGTTGGCCTCGAGCTCACTTTGTAGCCCAGACTGTTCTCGAACTCAAAATGATCCTCCTGCATCAGCCTTCCAAGGGCTGGGATTATAGGCATGTGCTACCACGTCTAGTTCAAAAGCTAAAATTTTTAAATTATGTTTCACCACAACATAGTTTATAGAAGAAGAGAGAAAGGATGAAGGAGAATATATATTCTAAGGTATTGAGAATTCCTCTTGGAAACATCGTCAAATGGATTCTGTCAAACAAATCAGTATTCTCAAACACCATCTTGGACAAGACAGGCAAAACAGAAGTGTCACTGACATTTCAAAACCCAGACAATGTGTTCTAATGACAGCATTAGCAGAGAGAATTATAAAATGCATTAATGGAGTTTTCTTTCCAAAGTGCTTTCACGGGATATCAAGGATGAACTAGTCATTGTACACGGTCTCTGTGTTTCAGGTTGTACAGGAAAGCATAGAACTATTTATAGGCTTAAAAGTGTATTTGAGAAAAATATAATTTTAGATGGACTTAGTGTTTTACTAAGAGGGAGGGGAGAAGGAAGGACCAGCAGATGGAAATAATCTGTTCATTCATATTCATCCATTCTACCCAGTCTGGGGTTTGTTTTAGCCAGTAAGGTTGTCAGCACTTTGTTCAGGAATATTTCAAACACAGCAGCTAGAAGAATGTAGCTAGCTCTTTCCTGCTTATAAAGCTGAACTATTTTCAGTTGCTTTAATATACTTAGTTGCTTTTGGCCTTCATGTCTAGGATTCTGTTAAGATCCTTAGTAAATGCAAAGCTAATTTGAGAAAGAAAGTTGAAGCAACAAGCATTGAGTTGTTAGGGTTCGTTGCTCAAGCACAAAAACTCATTCCCGTCTGCAAACAAGAAATGCATCAGAAACTGTTGGAAAGTCCTCTTCAGTTTTTCATTATTGTAACAACTTAACATTTTTGAAGTTGGGGCCTGGAAGATGGCTCAGTGGGATAAGTGCTTCCCTGGTAAGCACAAGGCTCTGAGTTCAATCCCCGATTCTGAAAAAAAAAAAAAAAAAAAAAAAGTTTTGAAGTGAAAACACCACTTTTTAATGTGTGTATAATTATATATTGCTGTTCCTGTAATGTGCTAGTTGTTTTTTATTTGTGTCTTTGTCCTTGGTATCACTTTTGAAACCAAGTAAAGTAGAAATAAATCACTATCATTAATTATTAAGATTAATTCTAGAATCTTACGTTTCTTTTTTCACTGTAAGACAGTTTTATTTTTAGGAAATGAAGCTATGATTTTTAATTACTGTGTTGACAAAACATGACTCACAGCAGAGTATAAACAAAAGGCAACTATATTTTTGTGTCTCCCAACTTTTTGAGTTTTATTTTTAAATTCCATGGGGACAGTTGATCCAATCAATAATAAAGGAAGCACAAGCCATTCAGTAACCTTACTAAATATTTTTAGACAACAAGAAAATTCTCTGATAAATTTAAGTACTGATAATGTGAATTTAGACATCACAGTTCGTATTTTCATAGGTTTTAGGGTGGTTTCCTTTCCAAACTCAGATCTCCAGTGAGAGCATTCATACCTCTGTGGAGGTCCCAGTGGAGGGAGAGTGCTGAGATGGTGGTGCCACCCGCCCAAGGAGGGCTTTCGGATGTCCTGTCTTCCCAGATAAGGCCACCTTGTCTCCTACAGTGGCTCATGGGTATCTCAGAGGCACTCGGCTGCCCTTCCTGAGGTGAAGTGTTTTTTCTCGGAGTGGTGCCTCCTCTCCAACTTCTAATCCTGCAGTAGTCCACTTCACACAGATTCTCTCCAGTGGTGTCTCAACACTTTTCCATGTGGGATGTCTCTTAATGTCCCTTCTTCCAGACTGGCTTCATCCACAGGACACCCTCACTCCACCACCACCTTGCCTTGTTCTTGTGGGAGAGACTCCTACTTGACCCTTAGCCTGTTAGGTATCCCAAGCACACCTGGTCCAAGGCTCTTCAGGCCACCATCAGGATCTTTTCCTGTTGGTGATGTGCAAGCAAGGAAGTGCCCCAACTCATAATCCAACTTTTGCAAAAACAAACAAACAAAAAAAAAGAAACAACTTTTTTTAATCACCACTCTCTTAAGCTCTATATATCCTCAATGTTGAAAGGAGTTTAAGTTTAATACCGAATTTTCCAACATCTATTTCCTTTATAATGGAGTTTCAGTACCCATCTCATTAGGGCTGGCCATATAGCTCAGCAGATTAAAGCACCTGCTTAGGCAGACGCAGGGGCTGGGGGTTCTAATTCCTGGCCTGCTGTGCTGGCGCTGCCCCCAGGGCTCGCTGAGACTGTGAGTGAGACTGGGCGTGGTGGCGTGCACCTATAATCCCAGTGCTTAGGAGGCTGAAAACAGGAAAATCACTACGGAGTCTGATCTGTGTAGTGAGATTTTGTAGACCCTGTGGATGGATTATATATATCTATAGATATAGATATATATCCATCTTATTATTTGCTACTTAACATCATTGAGTTTCAAAGCCCATTAGCTTAAGAAAATTTCAGTGTATTTATAAGTGCTGGCATTTTTATCAGCTTAAAAGGTAATTTTATTTTCTTTATCCCACTTAGGGTGCATACTTGCAGTGTGCCCTTGAATAACTCTGAACCTCCTTTCTTCATTAGTTGTTTGAAGATTATGCTAGCATTAATCTGTGCAGAGCTTTGAACAATATCTGACATGAAAAATGCCAAATAAGTAACCACTTAATACAATTATTTTATTAGAATAGAGGCATCGCATCCAGGGCATAGTCTTAAAGGTTTTACTGTACATAAAAAGTCAGTATTAAAAATAGAAATATAAAATTAGCATTGTGCTTCAATTTGTCACAATTTGTTTTATCAGTGGAGTATAAAATCTGTTCATCACACAAAAAATCCTTAAAAGAAGCAAATGTCACTGTCAAGGCACGAATCTATCCCCCTTTGGAATATTCCTGGGAACATCTTCTGATAGTGCTGCCGGCATCTGTGTTCCCAGCCTGTCCTAGCCATGCTGTCTCACACTGCACCATCCTGTCTGTCCAGTCCCGTCCTGTCAGCAGTGGCAGGGTTATATTTGAATAGTGTAATATGAACCAGGATTCCAAGCTAGAGTTCTTGAACAGGGACAGGTCAGTTGTTCTCATTAAAGATGAGAGTCACCAGTTTTTTTATTATTTTTCTGCTTAACAGTGAAAAGGTATACTGTTTTATTCTATAACCTCTATTGTATGGCTAAGGAAAGTATCAAGTAATTTACATAGGATGAACTCACATAGATCTGATCCAAGACAATTTATGTTCCTAAAACCCACACATGAATTATACCACTTCCTTTTTTGTGGAGCTTCTAGTATTGGGTCCCCTAAACAGCTTAGCTAATAAGTTATACAAATCAGTAAATCATAAGTCAGCATCTTACTCTTCCAGTGAGTTCGATAGACTTTTTTTTTTTTTTTTTTTTTTTTGCGGGACCAGGGATTTAACTCAGGCCCTTGCCATTGGCAGGGAAGCGCTTATTCTACTGAGCCATCTCCCCAGTCCCTTCCATAGACTTTTTAATCTACTTTGTTCGAAAAACTGTACATGGCATATATTCTTAATGTACAAATAGAAATAAATAACTTTGATCATTCTTTGATACCTTCCAACATAATCAGCAATATCCAAAAAATCCTATCAAGTCATGAACTATACTGTATTTATGCAAATTCTTCTTTGTGTTAGGGATTACACTTGTGTGTAACTTAGAGCAAACAGTACCAAATCCAGCCAAAGCAGAAGCAGTAAGGGTCTAGAAAATGACTTCTCAGAGCAGAGATAGGGTTGTGATCAATCTTACTACCCTCTTCCATTTAAGCATATGCATATCTCAAAGTATGATACAGCCAGAAATCTCATCCTTTTAATGTGATCATGGAGGTCATTAAAATAAGCAACAACCAGATACATTTATACCTACCAACAATTGTAATTATCTGTAATTATAAATATTTATAATGAAAGTAACCTCATAAAATTACCATGTCAGGCATGGTGGTACGCATCTGTAATCCCAGCTCTTGGGAGGCTGTAAATAGGCAGATCACTACAAGTCCGATCTAGTAGTGAGACCTTGAACACCCTGTAGACCCTTTCCTAAAATACAATAAATTAATTAATTCATTTCATTTAAGTACCATGTCAGTATCCTGCTTACAAACAGCCCTGCATCGCTAGCTTTTCTGACTGTCTGAGCTGAACAGTTCCCCAGTTACTGTCTTCTAAAGTTGTAGCACTTTTCATGAGAGTCAAAACTGAGAGGAGAGCAGAATATGCTTCTGCGGGGCAGAGCATGGCGTACTCTGGGGTGAAGGGGCACTCAGAAGTCAACCAAGGCCAGCGTGAATTCCAGCTCAGAAACTTGGAGCTGTTACACAATCTTTCCGAGCCTTTTCTTCCTCACCTCCAAATGTGGGTGATGAGCACTGTCCTATAGAGTGGATGACCTGACTGCTCATGCCATCATCTCTGCAGGCCACAAGCATAAGGCCAGGGCACTCAGTGGTCCTTGTTAATTTTATAATTCGATTTTCTGAGCATAGGAAATTAAAACATCGTTACATAAAGTGTATTCAAGATTGAAAACAAAGGCTCCTTGGGAAGTCCAAGAAAGAAATACTGTGGCCAAGCTCTGTCACATTGAGGCAGTTTAACTTCACTGCATTTCTAGAAGCAACAGTAAGTGCCAGCTTGGATATGGACTAGCCAGTCCTCAAAGTGCCATGTACAGCTGTGTGCATGTCCTTAGTTCAGTGAAAGGCCTGTGGGAATAGTAGGATGATAGGTACTTCTGTTAACTATTGAGAGGAAAAGGGGAGGCATTGATAAACGCTGTCTTCTCTCACTTAACAAACATTTGTTGGTTTCCTAACACTAAAGATTCAAAATAAAGACAATGGCAGGTGCCCTTCAGACTCTACTCAGTGACCTCTTAATTTGGAAAGGCCTTCAGCTTTGGAGTCCCGTTGTATCTATTACTAACTCAAGTCACTGTCTTTCTAATCTCTTTTAGATACTCATATGCGCAGTACCTGCTATGGTGGAATCAAGAAAGGAGTGTGTGTGCGACCTTTCCCTGGCGCGGTAACCAAGTCCGAGTGCTGTTGTGCCAACCCGGACTACGGTTTTGGAGAGCCCTGCCAGCCGTGCCCTGCTAAAAATTCAGGTAGTCACACCTGCCGGTTCCTCACCTGGAAGCACAGCCTTGGCAGGCTGGCCGAGGACATCAGGTCGCATGTGTTTTGCCCTTACTTTAAACTGGAGAAGAGAAACTCAGTTTCGTATAGCTCCAAGAGGCATACTGGAAGGCAGCTTGGCTTGGATTCTGTATGATCTTAGAGCTGAGAAAGAGCACTATAAATAGAAAAATCTATTTGCTGATACAGTTATGGTTGCTACACATTTTCACATGAATATGTTAGCCTTGATTTCCATGATCTATAATGTCATTGGGATTAACATTTTCTTACCACTTCAAAAGTTATAAACACACAAGAGCTTTATTTCAATTTTAAATTTTTGGTGTGGCGTGTTCTCAGGCTGCATGTGATCAGTGAGTACTTCCAGACTCTTAACCTGATTAGATTGACTCCTTCATTCAGACTTTGACTAAGCCTCTGTTGAATAGATGTAAGTATGGGGGGGGGGGTCCAAAGTAAACACCCCTATTTTTCCTTAAACTTGGAGATAGTTGAGAACATTTGTTGGCAGACATATGAAGTGCAGTTTAGTGGAATTAGCACCTTAAATAGCACATAAACAATTATCAGAGAAGAAAGGCTGCCTAGAGTAGACGGAAAGGACCTTCAGAGGGGCACGTTGGGCTTGTTTTAAGAAAAACAAAATTAGAACTTTCTCTGTGGGTGATGGGAGGAAAATATTTCCACAAAGTTGATAGTTTATAATTTGATTAAAAATCCTGAAATGAATTATTCAAATCTTGACACAATGATCTGGTGCAACTTGAAGAATTTCTAAGACCTTTGTTTAAAAGAAGAAGAAGAAGAAGACAAGGAAGATCTTGGTCTAAACTGAATAATACATATGATGACACAAGTACTAAATTTTGTTTAAAACTAAATAAAAAGTTAATTGTACAAATCTCAGAACACACATTGATATAAATGACTTCTATCTATAACTTAAAGAATTGAAAAAAATTAGACCCCTCCAAATTCAAAGACCCAATTAAAAAATGGGCATCTGAGGTGAATACACACTGCACAGCAAAAAAAAAAAAAAAAGGACAAATGACAAATAAATACGTGAAAAAATGTTGACCATCATTGGTCATCCCAGAGATGTAAACTAAAACAACACTGAAATTCCATCTCATCCCAGAAAGAACAGCTATCATCAAGAAATAAATAATAAATGCTCGAGGAGCTATGGGGAAAAGGGAACACTTTTCCACTGTTAGTGGAAGTGTAGACTGGAGCAACCACTGTGGTAATCGGTGTAAAGATTCCTTAAAACCTGACTTCTAAAAGTCTCATTAGACCCAGCTATTCCCCTTCTGGTTATCTTCCCAAAAGAATTGAAAGCATCATACCACATCAGTATACATGCACCCATGTTTGTAGCAGCATGATTTGTAATAGCTACATCTTGGAAACAACCCAGAAGCCCATCAACTGAAGAATGGATAAAAAAGATATGG